>NC_140441.1:17224034-17459034 GCF_963576455.1 Neolamprologus multifasciatus
AATCACAAATCAGTCAGATGGGCTAACATTGCGAACACAGAAAGGAGCACAGTTCCTACTTCTTTATTTTTACTTTTTTGGAATCAGATTTGGCTTTAGGGTCAAAGCTGTTGAATTATCACCTCAGCGGTGAGTGAATCCTAAACTGAGAGGCTGTCAGCTAGGGGCCTGTTCCTGTAAATGCTCTCACTCTCTTGCAGTAGTGCCGTGTCATACTCCATACCAAGGAAACACAGGGGCAGTAATGCCAATACTGATGCCGATACTTTTAACCTGTAATGTAGGGGAGAGCTTTTCAGATTCTGAGCACATTTGACAAATAAATCACTGTGAGCTTTACTTTCCAAAATAATTAGCTAAATGTGCCTGTCTCTAATGTACTTTGGGTCAAATGTGTGTTTTTCGCCTGTGTTTAAGGCTATAAAAAAATAGACATGACGGTCATTACAAAAAGGCTCAGACATTTTTCATCGTGCATGTTTAAAGTACAGTTTTTCATTCCCAACATTACAATTAATTTAACACAGTTCAGTAGGATACACGCTGAACTAAGAGGACAGGGTCAAAGTATCGACCATCTAGCACTAGTATCGATCTGATACCAATATCATCTATCTTACACCCCATGTGGGCATCATGTAGTAGCTGGCAATTGTCTGACATTAAAACATTACTGGACAACAGCCTTCACATGAACTAAATATAATATAATATAATATAATATGATATAATCTTTGGGCTACAAGGAAGGAAAAAAATATTTTGCTGAGGTGTTTCCGGATCAGTTATGAAATATATCACCCTCTATATTTGTCTGTGAGACCTCTATATTTATTTCCTGACTACCTTCTCGGTAAACACCCATCTCATCTCCATATTTATATCCTCCCAGTGCACCTTTGACATTACTCTTTATCACCCGGAATAATAAACTCTTACGTCTCCTTGTTACCTAATTATATGGTTGCTGTAAAACCCTACAGTCGACGCGCGTAGCTGCATATCCCATGTGACGCATTCGGCTGATTATCAACAACATCATCAATGTTTTCACTTTGGCTCTGTCTCGGTAAATAAATGCTCTTCCCGTGATCCCATCTGGTCTCAAACCGCTCTCATCGCAGCTCAACTTATTAAAATAAAGATGAATGTTTCCGACTAATGAGATCATGAATAATTTCAGCTAAGTCAACAGGTGACCAAATTTGAAAGTTTGCTGCGAGACACCCCGCGAGACAAACGCGCACAATGCCACAACAAGGGAAGCCAAATGTAAGGCCAGTGCTCCCGTTCACCCTCTCTCGCCTCTCCGGGTGACTGAGACAGGACTACAAGACGCAGACATATGCGCTCTGCTGCGGGCCCCGGCTTTAAGGGAGCGCGCTGTGCAATGTGCACCACCTGTGCGCTTACCGGCTGTAGCTACAGTCGCTACGACAGGCTCAGCGGAGGTCATTTGCATACTTTATGATTCCAGGTAAAAGGGGACAGCGATCATGAGAGACAGGCAGGGAATGAGAGAGAGAGAGATTGCAAAAGGCTTTCTGCGTCAGTCATACGGGCTGCCAGTTAAAACTAGTCTTAATCCATCTTTAAGCCCCAAGATGTGCTGATGGGTGAAAGCCAAACAACTTTGAGGTAGGTTACTACTTCTTCTTTCTGAGAGGGTGAGAGTTTGTTTTTCCTCTAACAGGACACGTGTTTTGTGATGCTGTCTTTCTGGTGTTCTTCTGCGTTTGTAGCTTGCTCTCTCTACTCCCGAGGCTAGCCCAGGCTCAGAGTCTGGGAAGCCAAACACACTCCTCTCCTTTTTATTCCCCCTCCTGTCTTGTCTGCAGCGGATAAAACAGAGCGCCCAGAGAAGCGATTATCTTAGTGGGGGAAAAATAATAATAATAAACTCTTCTGGAGGCTGGCTACATTTAAAATGTCAATAAAGAGGGCTGAGGAGGATATAAAGGATTACAGTTTATACCTATTTGGGGGGTTTTGTTTTACATAATAACCAAATAACATGAAATACTTGCTGTTTAGTGTTTGGTGTCAGGGAACTTAAACGTCCTCATCCTACAGGTGGACAGATCGAATATCATAGTATCGATACCACCACTGCTATTGGTATTAGATTGATCAATACTTTGTTTGTATACTCCAAGTTCAGTTTGTAGCTGAAATCATCGCTACATAAGCTGCCTTTATAAAGAAAAAGTATCAGTACCTTGCATTTATTCTGTATTGATGTCAGATTGATACCACAATTTGCAGGATGGCACAGCACTAGCGTAACAGCTGAGTTAGAAGGGAGACAAAGGGAACTTTAACCCATGCTGAGCAACCTTACTCCCATGCTAATGATTTACTCAGTGCCAGGGCTGCTTCGACAGCCAGCGAGCTAAGTATAAGCAATGCCGCATTGCGTGTACCTTTGTACGTGTCTTAATGAGTCATTTAAGCGCCAGCGATTACTTTTTTTTTTAATTTATCAGTTTAATTTATAACTAATGAATGAGTAATCAGGGCCTGAAAATGACTGACAAGTTGATCCGAGTAGATGAGAGCTTAGAAGTATTACTTCCCTCTAATTAATTACATGTAATGACCGCTTTAATATCAGTAATAGCGTTCTGACTTATAATCAGTTTGACAGCTTAAGGTTTGTGTGAATAAAAGGAGTAATTGGTGCAAAAATCAAATGCAGGTTAAACAGGTGAACAAAAAAATATCACTCCAGAGATTTACGGTTTTGTTCAGCGTGCAGATCACAAGGACGTAAAAAAGTTTTCAGAAGAAGTTGTTAAAAGAAAACTATATAAACTAGCACTGCAATCCCACTGATGCCATCAGCAAAACCCCTGATTAGGCTGATCATTTCAATTTAAGCCATCTGTGTTAGAAGGATACACTCAGTGCCTACTTTGCTCTCTAGTTTACAGTTTTAGAAATGACTTATTGTGGCACAGATTAAACAAGGTGCTGTAAACATTCCTGAGAGATTTGTGTTTATGTGGACAGATGTGAATCTCGTGCTCCGCCACAAATCTACCGGATCTACTGTAGATTTCTTTCTGGTAAAAGGAAGTTTTTCCTTCCCACTGTTGCCAAAGCGCTTGCTCATAGGACGTTGTGTGATTAATGGGGCTCTTGTGATAAAAGGCACCTTGAGGTGACTCATCTTGTTATTTGGCGCTATATAAAAAACCAAAACACAAACATCTGATGATGCAGAGCTGAGCACTTTCTTTGAAGTGTGTGCTTTATTTATTCTCAGAAATAGCTTGTCAGGCTAATTCTGCAACAGCATACTCATGTTAAACCATCTTCTAAAGCAAAGGCATAATGGGTAGATGTCCTTGTCAGCCCAGTAAGTAAATAGATGTGTAGTGCTTTTTTTCCCTCCTCTTTATAATAGATTCTCTCTTTACAGTGTGGCGACTGTAGAGAGAAGTATTTCGTTTATTTAGTGCATCATACTGATATTATCTTATCCAGAGTGTTCCAGGGCTCATTATTTACATCTGATGTTGCGTGTAAGGAGACTGACCTTGCTGCAGTTTTCAGAAGCTTATGTGTACAACTGTGAGCAGTTGGATCAAGAATCTCTTTTAATACCAAGTATTATAGTCCAGTAGGGCTCTCTTCTTACATTGCTGAGATTTCTATGTGTGGCTCTAAAAGAAAATTAAGATCCATCTTTGGGTCGCTTGGCAGAGCTGGCACAGGGACAGACAGGAGACTTGCCTGAGGGAGAGCACAGGGAGGGGACTACTTGCTGGTGAGGTGCAGTGTTAGAGTGATAGCAATGCAAAGAGAAATGGCAGATTCTTGCAGCTTCATCACTTCGATCCTTGTGTCCTACAGCTGGATATAGGTTAACAGACGAAGGCCAGATGGGTCTTCATCCTTGCATCCGCACGTTATGCCGTTTGTATTGGAAATATGCGGAAATATGCACTAGTTATTACAGCAGGCAGGACTAAAAGCAACAAAACTACGGTGTTGGCATTTGCAGCTAGTGTTAATACATCAAGCCGATTGGGAAAAGGAAAGATGTATACATTTATACACCTGGCTAAACGTAATGCAGTCTGACATAGTAGTTCTCCGGAAGCTAAAGCAGCCACCTTGAAATTATTCCAAACTCTATCAAGGTTATAATGTTTTCAACAGTTTTATAGAGGTATTAATTCCATTTTGCAAGATGTACTTGCAAAACGCTGTTAAATTGCATTGCATTATAGAGAGAGGTAATATAAATGGGATGGCAGAAATGTTCGTCAGTGCAACACAAAACACCTGAACAGGAATACAAACGATAACCTCCAAAGCGTGCACAGAGTTTGACAATGTGCATTGATTCAGGTCAATCTGATGAAGGTGTTTTGTTAGTGTTTTGAAAGACAGTGAGATCACCAACCTTGAGCTAAAATGACCAAGACTGGAGACACAAGCAGCTTGAGAGCCCAGGGTTTCTGTGACTCTCAAACTCACAATGCATCAAATGGAAGCCCTGCATTTAGCAGCGTTTTAAGGGGAGAAAAGAGGTCTGGGAGCATTCTGAGGATATGAATGGACCAAGGAGAAGTGGATTATGGAGTGGCTTTAAAAGTTTCTGTGGACATTTTAATGTTGTCTTTTACCGTGAAACTGGGTCTGAATCCTTTGTAGTCGCCATGAATTCAAACTGCAGTTTTCTGTGAAGCAGGTAGAATAAAACGTTTCAGTCCTTTTATGGATGTTTGATTAAAAGTTGAGTGCACCTCAAGTGCAGGACTGTTGCTAAAAGAAACTGTTTACCGAGGTTACTTTTTTTGGGGGGTAGACTGACGTTATGATGCTACTACATGTGATAATGCTTTCCTCAGCTATCAGTAATGTAGGTATTGCAGTATGATACCCACATTAACGAGATCACCACAATATAGCAATTCTGTCATACTCGATACAAAGCAATATCTGTCATGTCATTGTGCCTTAAAAAAACAGGAACCAGGTATTGCGTATGCATTCACTGCCAGCTGGGTTACTCTTTTAAATGTTACCCTCTTTCATCACGAGACGTTGTGACTGGCAAATCAAATTGTGTGGGACTTTATTGAGCTTGTGCATGATTTAAGAAAATCACAAGTGTATTGACAACTCCATCATAACAGCAAATACTACAACGTATTTTCTAGTGCTGTCAGCGTTAATCTCGTTAAAATGACGTTAATGCCATAGCTGCATTAACACGGCAAATCGGTGCTAACGCATTAACGAGCTAACTGAGCTAAATGAGCTAACTGAGCTAACTGCGCTAACGCGTTAATGCTGTGCAGCCACCCCCACCGGGCGATGCAATGCAGTTACATAATTTTAACGAGATTAACGCTGATAGCGCTGGTGTTTTCATATAACAAATAATAATTAAAAACAATGTGCTGCAAAATTTTAATCAAAGCCACACATGCATGTTCAAAATGTGTACGTATAAAGACATACAAACACAATCAGCCATATAGTCAGACATTCATTCCAAACTATACACTTCCATACACACAAACAGATTGAAACTATAACTCATAATTAAGGGGAAGAGATGGAAATGGAAAGTAAAAATTCGGCTTTGTGAAGAAGGACATAAATTTTAGACTTTTAGCTGCATTTTCACTAGTCTCAAATAAATACAGGGCCAATACTTTTAACTCATAAATGCAGCTAATGTAGGATGGAGCAGTGCGTCGTGATTTATGAGAATCGTCATCAATTTGCCAAATCTGAACACAGTTTAATGACCACTAAATCACTGTGATTTTTATTTTTTAGAGTAATTAGTTAATACAAAAACACACAGCTTTCAGTTTTCATGCATTTTTAAGCTGCGACAGAAAGTGCCTGTCTCTAAAGCACCTTCCGTTGTTTAAATGTGCTATATAAAAACATTATTATTATTATTCTTTTTTTAAAAGTTCATGTTAGACTTTTTTTTTCCATTATCAGAAACTAATAAAACTATTCTATTCATTTATTTGGAATATATTTATTCATTTTTATTTTTATTTATCTTTCTTGACCTCACTGTCTCTGCCTTTACCTGCAACAACGCTTGTGATCAGTGTTTAAAGACTATAGGTTAAATTTGACTATGTCAGTAGGCAGTGCACGTAAGCTGTAAACAAATTTCCCTTTTTTGGGACGAATAAAGTTATCTCAATTTGAATGTTAGTTATCGATTTGGTATCGATACTATCAGTAGTTTGATCGTCCTTCCACCCTAATAAAAATGTGTTTTGAGTAGTTGTTTAAAACAAATCAACAAGCTCAGTGTGATCTTCTCTGGTTTCAAAATCAAAGCGCGGGACGGTTAGGAGACCCTGGTTAGAGCGTCAGAGAGGTCTCAAAAGCTGTGAATATGAACATGGCCCTGTCCTTGTGGAGCTTTATATGTTAATAATCAGATTTTCAAAAGGGGAATCTGCACTGACTGGAGACGAGCCATGGAGCACTGAGAGATCCAGGCGGGAGAAGATTAAAATGTACTAAATCAATATCATCTATACTTCCCCCACTCTCAGTGTTTTGCATCACAAAGCTGTGATTATGAAGTCAGAGTTTTTTCTTCTGTATTCAAATGTGATCCAAAAGTGCAGGTGTCAGTTTTAAGGATCCTTTGAACACCTTTGATAAGCTTTAATTGAGTGTACCCCTGTTATCTTGATATAGCGCTATCTCTTTGAACACCAGTGATTGGTGTATTGGTGTCTAATGGAGTAAAGCAGCACGTTTGAGGCGACGTGCTTGTCGCTGTAGCAGCTGCGCTTAATACAAATAGTACCTTTTCCCCAGACTTGCCTTCTCCGCTGTATGATTTCCCGCTGTAGCAAAGCTGTATGGAGCTCGCGATCGAGATACTTGGAGGGGAAAAAAGACGGATTGGACAAAGGAGCGCAGGGACCATTATACCCTTCACAAGGCTATGGCGACCCCCTTGTAACTGATGTTGCAGTCATTTGCTGCTGTCCTCTGCTCTCATGCTCTATGACAAATATCTGTTTTCTCTTTCCATCATCCTAAGGGCTGAAATAATGCACTTTGCTGTCCCTACTCCCCAAATGCCAGGCATGCATCAGCACTTATATCCTCTCAATACGCTCCTTTCTTTTTCTTCTTTTCCTTTTTTTCCCCAGCGCTATATTCTTTCCCTTTTCTCTCATTCCTTGATTTTTTTTTTCTTGGGGCTTTCTTTGGAGCTAATGATACAGTGAAAAGCTGATGCCGGCGCCCGATGGCCGTAGTCTTGTGAAGACAAAAAACTCATTTCAATTATTCTTTGTGCTCCAAGTCGTAGATTAAAATGATGATCTGGAAAACACTTCACTTGTATGGTTTTTGTTCTCCGGAGAACTGTGTTCGCTGTGTTTCGCAACACTGCGGCTGCAATGCAAATCACAATCAGACTCCTCTCTTGTTGCTTGTTATCTCTTCTTTAGATGTGAGATCGGAAGAGAGTCCTTGAGCTCGGGCTTTTCCACAACGCTCACCCACACACGCCGTCTTTTACAGACAAATCTCTCTCTCTTTGTTTCTTTTTCCTAGATACCAATGCAATTCACACACACAGATTTTTCTGACATATGGCTCAAGTCTATTCTGAGAAATGTTGTTTACCCTTCATGCCTGACGTGATTTCAGATTGGAGGTGGTGCCAAGCTGTCCTTCTCCGTGTTACATATGAAGGCGAGGCTTGAAAGCTGGGCGAGACAAATCGGCAGACCAATTACGAAAGCATTTGATGCACTCAAGTGCCCATGCGTGCTCTAGGCCTCCGTGTCATGACCGAGGTCATCGGGCGCTTGTAGAGGTCCAAAACGATCTCCTTAAAAATACACACGAACCGTGAAATATTGAGCAGCGCACTACAAGAAAAACTGCTTGCGTGTCTGATCGTAATCCATTTATCTCTGAACAATATGGATAGTTTGCCAGCAGCAGTAACGGCATGATTCACTTAAATTGCCCTCTATAATAATATAACTTGGCATTGGTGGAAAAACAGAATCTAAGTGAGGAGATTCTGTGCTTCCTCTCACCAATATTCTCTAACAGATTATCGAATGGCCTTGAGCACTCCCATTCTTTTGCCCATTAGAGCACTTATTTGGGCGTTTAGAAGTAAGGCCGCATCCATTTTCTCATGACGGTAAATAACACATCCATGAAGTAGCATTAAATAATGTAGACGCATGTGGAGGAGATGGAACCGGTGCAGAAGGAGGAAATGGAGCGTTAACAGGTGGCACATTTGTCAGGACTACCCGTGGGCTAAAAAGCTCATCCGAATCCCTGTCTTCCTCACCTGGGGCACATACCTGGGTCTTGAATGTCTTCACAGAACATGAGATAAAGTGCTCGGAAACATGTTTTGAGCACAGATGGGTAACATAACATGGGTGTTAAATATTAATACATGTCTCTGACTCAACACGTACAGATCTGTGTGTGTGCCTGTCGTTTAACTGGCAAATACGTGTTTGGAAAATGTCATTTCAGGCACAAGGATATTTGCTTAGTTTTTGTATTTGGTGGTTTGGACTGAAAGAATACAAAACTAAACTAGGAGGTACTTGAAACTAAAGAAACAGGCAGAACAGGCTGCTGGTGAATGAGAGATATCGCGACAAGGAAGAAGTGAAAACAAGGGGCTTAAATACTCACAAGATCATCAAGACACAGCTGGGAAAGACGAGGCGCAGCTGAACAGAATCAACTAACAAGCAAGAGGGAAGCAAAACTGAACACTATGGCTGTATCCCAATTCAGGGTCTGCAGCCTTAAAGTACGCAGCCTCAACGATCCTCAAGGGCCGTGTACTTAAAGACCACTAAGGCCGGAAGTGCGATGCTTGTGAAATGGGACGGTCTAGCCTCCGTTGCGCTGCCCAGGTTGCCTAGCAACCATGATACTAACAGCTGGAAACGTTTCATACAGCTTTGTTTGACAGAAATGAAGGAGAAAATCTTTTGTTCATTTGTTTGTTTGTTTCTACATGAGCTTTGATCATTCTCTGTAAGATTAAGCTCAGCTGTTGAACGGCATATATTTTAAAGTAAAGGCTTTAAAACCAAGTTAGTACAAACGTCGCTAATGTCACATAATTTTGCCGACATGTGGCCAACAGTAATGTTTTAATGTTCTTCGTTATTAAGCATTTGCACATAAATAAGTGACATGATATTCAGTACTTACTTAAAGTTTACTCTTCGGGCGCCCCTCATCCGCCGTTTTTTTTCGGCAAAATTATCCACACCCACCGCCGCGCTGTGCATTCTGGGATATGTTGGGCCACGAAGTCTACACCGCCACGTCCTTAAAATTCAGGGAAATTAAGGACGCATTTGAGGGCCGCATTTCGAGCAGCCTTCGAATTGGGACAGCCTTCGTCGCGTCGCGGTGACGTAATCGGCCTTAAAATGCGGCCTTTAAGGCTGCAGACCCTGAATTGGGATACAGCCTATAATTTGATTTGATATGTTTATTGATTAGCATTCAAATATCTCAGTGAAGGCAGAACAAAGATTTACCACAAAGCAAGAAAGCATGAGACAAGGCTAATCAAAAGGTATTGGCTGAAGCATTTGCTTATTACGCCAACCCTTTTAACAAAAGATCTTTTAGCATGCAGCTCCTGTACACAGGGCTCGAAGCAAATAATAAAATTCAATTCAATTCAATTTCATTTATATAGCGCCAAATCACAACAAATGTCGCCTCAAGGCGCTTCATAGATACAGAGAGAAAAGCCCAACAATCATATGACCCCCTATGAGCAAGCACTTTGGCGACAGTGGGAAGGAAAAACTCCCTTTTAACAGGAAGAAACCTCCGGCAGAACCCGGCTCAGGGAGGGGCGGCCATCTGCTGCGACCGGTTGGGGTGAGAGAAGGCAAACAAGGCAAAAACAAAACAAACAAACAAACAAACAAGAAAAAACACCACCACCTTAGTAAGTAACTACATCAAAGCAAAAGAATCAAGAGGTTTTCTGTTTTTTGTTTTTGTTTTTTTTGTTTTTTGTTTTTTTGCTCTTTTCATTCTTGATATATATATTTTTCTAATACTCTATTTTTAAACATATTTTTAAACAAGGAAAATGAACTACACCTTTTTAAATCACTGTCATAACTATTCCACAGGTTAACTCCTCTAACAGAAACACATCTCTGCTTTATATTTGTTCTTATCTTGTTTTTTTTAAAGAAATCTGTTCCCCTTAAGTCATATTGACTCTCTCTGACTTTGAACAGCTTCTGAGTACTGGGGCAAAGCAAGCTATTTTGTGCTTTATACATTATCTGTGCCATTTTATATTCAACTAAATCATAAAATTTCAGGGTATTCAGATTAATAAACAAAAAGTTAGTTGGTTCTATATAGTTTGATTGGTTTATAATTCTTATAGCTCTTTTTTGCAACTTGAAAATAGGAAGAGTGTTCGTTTTATATGCATTACCCCATATCTCCAGACAGTAAGTCATATATGGAAGCAACAGAGTACAATAGAGTGTGTATAATGATTTTTTGTTCAGGACATGCTTTGTTTTATAGAGAATAAATATAAAGACACTCAGAGCGTGAGACTACCAAAATAAAACAGAAAACACACATGAATTTGACAAAGAAAGGTCAAAGTAAGCACGAAAAGGCAAAACTGACTAAAATATTATATAACAGAAACACAGACTGGGCATGGGGGAACAGAGAGCCAGAAAACAAAGAAATATGAATACAAAATGATTAAAACTTAAACAAAGCAAAGGTAATATTTACACTGAAAACTACAACAAGGTCAAATGGGAAACATTAAACAGAAAAATGAGTCAGAAAATGCAGGATCATGACAGCCGAGAGCCAACTGCTTGAGATTAAAACTGACACTTAAAGCGATTAAAAGTTAAATTTTCAAACAGTAAAAACGAAACCGAAATAACAAAATCCACTCTGGCAACTAAACTGAAAGTAAATTGAAAACAAAAGAAATTCAAAATTAAATAATAAAAAAAGAAAACTACGTTGAAAATCCAAAACTATAGTTTTCAGGCATCAGGATACGTCTGTCTGCTGTCTTCTTTTTTTTGGATCACCCATCACTACTTATTCTAGAGCAGGGGTGTCAAACATAAGGTCCACGAGCCAGAATTGGCCTGCCAATCAGCCCAAAGGACACCTTTGGAAAATGTGAAGAATGACCTAAATTTTAGACATTTAACTGCATTTTCACAAGTCCTATGCCTTTTTCTACTGATGAAGAGCTGTTTATATAACCAAAGTAATTAAGTAATAGATAAACAGATTACAGAAAGCTCCTGTTTTTCACTATCTGCTATAGAGAGATTTTTTTTCACAGTGCCTTAATGATAAAAGCAACAACAAAACACAAAACATCCTTTCAGTTAACAAAGAAGAATTCCTTTTTGTTTTTGAAGGAAGATTTGTGTAAGTTAACAGTTTATTGCAGTTAAAGCAGTATTTCATTGCCATGTAAAAAACAACAACAACAAAAAAATCTGAGATGCTGAAATTGCTCTTCTGTCCTTATATTAAAATATCTCAGGTGTTAGTTAACGTTTAGTTAGCGTTCAGTCGTCCGGGCTTCTTAACATCAAAGCGGACGTCACAAGGTCCACAGTGCAAAATGACTTTGACATCCCAGTCCTGGAGTGTTGGTCGGGTTTTACTCACACGTAACAGATTTGTACTCGAACTGTGCTCGAAGTCAAGGTCACATTTGTGGATTTACAGGCGATTTATAGGCAGTTACCTTGGAACCGTGATGGATTGTGGTCCTGATAAGCTATTGGATCGCTGCCATTCTGGTTTCTTGGTTCTTTTGTTGTGTTTTTAAGTATCTTACCCACATATTTTCCCCATGTTTTCGACATCTGGTCATCTTCATCACTGCTTGTCTTATCTTGATTCCCACCTTTCTTAAACTGTGTGCCCAGAGTTCATTCAGTTTCACCTGTAAAGTTCTGTTTTTTTACTATCCTACCTTTCCACTCGTGGCCTGTCAGTCCACCTCTTTGCTTATCGCCTGTGTTCATCGCTCATGCAAACAGTCTGTAGACTTTTGTCACACCAGCGTGATGGAGCAAGTTTGTCATCAACACCTGCAGAAAGTTTTGCATATGGGCCCTTACCTTTTGTAACTATGACACTGTAGGTGTATAAATATTAAATATGTTTGCATTTTAGAAAATGCAGAATAAATAAATTATTAATATATTCTGGAAAAATGTTACATGTTTATTTCATGTATTGTTTTTAAATGTTTACAGATGATGTATGACTTCATCAGTAAAGTTGTCACATTTTGCAGTGTGCTCTCTAACAGAAATCATGTATGTGTGAGTCCTCCACTGTTTTCTTTTAATATATTATAAATGTTTATGTTAAATGTGTGCGTGCCCAGGTGCTGCGGTTATATGTGCAGTCAAATTGACCATTCTTACATTAATTGCTCGCATAAAAACTGTAAATTGATGTAGAAACGCAGGCTAATGCCCGTACGTAGGAATCCGTAGGCATATGTTACACCTGAGCATGTGCCTTTTCTTTGAACGCATGAAACTAATAGCAACTCGGACCAAAATGCACAGCGGACTGATTCGGATGCCACGACGAGCAGATAAATTAACCGTAGTCAGTGGGAGGACTGTCAGCTGTGGAGTTTTTAATAAAGGTCATACTTGATGTAGCAGTGTAAAAATGACACAGCAGACCTATTTGTTTATTATCTGTATAATCAGGGGTGAGTAGATAGTAAAATATGTAATAAATATTTTATGGCAGTCTTTGGTCCACATGAAAAGTGATGCAGTTGCCCATGTATTTTTCCCCCCTGACTTTTATTGTTCTCTGGTCAGTAAAGAGACTGATTAATAGACAGGGAATTTGCACAAGTGTAGTCAATGAGGCAAAGACTAGAGTCTACGTTCCTCCTTTAAAGGCAAAACAACAGCAAAAAAAGAGATTTTGCTTTGATATACTTGTTTAATAAGCAGTATATATAAAACACCCGCACGGTCCTTAATAAAGACTCTTTGACTGCTAGACCCGAACTGCATAACCTCCACGAGCTGAGCCCCCGTCCTGAGATGTGCTGAGTGTAGGTGATAATAATTCTTAGAACAGGTGCTGCACCATAAGCCCCAAGGCCTGGGGAAGTGAATGATTAGTGGCACTCCCCCAAGATGCATTGCTCTTCTGTATTAAAACCAAACTCTGCCTTTTATTCCCTCCAGGGTTTATTAAGTGGGCCAGTTGCCATAGCGACGCTTTGGCAGGATATTGCCAGGATAAGCCGTAATGGGTCTCCTGACGCAGTTCACTCTGCTCCTGTGGAAGAACTTCAATCTACGGAAGAGACAAAAGGTACACTTCTGTGCACTAACACCACCACCCCTTTGCAAATCAACCTATATCTGCTAAAATTGGTCAGCAATGGAGAGAAAATGAGGATGTGGTCCCAGGGTTGTGTTATCAAGGGCGACTAAGTTATTCATGGGAGGGAAAGGTAATAGGAGGGATTTACTAGGAAAATTGTCTACTATAGAAGTAAGCCCCTTTAACTCTCCCCTTAGAGAACAAGAACAATCTTACCTTAATGCCGACCAATTCAAAGTGTCACCTTCAATTTTTGGTGATCCATCTCCTGTGCATGTTATGTCACATTGGCTGGATTTTACTTCTAACAAAGCCAGTCTTTGGCCCAGTGGAAATGGATAGGGAGTGACAAATGTTAAACGCTTTGTTTGAAGGGCAAATTTTCTTTCTGTTCTCCCACGAACGACCTGACCACTGTTACCCATAAAGAGTAGTGTCATTACAGTTTACGAAAACATGACCACACAATTAAAGGTTATTCATTTTCACTTTTCAAGCAATACACCAAATTTTCCTTCTCATATCTCTGCTGCCCTCGGATTTAAGTACAGAAGGGAACTACTATCACTGACTACAGTTCAGCTGACATTTTAGCTGTTTTCATTCCTTCACTGACAGACACGTCCACCGCTTCACCTTAAGCTGTTAGGTTTTTTAGGTGTTGTGCATTCATGAGCATTTTCAGCACTTTAAGTGCTCATAAAGGGACTCAACTTAACATCGGATGTTTTCAGCAATTACACCTCGTCTGATTTCACCTGCTTTTGCTTCTTGTTTTAAGTCAGCACTTCAAGCTTGTTATCAAGTTATGATAACAACAAGTGTGGCCAGCTGTAATGTCACTATAGAGACAGTTCTCTTGACCAATTCCAATTTCCAATTATTTTCCAAGTGTGCCATGCCAATAAGAATTTGCCACTATAACAAAGCAAAATCAATTCCAATTTCCAATTATTTTCCAAGTGTGCCATGCCAATAAGAATTTGCCACAGCCAAAGCAAAATCAACTTTTCTTAAATGCTAAATATTCTTTTCAAAATAAAATAAGTTATGAAACTTAAACTTTAACTGTTACAGGACTTAAACTATAAAGTTACAGGATCTTCTCTCATTGAAACAACTCAGTCAATCAATCAAATCTTTATTTCAAACATTTATGTAACAAGTGCTAATACACATTAAAAAAAACCCACATAAATGCCAAGTCAAAGACGAACAGCAAAATATTGACCATTTCCTGTTTGAAAGAGACAAGGAGGACGCAAAAGCTCATCTTATATATCTGTTTTGTTGAACATCACTGTGTTAGCTTCCTATCACTGTTGCGTTTTCACTGGGACTTTTTTTAGCCCTTGTCTGCGTCAACTAAAACCCTGTGCCACTTACCACACAATACAATACAATACAATACAACTTTATTTGTATAGCACATTTAAAAGACCAGTGGTACACCAAAGTGCTTTACAATAAAAACAGGAAAATTAAGACAATAAATAAAAGACTATTAACAAGGTACCACATATGTCATCAGGTTAAGGGCACTAATTATACAACAATAAAAGGGAATATAAGAACAAAGTTACTAAGAACAGATATAGCTAAAAGATAAAGTACATAAATAAGAAATTGAACCAAATATAAAACAGGGACGCTAACTAGATGGAAAAGCTATGTTGAATAAATGAGTTTTTAAACGGGATTTAAAAGATAAAACGGAGTCTGACGCACGGATAGCGATAGGAAGCTTGTTCCACAGATTCAGTGCAACCAGGGCAAAAGCACGGTCACCCCTAGATTTAAGTCTAGATCTAGGCTGAGCCAGGAGTAATTGGGCTGAAGACCTGAGGGACACTTTATCCATTTCAAGAGTTAGCAGCTGAATTTTTCTTCTTGAAAATTGTGCACACTTCTCTTGAAGCATTTCTAGCTTTAGATTTATAAGAAACAATATCAGAATTATTTTCATATGAATGCGAGCCTAGTAGATGTATTTCATTCAGAAAACTTTTTCAAACAATTGTCCCTTGCTCACATACGTGGGCGGACATAATTGCCTGCCGTATCACCCGCACTGACCAGCAGTCCACATGCTGCGGGAAGATAACAGTTGCAGCGGCATTCCAAGGGCCTCAACCGGTTGTTAAGGAATCTTGTAAGCCTTGTTAGAGGCAGATATTGCTGCTGTAGAAAGCTGCAATGTGTTTGATTTATACCCTCGCAGTCGCATCCGCCCACTTGTTTTGTTGGGGGTTCGAGCGCAGCAGTGTGCCTGCTACCTGAGCAGAACAAACGACATCTTCAGACATTTCATCAAAGTTTGTACTTTCTTGGAATAACTCAAAGGCAAAGTCATTTGCAATTTTACAACTTTATTTCTGGGAAACGTTCCTCCCTTGTTAATTTTACCGACCAGCAGAAAGAACAGTGTGGGCTCTTTTTGTAACAGGGAGAAATATGCAACTACTTTTCCTCAATAATATGTAAGAGGACAGCAGCGGTTTTGTGCATGGGATGTAGGATATTTGGCCAATGTCAACATGAAATATTGTTATTAGACAAAACCAGTGGGAGTTAGCAAGGACAATGGTGCTTCTGGAGGGCTTGTGGAGGTTAATGACCAATTATATGAATGCTTCACCAAGCATTTTAAGATTTTATAACAGGCATGAAACTGATTTTATGGTCCAGTATTCCACATAATTTCATAGGAGAAGATTATCTATTCACAAAGACTCTAGTGTCCGATGGCAAATGCCTGGGGAGCCAGACACTGAGAAAGTCCCCCATGATCTGTGTTCCCTCTCCAGGCCTTTTCTTTGACATACATTATGATAATTCACCCTCTCAGCAGAGCTACATCCTCACTGGCACATAGACTAGAAGGAATTAAAGGACTACATTTTAAATTCTATCTAGTTTCTTTGAAATATATGCAATGTGATTTTCTGCAGTTTTATTCATTGACAAATTCTACAACTGAAGATTCACTATATCCCTAAATACCAAGTGAACTAAATGAAATGTGCTCAGACTCACTTATAAGGTCTCCATGGTGCCATGGCAAAGCAAGCAATATATATTATTGCATTTTCTTCACCTCTGGCTGCTCTGCGCTTTAATCATGAAGATAATAACGGATGTCTTCACTTATTATCTGGATGTGCTGTCAAATACAAAGTCCGAACATTTTGCAGAAGTGCTAATAGGGGGAGTTTGCTGACTGAGGCTCTCCAGCCGTTTGCTCTAAGCTGGTTACTTTAACAGAAACGCTGGGAGTGCATGAAGATTAGGAGTTGGTGAGTGATGAATGTAACAAGGGCCATGCAAACCCCAGCTGGCAGGAAGTTGGCACTTACAAGTCAAGGAAGAATGAGCTGAAGTTTTAACAGTTCAATTTTTATATATACTGTGTAATTATTTGTGGAAAAGCACATAACTCTGCTGAAACCACTTCATAGCAGGCATGAATTGACTTTTTGTTACAGCGTGTGTTACCCTCACTTGACACGTAAAGAAACGTTCACATTGACAGCACTGTAAGAGTTACCGTGTAGGTGAGTTTGGTAAAGGTGTAAGCTTGAACCTGTAATAACTATAATAAAAATAGACTAGGTACTGATCAGGCACGATATTAAAACCACTGAGAAGTGAAATGAATGACACTGATTATCTTGTTCCAGTGGCACCTGTGAAAGGGTGGGTTGTATTAGGTAGCAAGTGAGTAGGCTTGTTTTTGAAGTTTATGCTTTAGAAGCAGAAACAGGTGGTTGAATCATCTGTAAAACACTAAAACAGCTTCTTGGTTCTCTGGTTAGTGCGTACAAAAAGAGGTGCAATGAACAACCAGCAAACCCATGAGGGTTTATTGATGCATGTAGGGAGCAAAGGCTGTGCTGTGCAGCTACTATAGCACAAACCTTAAAGCTGGCTATGATGGAGCCATGTCAGAAAACACAGACACATATGCATGTCCCTGTGCACTTCTGATAGTAGCTACAATGGAGAGCAATGGAAGCAGGAATGTTTTTTAAGCAGGGAGGGGTTAGCGAGTGGCTGCTAGCAGAGGCAATGCAGTTCAGTGCAGTCAGTTTTCTGCTGAAAAACATTAGGTCATGATGGTTTTAATGTTGTGGCCGACTGGTGTATGTATTATACTAAGTTAAAATGAAAAGCTGTCATGTCACATGGGGCACTTTCCTGCTAGCGGGCATAAAGTGGTTGTATTAAAGCAAGAAAGTGGTTGACATTCTTCATCCAGGAGAGGATTGAGTGGGCAAGGCGATGATAAGGAGTGAGTGATAGCTTCAGCTTGGGGAGTCACAAGCAGAGACTGCTCTCTCAATCTTATGCTTAGTATCTACATTGTAAATATACAGGGAGATGAAAAGTCTCACATATACAGGGCACGAAGTTATTTTCTGTCAATCTTTAATGGTTCTTGACTCAGAAATCAGCATTATTGGGTTTGCAGAAAATATATGTATATATAGCAATAGACATGTACGTCTTTGAATAATAATTTCAAATTGTAAACAACTCGGTAGCTTTGACGTTTTAATGAATATACCCAGTGTTTTTTCTGCAGAACACCGCCAACACCTGCTGCTAGTCACTGACATTAGAGTGTTTTTATGATTGAATTAGACAGCTGGTGCCCTTAGTCTACAGCTCAGACTCCAATTAGCTAAGCTTGACATACAGATTGGAAATAGAGAAACAATTCAATTCAATTCAAATTTATTTATATAGTGCCAAATCACAACAAAGGTCACCTCAAGGCGCTTCATGATACAGAGAAAAACCCAACAATCATATGACCCCCTATGAGCAAGCACTTTGGTGACAGTGGGAAGGAAAAACTCCCTTTTAACAGGAAGAAACCTCCGACAGAAACAGGCTCAGGAAGGGGCGGTCATCTGCTGCGACTGGTTGGGGTGAGAGAAGGAAGACAGGATAAAAGACATGATGTGGAAGAGAGAGAGAGGTTAATAACAGATATGATTCAATGTAGAGCTGCCTATTAACACATAGTGAGTGAGAAAGGTGACTGGAAAGAAAAAACTCAATGCATCATGGGAATCCCGGCAGCCTACGTCTATTGCAGCGTAACTAAGGGAGGACCCAGGGTCACCTGGTCCAGCCCTAACTATATGCTTTAGCAAAAAGGAAAGTTTTAAGCCTAATCTTAAAAGTAGAGATAGTGTCTGTCTCCTGAATCCAAACTGGAAGCTGGTTCCACAGAAGAGGAGCCTGAAAACTGAAGGCTCTCCCTCCCATTCTACTTTTAAATACTCTAGGAACAACAAGTAGGCCTGCAGTGCAAGAGCGAAGTGCTCTAATAGGGTGATATGGTACTACAAGGTCATTAAGATAAGATGGGGCCTGATTATTTAAGACCTTGTATGTGAGGAGCAGGATTTTGAATTCAATTCTGGATTTAACAGGAAGCCAATGAAGGGAAGCCAAAACAGGAGAAATATGCTCTCTCTTTCTAGTCCCTGTCAGTACTCTTGCTGCAGCATTTTGGATTAGCTGAAGGCTTTGCAGCAAGTTTTTAGGACATCCTGATAATAATGAATTACAGTAGTCCAGCCTGGAAGTAATAAATGCATGAACTAGTTTTTCAGCGTCACTCTGAGACAGGATATTTCTAATTTTAGAGATGTTGCGCAAATGGAAGAACGCAGTCTTACATATTTGTTTAATATGTGCGTTGAAGGACATGTCCTGGTCAAAAATGACTCCAAGGTTCCTCACAGCGTTACTGGAGGCCAAGGTAATGCCATCCAGAGTAAGAATCTCGTTAGATACCATATTTCTAAGATTTTCAGCGCCGAGTACAATAACCTCAGTTTTATCTGAATTAAGAAGCAGAAAGTTAGCGGCCATCCAGGTCTTTATGTCTTTAAGACATTCCTGCAGTTCAACTAATTGGTGTGTGTTATCTGGCTTCATGGATAGATAGAGCTGGGTGTCATCTGCATAGCAGTGAAAATGTATGCTATGTCTTCTAATGATGCTGCCTATGGGAAGCATGTATAATGTAAACAGAATTGGTCCTAGCACCAAACCCTGTGGAACACCATAATTGGCCTCAGTGTGTGATGAGGACTCTCCATTTACATGCACAAATTGGAGTCTATTAGATAGATATGATACAAACCACTGCAGCACAGTACCTGTAATACCTACAGCATGGTCTAATCGCTCTAATGGGATATTATGGTCAACAGTATCGAATGCTGCACTGAGGTCTAGCAGGACAAGCACAGAGATGAGTCCACTGTCAGAGGCTATAAGAAGATCATTTGTAACCTTCACTAAAGCTGTTTCTGTGCTGTGATGAACTCTGAAACCTGACTGAAACTCTTCAAATAAACCATTCCTCTGCAGATGATCTGTTAGCTGTTTGACAACTACTCTTTCAAGGATTTTTGATATGAAAGGAAGGTTGGAGATTGGCCTATAATTAGCTAAGACTGCTGGGTCTAGAGATGGCTTTTTGAGTAAAGGTTTAACTACAGCCAGCTTGAAGGCCTGTGGTACATAGCCGATTATTAGAGATAAGTTGATTGTATTTAAGATCAAAGAATTAATTAATGGCAGGACTTCTTTGAGCAGTTTTGTAGGAATGGGGTCTAAAAGACATGTTGATGGTTTGGAGGAAGTAATTATTGAAGTTAACTCAGAAAGATCGATTGGAAAAAAAGAGTCTAACTTAACATCAATGGTACTAAGAGTAGCTGTAGATAATATTACATCTGTGAGATGATTATTGGTAATTTTTTCTCTAATGATAAAAAAAAAATTTGTGAAGAAGTTTATGAAGTCATTACTAGTTAACATTAAAGGGATGGTTGGCTCAACAGAGCTCTGATTTTTTGTCAGCCTGGCTACAGTGCTGAAGAGAAACCTGGGGTTGTTCTTATTTTCTTCAATCAGTGATGAATAGTAAGATGTTCTGGCTTTGCGGAGGGCTTTCTTATAAAGCAGCAAACTATTTCTCCAGGCTAAATGATGATCCTCTAAATTTGTGACACGCCATTTCCTCTCCAGCTTACGAGTCATCTGCTTTAGGCTATGTGTTTGAGAATTATACCACGGAGTCAGGTACTTCTGATTAGAGACCTTAGTTTTCACAGGAGCTACAGTATCCAGAGTCGTACGTAGTGAGGAGGTGAAATTATTAACAAGATAATCGACCTCTGTTGGGGTAGCATTCAGATAGCTGCTCTGCTCTGTGTTGGTACAGGGCATTGAAGATAATAACAGTGGGTGGATTATATTCTTAAACTTAGTTACAGCGCTTTCAGAAAGACATCTAGTGTGATAAAGTCTACTCTCCACTGCTGTGTAATCAATTATTGTAAATGTAAATGTTATCAGGAAATGATCAGACAGGAGAGGGTTTTCAGGAAACACTGTTAAATGTTCAGTTTCTATGCCATATGTTAAAACAAGATCTAGAGTGTGATTAAAGTGGTGGGTGGGTTCTTTTACATTTTGAGAGAAGCCAACTGAGTCTAATAGCAGATTAAATGCTGTGTTGAGGCTGTCATTTTTAGCATCAACATGGATGTTAAAATCGATGTAGATGCTAAAATCGAAAAAAAAATTTCTGAGTTTTACAGCTGGGGTGGACAATGTTAAGCATCAGGCTTTCAAATGAATTAAAAGTCTGTCTTGGTCTTTCCTTAATTAATAGGCTGGTGTGAAAAATTGCTGCCACACCGACCCCCTCGGCCTGTGCTTCAAGATTTCTGGTAGTTAGAATGACTCGGGGGTGTTGATTCATTTAAACTAACATAATCATCCTGCAGCAACCAGGTTTCTGTAAGGCAGAGTAAATTGATTTATTGATCAATTATTAAGTCGTGTACTAACAGAGACTTGGAGGAGAGAGACCTAATATTTAATAGAGAGACCTAATATTTAACAGCTACCCTGATTCTGTCCAGAGGTAATAAAATAAGCTGGTATCTCATTAATTTAATCCATACAAAACCAAAGGTAAAAAAAAGTTTGTATTTTAAGCTTTATTGTCTTGCTAAGCTAAGCTAACCTGCTATAGGTAAGCTAATATACTTGCTAAGCTAAGCTAAGCTGCTATAGGTAAGCTAATATACTTGCTAAGCTAAGCTAACCTGCTATAGGTAAGCTAATATACTTGCTAAGCAAGCAAAAAATCAGTAGATTTAGACACGCTATCATTCACAGTAAATTAATCAAATGAAAATACCTTTTCCTTTGTGTAGGTGCGACTGGTCATTGAAATACTGTGGCCTCTGTTTCTCTTCTTCATACTGGTGGGGGTGCGGACCACTACGCAACCAATTTACAAAGGCCAATGTAAGTACAAGACTAGTTGCAATAATAAATTTTGTTTTGTGAATCCATTAACAACTTTTAACTCGTCAACTTTTTTGCAGATTTTGGACAAGAAAAAAGAAATGTCATGAACATGGTTAGATTAATAAGTATTCATCTCTATTCCTTTCAAAGGTCACTACCCTAATAAAGCCATGCCATCAGCTGGTGTGATTCCCTGGATTCAGGGTATGGTGTGCAACCTTGAAAATCCCTGTTTGCCTTATCCAACTCCAGGAGAGACACCAGGCCAAGTCAATAACTTCGACAACTCCATGTATGTACTAGGATGTTCTTTTTCTGTCTTTTAGGAATTTATAAACGAGGCATGATTACGAAGTTTTGGGAATGGGCCACTAAAAATCGAAAAGCTCAGCTGATTTGGCTGATATTCTGTTCAAGATCATCTTCTCGCGCATCTCTGGACAGTTTTCTGCACAGCAACTATTTTTTAGATAATTCAATCACTCCGTAAATGTCCCACATTTTGAATTTGCACCAGTTAGCATACTAGCATATGTCGCAGTTTTACTGTCTCATCCTGGGGGACAATTTCACAAGACACTAACACGTAGATGTCAAAAAATGATGTTCATTCTTCATGTCTCTTAGCGTGATGCACTGTGCTCAGATTAGAAACTGTTGATATTGATATTTTTAAGAACATTTAGAGTAAATGTTTGTTTTTTGTCTTTCCAATTGACCAGAATTTCTGGGATGTTGATAGAGCTGCAAACTTCCCTGGTGGACAAATCTATTCTCAGCAGAGCCAAGCTGCTAGCAAATGGTGTTGACCAGTGGGCTTCAATTTTGTCACAGCCTAACTCCGCTAATGGTAAGTTCAGTGGTACCGCTAATGGTCATTTGATTATTGAAATCTTGATGAGCTATATCAAAAACCTATTTTGAAGTCATTATCAAGAAATACTGCAGAAACTGGTGACGAGCGACAAGGTCAAGGGGTGCATTTTTCTTTTTAGGCATCAGAGTTTTGCTGGTACTGACTAATGCTTCAAAATATAATTGATATAATAAATAATCAGCATCAGCAACAATCACTCTGCTTTGCCTTTGTTAAGTACTCTCCATCAAGAAAAGTATCCCCTTCATGAGGATGACAAGTTGGAGGATTTGTTATTCCCCTTTATCCCTCAAAAACAATGGCGTGTGATTATTTATGATGCAATTTGCCATCCAGACTGACAGATCGTTTGTCTTGATAAGTTGCTGCTTTGCATTAGGCTCATTTAGCCTGATGATATTCAGATTTTCATACAGCACCTAATTTGCAAAAAGGCAAAGCGGGGGTGGGCGGGTGAGGGGGGAGGGAGGTTTCTGCTGTTCAACAAACGGCTAGTGGGCCATTTGCATTTTGGGGTCGCTGGCTTGTAATATACAAGATTAAATCCATCAGAGATCTAAGCCGGGGTGTAATTAATGGGACTCGCTGTCTGAGGCGGGAGCACAAAAGGTGACTAACAAGAATGGGGAATGGAGTACTATCAAAACACTACGCTAGCAAAGGTGATTGTGTTGTCCTCCTCTTTGTTTCTTTCTTTTTTTTTTAATCCACGGGTTGATTAAAAACACTCCGGTGGTCTCCTCAATCAGAAAGCCAACGGTGTTCGGGAAGAGCGCGGAGCATGTTCTGCTTCCTCGTAATCTAACCCTGTCAGTCCCTCCTGATGCCCCTGTAGTGACGGTGAGCATAATAATATGTGCTCAGCGGGAGTCGCGAGGCCTTGTATAAGGTTAGCTTAGTGTATCAAAGTGTGTAATTATTTCCAGTTATTTTCACCAAACATTCATACTAATTGAGCCCTGAATAGCCCGGCACAAGTGACTTCCTCCCTTTCCTCCCCCATCCAGATAATCGACTGACTTGCCTGTAGTACAAATACAAAAGTGATAATTTAATTACATTATGTCCCCCTCCCTCACCCCCCCCCCCCCTCCACCCCCGGCCCTCCGCGTTGGTCGCAAATGTTGGAGGCCCAGCAAGCAGATTGCATGCTGAATAGTATGGTGTTGTTAGTAGGATCCCTGCTACGGTGACTGTCAGCGTGCAGCGAGGACTGGTTTAAAAACGTCCTCTTTTTAAATGCTATCTGTTGGCTGCTAATCAGGAGAAAATGGCTGGTTAACAATCTGGTACATGTTTAGCAACAAATTTTCTCCCCTCACATACTCGTGCAGCTCAAGTGTTCACCCCCTACTTGTGCCAGTGAAGGATTTAATTGCAACTGTCATCTCATTTAAACTGAAATTTATCAGGCTGTAATGCCACTCAAAGCAACAGGCATGACAAAACCAAATCAGATTCTTCCCTCCTGCTTTTCCACTTTGTTCTGAGACCTGCACACATAGAGATACACAGGAGGTTTTCTTATAGATTTAATGTTGTAGTGTAACATTTTGCTCACTGGCTGCACTGCAGTGATTTTGAAGACAGAGACTTAAGCTTTAACCTTGTCCTTTCAACAACAGAATAAATCCTCTGGTGCTTTGTGTGGACTGACCTTCCGTGGTGAAAGGGCTGCTACACTGTTAGGTTTGGCTCTCCTTCATGTTTGGCATTGGTGTCCATTAGGGCAAACGGCACACTCGGCGCACAGATTTCTGCATGCATTCCCATTTGTTTAGAGTAGTATAGAAACCAAACACAGAACGGAGGCAGAGACATACAGCCTGTTGGCTGCAGAATATCTGCAGTGCAGATGGTGAGCGAGGAGGACTCATAGCCAAAGCTATCAAAACAAGGCTTGTGTCAAAAAGGAGCCAATCAAATGTTGATGCATATAAAACAGCAGCTTTTTAAAAAAGTAACACTAACTCTATATTTCTCTTTAAACTCATCCAGTCATCCTGAGGAATATTCTACGAGACAATGAAACTTTCTCCACACATCTGAAACAAAATTTATCGGTGCCAACAGCGGTGGCTGAAAGCCTCATGAATGCCCGGATTCAGATCAATCCAGTAAGTATCGCTACCAGCACGGTGGTAGTGTGTTAAGAATCCTGGCTAATTAGGAATATGGGACAACAGCTTTTTTTGTGTAAATAGAGGAATTTAAATTTTACTAAAAAAGTTCAAAACAGCAAATGTGCTGCAAGTGCTGCACTCGGAAAGATGTGGACGAAACAGCAGGTGGCGCTCCTTCTGACATCGTATTCAAAGTGTTCTGAAGTTTTTGTTTGACAAAATGTAATTTAAAGCCGGCTGCAGTAGAAATCACAGTTGTCTGCAAATGTTCTTCATCTGATAGCAAGTCTTATCAAATAAGATGAAGTGGGCTCTGGTAGCACCTGAATACAGTGTGGACAGGAAGATGAAGATCTTACAGAAGTTTACGTGTGCTTGTCTGTTTTCTATGTCCATAGTTATCTGTGAGTTGATGCTATTGTTTGTGTCTATCACACTTTTTGCTTTTGCCACTGTGGTGCACGAAGTTCTGTTTTTTTTGTATAAATATCTGTGGATTTAAAAACACATTTAAAATTAAAGCAGTATTTTAGCTCTTGTTCCGAAAAGCGATTTAGCATACCATCTGCTTGCACAGCAACCCAAAGGATATGACACATAATTAAATAAAATATGGTCAGATCCAAAGTTCTTCTGTTTGCCAACTTTTGCCGAGGCTGTTGTTTATTTTTCAGATGATGGGCATCCCGAGGCCAGACAGCCTGAGGAGCATCCTGTGTGAGGGGACAGATCTGGATCACTATGTCCAATTTAGAAGCCAAGCTGAAAAGAAGGCTTTTCAGAATGTCAGCTGCTCCCTGACTCCACAGCAGCTGATTAACACCCAGCAAGTACTCCTGCAAAACCTGGATGCAAGGAAAGTGCTCTCTGAGGTGAGCTGTCCCCCCACAGGTCTCACAACTTTTTAAATTTCTGTTTAATGGGACTTGAAGAAGTTAGTTAGTAAGTTGGACCCAATTAGCAACAACTGAAGGGATAGTGCATTGTTGGAAAGGTATTTACACTGATTGGGCATTTAAAAAGCCCTAATTCCTTCTTTGCAAGGTCACCTACATCTAGCATTCTTACAAATTATGCTGTCTGGTCTAATGAAGGTGCCATTAAAAATTCAAAATGAAGCTTTTGTAATGTGTCAGCCACTTTACAACACAATTTCGGATGATGTATTTTGACCTCTGTGTGCTCACCTTATATAAGGAAATGTTAATACATGTCTGATCCTGCAGCTGTTATAAATACGTTACATTTATAAACAAGTATTTCGGGACAGGAACAGTGTCAATCAGTCAAAATTGGCATTTAAGAACATTTTGCTGTTTATTTCTGATGTAACACAAACACTCATGATGCACCACATCAACGGGAGAATATTGTAGCCCTTCATTCTCAGAATACTTGTCCCTTTAAAAGACTAGTTACTCCAATGGATCATTGTTTGCCCCAGTCACACAGACCTGACAGCCACATGTTGCTAGGGAAAAACGTGGATTCCTGCGTGCTACTGGTCACAAAAAATGCACTCCTGCACTCTTTGCAATTGCTTTGGTTGCTAGCAGCCGCATGTATTTCGCATGGTGGACATCAACTTGTCTACAGACACACACTAGCTGCTCTCTGAGCAGCAGTCAAACAAGTGTGTTGCCAAATGAAAACAGATACAAATGTGATAGTTTCAGCCACAAACAGCATGTTTGCTGCAGGAAGGCACAGCTTTGTAGGACTCAGTTCCTGGTTTGTGTCACACTTTATCAAGTTTCAATACAACTGGACAAGGAGTTGGTGTTGTCCATGCGCACTATGAGTGACCACAGTAATCTGCACCCCTAGCAGTCAATGCCCACTCACACATTGTTCTTTAGCAACTGGAGATTGCCATGCAATCACCTTCTAGGCTGCATAGGCTATGGCTATTGATTGGTGTAGCTAGTTATAGTTTTTCTCCTTTTAGTATGTCCAGATGTTGTGATGGCTAACAGGTTACATCCAAGTTTAATTTAATGCCCACCCTAAGGGACATCATGCTGACATTGTCAGTTAGAGTCAGACATCACTCATACCGAAGCTCAGTTGCGTATAGCCGTAGCAAAATAAAATGAATATAAAATACTTGACCTTATGTTACATATTTATTATTAGCAACTTCTCAAGACATTTATGCACCAAGCTGCTGTTTTACAAACTCTACAGTTTATTTGTAGAAGGTGGGAAAGAAAGGTTTGCCTACCAACCCTCCACCGCTGAGTTAATCTTTCTAATCCACGAGGCTATCCTGTCCTGTGTTGGTGTAATTGATGGTTATGGTCATTAATTATTGGCTGTGATGTTGTGAAGTTCATGCGTAAGCAAAAATTAAATGACAAAATTTCCCATTCTTCTTTTTGCATTTTCCGTGTGGGAGTTGAACTCAATACTCGCCCTAAATTGAGACCTAAGTAATAAAAAGCAAACGTTGAAGGACAAGATAATATTTATGGATATTCTTTCTGTATGTCTTATTTAAGTTTACTTTAATTACTGTGAAATTGAAATAAAGACAAATATATTCTGTGTCAGCCAGCTGGGTTAATTTAAAAGTTAAATGTTAGGTTTCTCCGACTCTGTGACTTTGAAAGATGAAGAAAATTTAAATCTCGCTAATAATTCCTTCAATGCCAAATGTAGTTTCATGCCTTACATGCTGAGGCAGAGATAACTGGCGAAATTGGTACATGTAATCTTTAATAGTTAGTTACAAAAGCACAATCTAGTAATTAACATGTCATTCATAAGCACATCCCTAATAACCTCTAAACTGGACTACAATGGATAATAGTAGATTATTTGTTTGAGATCCAGCCAGTAGATTAACAACTCATAAGGTGATGATTATTACGATTAATAATGATGATAATGATTATTTTAGATTTAGCTATGAACTTAGACAATGAGCTACTTTTTCATTATGAAATACATTCGTTTTACATGCTCCTCATTATGTTAGGATTACTTCTCCGTTCGCCACTGCCTTTGAAAACTGTTGCGTTTTCCCGCAATTTCACTGGAACAAATGTGAACAGATGAGACTTTGTTTGAAACAATGTTTACTTGAATTCTATTAAATCTTTCTGTTCCCTTTTGAGATGATGAAAGTGTGCACTTTTCTTTGACTTTATCTTTGAGAGAAAATCCTGTATATGGGACAGCAAATCCAATAAATAAGTGATAAGGCAGGAAGTTCTTAGGAGAGAGCATTTGAACAATTTAAGCCCACAGGCACTTTCAGACGCAGAGAAAAGAAGAGGCCGGACAAGATACGGTGGAAAAGCTCTTTAGCGCCTCAAGCAGATGGATGGGAAAGAGCATCGGGCCTTCGCACTTAAGGCTCGACATTGCTGATTGATTGCGATAACAACAGTAACATAAGGGAAAGGACAAGTGAAGAAGTCAGAGTTTATCACTGAGGTAGTGATTGCCCAGGGGTAATTTGGATGTTTTCTTTTTACAAGGTTGAGGGTGGATTTTTTGGAAATAATATCAGGATGTAATGTGCGTGAACGACAGTGAATGAAAAGCATTCCTCAAGAAACGAGTAGCTCGGCGAGGGGTCATTGAAATGTCGAAGTCATTTTTGTCTTGGTGTTTTGATTCAATCCGATTACGTGTGGTTTCTCCGATGGATGGTTGGATGGACCATCTATCCATGTATTTTCTTACCCTTATCCAATTCAGGGTCAGTGGGGTAGGGCTGGAGCCTCTTGTTTTTAGAGTCAACTCACCATCTGAGACTTCAGAAAGACAGAGAGCTTGACAAATCTGTTTTGTTGCTATGGCTCACCTTAATGTGACACTGCTGTAATCTCTCCCTCTCACTCTACCATCACTGAGAGGGGGATTTTCAGACGTTTTTGCCATAAAACAGTCTCTGTCTCGTCTCCGTGCCTCGTCCTCCACTCAGTCACTAACAGTAAAAGTGATCCTCGGCGAAGCACTCGAGAATTGATGAGTAGGCAGGCTGCCGCTGACGGTGAACTTCAGGCCACTTCTTTTTTAGCATTTGAGTTTTATTTAGAAACTGAGCCGCAGCGTTGGGCCTTGATGCATGAAAATGGCAGTGGTTGAAAGGGCATGCCATTTAACTCTTCTAATTGGGCTCACACTGGACACCTTCATAATGTCACTGAAACGCACAGTAGCACTTGTCATTTTAATGTAACTTTTATTAGCTTGCGCTAGGATGGTGATGCTCGGATTCATCTTACATGTCCAAATGGAAAGAAATGGCGCGTGTTCCTAATATAATGGCACTTAAATTAAAAGGGTTGATTCTGAATTGATGTTTTTAGCTAAAATGTGGATTTCACTTAAGAGTCGGGGTGTACAAATCATGCCCACGATAGTTGGAGGACTTCTAAAAGTACACTTTTTTTAAAAGTAGTGCTCAATATTATTCCCAGCACATATTTATTGTTTTGTTTGGTCCTTTTTAAGCTTCCAGCAGCTTTGAAACTGAATGCAGCAGATGCGGCAATGCTGATAAGAAAAACCACTGCAAATGCTTTACCGCTGATTGAGGAGGTTAGTGCTTGTATCACGTACACGCGAAATGACTGGTTGTTTTTTGTGTTTCTTTTGCTTAAAAATGATTCGTCCTTACTTTGATATTTCCAGGTGGCCAGGTTGCAGAACTCCACGGCCTTTAAGGCTGCTAGTTCACTGAATTTCCAAGGCGACCTGATTGGCAGTATCAATAGGTTTCTGTGTGGAAAGCAGCCTGACTCCAATTCCACCAATATGACCCTCGGTTTACTCTCACCTAGACAGATGGCTAACAAGACGTCAATTTCCATTATGGGCAACAGTTCAGGTAAGTGCTGCAGCAAGCTCCTTTATAAAGCAAAGCTGTCACACAGGACTTTTGTCCTAATCATTTATCTGCATTTTAGCTCGACAGCACAGTAGGTGGTCATGGTAGCTGGGAAATGGAGAATATTCACAAGGCAGTGGCACATAATGTGCAGCATCACGGGACACTGCGATTGATTTGCTGTAATTTTGCTGCCGCGGACATACTGTGTAGTGTTTGAAAAATGAGAAAGAGCTGAGAGTTGAGCTCGATCAGTATGTGCACAGGATGTCTGATCAGTCAAATGAAGTTTTCTTTTTGTTTTGAATTTTGAATTGAATTGAAATTTTTATTTCAGTCAACAACAACAACAACAACAACAGATTATAATTTTACATAAAAGTACTCAAACAGTAACCAAAAAAGGAATAGGCTGAAGCCTTATGGCTTATACTTATCCTATCCCTTACCCCCATAGAAATAATCAAATCCTTAACCAAGAAAATAAATAGCATTGAGAAATAAGTTGTATAACAGTTTGAAAAGAAATCAATGATAAATCAAGAAATTAAAGCAACACAAAAAATTTTAACAAACCAAATTTCTATAACCTTGTATAATACTAATTTTTAAAATCTTCCTGAAGAATGACAAAGAAAAACACAGTTCATCATTAAGTCCATTCCATAATTTCACTCCCAAAACTGACACACATCTGTACTTAACATTGGTTCTCACTTTAGGCATTTCAAACTTTTAAGACCCCCTCAAATCATATTTTCCATCTCTTAGTTGAAAAATACTTAAAATCATTTCTAAAGTTTTAGAATATATAATGTCCATGAATTTTAACATAGATGATCCTACAAAAAACTGGTTGGTGGACTCCCTATATCCAACTTTATTTATTATTCTAATAGCTCTTTTTTGCAATTTAAATATTGAATCCAAATATGTTTTGTATGTGTTCCCCCAAATTTCTGCACAGTAGGTCATATAAGGCAAACAAAGGGAAGTATACAATAAATAAAGGCAGTTCTTATTCAAAAAATCTCTTGTTTTATAAAGAATAGAAATAGATAATTTCCGTTTCACATGTTCTATGTGGGGCTTCCAACAAAGTTTATCATCAATAATTACTCCTAAAAATTTTGTCTCATATACTCTTTCAATTTCAACATTATTTAAATTCAATTTTACTTTAATATTACTTTTACTACCTCCATACAACATAAATTTTGTTTTACTTTCATTCAATGATAGTTTATTAAATACAAACCATCTATTTAACTTCATGAGTTCTTTTTCCACTGTTTTCAGTAATTTCTTTATGTCTTTTCCAGAGCAAAATAAGTTTGTATCATCAGCAAACATCACATATTTTAAAGTATCACTGGCTGTACAAATATCATTTATATAAAGTAAAAATAACTTAGGTCCCAAAACAGATCCTTGCGGAACTCCACAAGTTACTTTTCTAAGTTTAGATTTCATGTTATTAATACTCACATATTGGAACCTATTATTCAAGTAACTATTTAACCAAAATTGTACAACACCTCTTAAACCATACTCACACTTCTGTAAAAGTAAAGAATGATCTATCGTATCAAAGGCTTTACGTAAATCAATAAACACACCTATTCCAAACTGTTTTTCATCCACAGCCGTTGCAATATTTTCAATAAATTCCATCACAGCTAGAGATGTTGAGCGATTTCTTCTAAACCCATACTGATGATCATTCAATAAATCATATTTATCAATAAAATAATCTAGTTTGTTTGCAAATAGTTTTTCAAGAATCTTTGAAAACTGAGGCAGTAAAGATACCGGTCTATAGTTTGACACAATCTGTTTATCACCAGTTTTATATAGTGGGATCACTTTGGCAATTTTCATTTTATCTGGAAAAATTCCAGTTTGAAATGATTTTTTACAAATATATGTTAACGGTTGAAGGACACTATGAAGAACTTCTTTAATTAGCGACATGTCAAGGTCGTCACAATCCATGGATTTTTTACTCTTGAATTTACTCACCACTTCTACAATGTCACTCTCACAGACTCCACCAAGAAACATTGAACTACTTGTTCTGCAGGGATTTTTATATTTGGCATAAAAATGCAGTACACATGCATCATTTAAATAACTGCTGTACATCCGATGAGTCACACAGTGCAGAACTACAGAAGGTAAGAACCAGTACTTCCTGTAGTGGAAATGTCGGTGCAGGTGGGAATTTTTTTGAATTAGTGGTGCAAGCACAGTGCAGTCAGCTGTGCACTGGATGTGACCAATTGTGCAGATCCAGGAAAAGGCACCTGTGGCACAGTTGGCATCAGAGCTAAACTGGGTTTGATTAGGAATGCATGTGTCAGAGGCCGGTCACAGCCATAGCTAATCAAACCAGCTTTTCTCAGTCCGTTTAGAAGCCGCGTACTCCCTGCACCGACGTGACGATGTTTTCTTAATGGGAATGAAAATCCAGACCAGCTTCTCCCATGTGGAAGCTTATGTTGTTGCCTGGGTGGCGCTTTGGCACGAGGCGCAAATATATGACATCTTAAAAATGAACATATGGCAGTCTTAACTTCCCACAGAGGACAGATGGTGTCACTAGCACTTTTTTGGGGAGATCTGAGCCAGTTTGTTTATTTATATATTTTTTGTAATATTTAGAAAGGGAAGACAAGCATGGCAGCCATATTGTCAGCATTTGTGCTCAAATTCTCCTGTGCTGTTTTGGATTTGGCTGCAGTTGTAGTTGTTTGTAGTGAGTTTGTAGTTGAAGTTAAAGTCACAAAAAGCTACCCTCCCCAGTTTAAGTAAACTTGGCCAACTTAAAACCATCCAGCTCAATTCTTCAGTTTTTGCCAAATCAACAGAAATCATCCAAAAGCAGTGGTTTGTTGACAGCTTGGTGATTTATTTTGATCGAAAAAAGCAAACTGTAGAAATTTGTAGAGATTTTCCTACATAGCTAGAAGTGCTATGGCTAGTGCACCATTGTTTCTCATACCTCATCCATACTGAGTAGTGTATAAACATGGTAACATGGTTCATAGTTGTCTTGACAGTCAGATATGCGTACCTTGCAGCAGTGTGCTCCTTATTAAGGAGTTACTCCAAGTAGCCACATTGGAAGAAAGTGTGGTATCTTCACTCAGCTTTAAAACTCTGCACCTCGCCCACCTTCAGCGTGCGTCAGCAGGTGACTGTGTGGATGGGCTCCTCTGCAAAATGCGAGTGAAACAGATATACAACTGCTAAATGCAAATAGCTAATGTAGAAACTGATAAATGTATTCTATAAATGATGCAACATGAAACATGCCCAACAAAATTCACGGGATATTTTCTGTAAGCAGGCACCCTGTTATTGTTTCATACTGCAGCGTATGTTTTTAGTAGGCCGAAGGTAGAGTAATGTGCAGAATGTGGTTCACCATTGTCTTGCTGAAATAAACAATAGTTCCCAAAGACATTATCTTTATGGTAGCACGTGTTGCTTCAAACTATAAGCACTAATACATCATCACAGACTGAGAATGGACTGATCCCATATTTCGATCATCCAGGTCCAGATGTTGTTGACAACGAGGCGCTCTGTGGACTGATCCAGTCAGTTCGGCTGTTTATTTTTTTATAGTTTGAAGTTAGAGAGCTAACGTAGCATAGAAGAAGCTAAAAAGCAAACCGACAGCAGTTTGGAGGCATTTAAACTCGAGAGATCCCAACACACTGATTCTGTTTTCATGACTGAAAAGCTCTGACGGCGATGACGCTCTCTCCGTCTCTCTCCGTCTCTCCTTCTTGCTTGTTCACCCTTGCTGTCGTTGTCCTCGGTGTAGCACTTGTTTGGAAGCCTTTACTGCATTTACCGTAACGTAGCGCTTGTTGTTGCCAGCTCCATTAACATTATTTCACTTCATCTGTCTGTTGTTAGTTCCTCTCCACATGCTGTGTGCGTTTGCGTGTGTGTGTGAAGGAGAGATCGATCAGATGGCAGGACAGTCTATCCCAAATGAGATCATGTCACGAGGCTGGCAGAAGCATCCTTCTCCTCTATGTTATGTTATGTTATTCATTTGCATGGTAGAATTTTCAATCTGGGTTTATTGACTTTTAAAGAAATTGTTCCTGAGTCACTTAACGGATTTCCTCTCCTGTTGCTCAGTTGTTCGCTCTCACAGCTAGAAGGCTTTGTGTTGTGTGTCTGTGTTGTTTGCTTTTTCTCCTTGTCCCTGTGTGAGTCTCCTCCTGGTGCTCCCTCGCCCTCACACATCCCAAAGACGATGATGATTCCTGGGTTAACTGGTTATTCTAAACTGGCCACGGCTGTGGATGTAAGTGAAAATTGTCTGACTCTCTGTGTTAGCTCAAGAACTGTCCAAAGCTTGCCCCGCATCTTACCCAGTGTCAGCTGGGATAGGTTCCAGCCGCACGGCTAAGAAAATGAATGTCGCGTCGAAGCAGTGGTGTCACAGTGTGGCTCTTTACCAGGTTGTTGGCTTGTTTTTTTTATCTTGTCTCCCAAGTAGGCCATGTTTTTGCAACTTGGCTCATGTATTTTCTCATTAACTGTGGAAAGAAGTGGCAGTACATCATTTAGTTTCTATTGCTTGTTGAAGCATTCTCAGATTAGCAGGTGGATTGAAGTTATTTGAACTGTCACAGTCTACCTGGCAACAGTCCGAAAATTTTGTGTGTTTTGCTCACAGCAGGACGGCGACTGTTATGGATAACCAAACACCTGGATGTTTAAAAGAAGACCTGGCCAGACCATGTGTCTGCTCTTGATTTATGGGTGGATCCATTAAGACGAACAGACTCTTTTTTTTTAATCGTTTGCACCTGCTTAAGCACACCTGAATCTATTTTTATATATTTAAAGGATGGTAGCTTTAACCACATGGGGATAAACATGTTTTAGCTGGATAAAAGTACCACAGTTGTAAAAGTTTAAAGTTTTGGACTAATTCTATAAATATAAAAATATGTGTATGTATATGTATGAGTGAATCCATATAGGTGCAATTATATACAGTGGTAAACAAATTTATTATTAGGCAACCGCCCAGTGTAAGGTGATTACCAAAATCCTTTTTATATTTCTTGATCCACCAGTATGCACGCGCTCTTTACTCAAAATGATGTTTTAAGCCCAAATATAATTATTGTTTTTATCGTGTAATTTGTGAAATTTGCAGTTTTAGAAAAAAGCTGAAGAAATTAGTAAAGCGTATTAATATTTTTAAAATTAAAATGCCAAATCACAGCTATTTACCTTCATTCCTGACATTAGTTTTTGTGGTTGAATAATGAATTTCTGACTGATTGTGGGTATAAAAATGTAAATTCAATAGTTAATTTGAAAATAACGAATAATGAATACATTTCTTGAATAAAACATCTTTCTTGATTTTAATACAGACACAGAGACATAATTTAGATAAAGGAAACAGAAGGAATCAAGTGTGATTTAAATGAATTATTTCTCTGCAATCGGTCCATGGTGAGCGTGTAGTACTTTGCGCCCATAGTGTAATTGCTGTCTATGTAAGTGCATAAATGTATAATTTATAAAGCTGCAGTGCGTTATTCTGTTTTAATGCATTTAATTCAGTTGGATGGTTCTAGATTACATTACTTGTTGTTTTTTAATGTAACACTGCCCCCAGCACAAATGACGGCTCAGAGAAAATCACTACTAGGTGATGCTATCGTTAATAAAACTCCAAACATGTTTCTTCCATAAAATCCTCGAGAACGAGAGCTTTAGTGTAACTTCCTACAGCCGCACGCTCATTAGAGACCGTGCAGCACTGTTTCATTAAATGTCTTTTCTTTGGAGAAAACTGCACAAAATGAGATTTTAATAAGAAGCCTCTATTCCCTGGGAAAAAAGTTACACTGTTAAGTGGGATTGCATGCTAGTGTCGGTGCAAATTAGCAGAAACATCGGCTCTTCCTTACGTGGTAGGCAGTAACATCTCTGTTAGCATGCTAATGGCTGCTTTGCATTTGCTGTGCTATTTCTTTGTGTTGGGTATGTACAGCTAAATGGATCTGGAATATGCAGTGTGTCTGCGTAATGGCCAATTACAACTCCTTTGTAAGTGTAAAAGTACACTCAAAGGAACAGTGAAATAGCAACAATAAAGGCCAGCGCTGAGGTTTTGTTAACAGCTCTGTAATGTCCCCTTCTCAATTAATTGTTGATGGTGACTTCTGCGGCGATATGAGGAAGACTTGGTGCGGTAGCTGTTCTTACGTAACAGCGAAAGGGAATTGAAGGTTGTTTCAGTTTGTGTAGTAAAAAGGTGTCTCTGCAAATCATGTACTGACGTTATGCATTATGTAGGGAGATTTGTCAGATGTTGGGGATTTTTTCATGCTCATGTTCAAGTTTTTTAATTATTAAAGTGGATGTTATCTCAGGTAATCCCTCTCCTCTGCAAACAGAAGCTGATCGGCCTCTTTACGCAAAAGTGAACAATCTGTGATGCACAAACAATCTTCTCTTGATTTATCAAAATAACCCAGTCATTGTCACGGTCCTGATTTTGCAGTGGGAATTTGACATTTACTGATTGTCTTGAGACTTGCACTTACAGTCCTCTGAGTATTTTCCCATCGATATATCTCTTTGAATAATTGGCAGCCTTTAGTTCTAGTTTAACCACATCTATTTTGCTGTAGCCGGTGAAGAGAAAATCCAGATCCATGGTGACAGAGTGAGAGTGGCTCTCGTTGTGCTGCTGAAAGTCAAAAGAGGCCTCTCTGTGTCTGATATGAGAGCGCACATCAATAAGATTTATTCAAGCTTATTTGAGTCTCTGCTGAAATGCAGCAACACAGCACTATTTGTACTGCTTGTAAGAAATAAGTGCTGTTTTATTGATGCAGGGGGGTAGGTCACTTATGACTGACATATTTGGTGTATGTGTGTGCTGTACCTGTATGGATCTGTGCACCCAGTGTGTGTGTCTGCTTCAGGTTCTTCCTTTCATGAAATGCATAAAATATGAGTAATGCATGCTCAGAAGATAATACAACAGCATGTGCAAGACTGTGCTTGTGTGCGCGCACGCGTGTGTGTATCACGGGCATTCGTGGTGCTTCGACAGCGCTGTCTCACTGTTGTGCAGAATTGAGCCCGTCTCCAGGGTGCAACTCAAATTGATTAAATTTGCCAGGTAAGTTGAGGGGTTGACTTGAGGCTCCAAGCAATTATTTGACTGTGGCTAAACCTGGTGTAAAGAACAGATTTTCTTGTTCTTTCAGGCTGCTGTTTTGTAATAAAGCAAAGTTCTGTTATCAAAAAAAAGAAAGAAAAAAGGAGTACACAGCCCTGGAGAATACCTAACCTATGTAATCTGATGCTCCCTGTAGCCCACAGAATATCCAACTGATATATCTTAACCTGATATATCGCATTAGACAAAGAGCTATATGCATTTGTCACTGCCATCTCTAATCACGTTATATTGCTGAGTGAAGCTGTCTGCTCATATCATGTTATAACCCCTTTCATTATCAGATGTATTTATGTCTGTATTTATGAAATAAGGTTTCCAGCGATTTAAATAAAATCTACATGTTAGAGACACTCTGTGAATATTAGTGCTGGGTATAGGGATGCATATATTGCTGTTAGTGGAGGATATTCTCAGAGCACCAGTGGAAAGTCTGCATGACTGAGTGATGAAGCGGGTTGGAGTGACTCACAGCTGCATGACTTCACTGCATCCCATCCGGTGAAAGGCCGCTGCCTCTTAAAGGTAGTTTCCTAACATTATTGGCCTTTGGCCCTTTTAAAATGACACATTTGTCACCTGTGACAGAAATAATTTTTCCTTTTCAGGTTGTTACAGCAGCTGTGTCACAGCCGGAGCAGGTGGTTATGACTCAGAATGAGAACCACTGAGTTTGAAGAGGAAAAAAAAACAAACACATTAGCTAAATCACATCATAGAATATGAACACAAAGACAGGTGGAAATAGACCCGACTCTTTGGCTTTTTTGGGGGATATAATTTAACGGAAACCTCTGTATTATTGTTGGTCATTTATAGGCAGTGTTGGGTAAGTTACTTTAAATTAGTAACTTAGTTACATTACTAGTTACTTCTATCAAAAGTAACTCAGTTACTTCAAGTTACTCGTTACTTTCAAAGTAACTAGTTACTAGGGAAAGTAACTTTGGTTTTACTCAGAATTCACTTGTTAATGTGTTGCTTCCATAACTTTGCCAGTCTTCTAGCTTGCTTACTTGCAACAAGTGCACTGTGCCACCTACCAATAGAAAAAATAATAATAATGTGCATATTTCCACAAGAGAAATCCCACGCCTGGACCGTCGTTGACCGCGGCCATGATTCTAGCCTACGTCACAGCATCATGTGTGCTTTTTACATCCAACACAAAAACTGCACCCGCGATGCTTTTGATTGTACTCGGAAATTCTGACTTCCGAGTAGGAAGATGTAGGTAACACCAGACTGCAGATGAGCTGCATACAGGGCTGGACTGGGACAAAAAATCGGCCCGGGCATTTTGACCATTATAGGAAAAATCATAAAGCCTTTGAATGAAAACAAACGCTGTTGTGACAGTGATGTACACTGTTCTGATGGTATATATGTATCAATCTATCAATCCTTTGTTGTAAGATTCAGATAATTATTTTTTAAAAGCGAGACATTTTAAATGAGAATAAGAAAGTATTTCCTTGTGCCCCCCTCTCCCTGTTAATGCCCTACCTGGCCCCCTGGCAACACTTTGCTAGACCCGCCCCTGCACAGTTACCAGCTGTCAGCTACTTAGAAAAGGATCCTGGTGTTATTTGTCTCTCAGAAACAGTTCATAACTTCCCTTCAACTCATTCATGTCACCTAAAAGGTAAACCTGTTTCTCCATCACCTTTTCAGCTCTGATGATTCACTAAGGGCATCTTCTGGTTTCATCTTCATGTTTCCCTCTCACCAGATAACCAAACCGACATCATGACCAGCAACTTTACAGCTGTGGCTCCAGCAAACATCAGCTGATACTAGAAATTAATATTAAATAAATTCTAACAACAGCTGATCAAGCTTAAACGTGCTGCTGTTGTTTAGTGCGACATCCGGTGGTTTCCTCTTTCTGGCGCAAAGTGGAAATAAATAAACAAGAGAGAAAAGCCGATCAGCTGATCACTGATCAGTTTCATGATTAAAGTAGCAACAGGGGAGGGAGGGGAGAGAATGAGAGAAGAAGAGGCAGCTGTGCAGCAAAGACAGAATAACTCCAGCTTTGTGTCTTTTTCATTGTAGCTGAAGTCCGGGACAAACTGTGTCTTTTCACCTAAATACGAAACGTGTAATAATTTCTCTGAATACGAGACGATTCTGTTTTTTATGGGACGGTTGGAAACTCTAATAATTAACCTTATGAACAAAATAAAGTTCAACATCTTCATAGCACCCACCCAGCTGTATAGAAACTCCGTCATGCTAGCTAGCATGCAGTACGGAAAAAGTCAGAATAACAAAAATAAACTCCACCTAAACTTGGTTCATATCTGACCCAGATAGACTGCAGGTCATAACTTCTTACCTGAAGTTCAGTTCACCTGACACTCGGACCAGCGGCTGCCTCGGGTCTCTGCTCCTCCTGCCTCCCTTTTCCCTCATCCACCTACTGACCTCCACCACTTGCTAATGTTACTGAATCTGTGGAAGCTCCGCGATAGCCACCACACGAAGTAACGAGTAACGACCCTATCTAAATCCCAGTAACGACTAACGCGTTCCTCATTTTGGCATAATGACTAGTTACCGTGCTCGTTACCACAATAATAACGTAGTTACTGTAACGCGTTACTTAATAATGCGTTAGTCCCAACACTGTTTATAGGTACACTACCGTATTTTTCGGACCATGAGGCGCGCGGACTGTCGCACTGTCGACAAACGGGTCTGTTTTCATACATAAGGCGCACCGGATTATAAAGTGCATTACATGAAACAAAACAGTCAGATAAGTCAAACTTTACTCAGCTCATTCCTCTTGCTTCCTTCACTTCTGTACCATTCATTCATTAGTGTTGAATTCTCTGGTAGCTGCTCTATAAACACTGGAACAACAGTATGTGTTCTAATTTTTACTATGCAACTTTGCACTGTCCACTTTCTGCTGTAACAAACAGTGTTGCCAACTCCTTAGTAAGGAAAATCGCTATTGGCGGTCCTAAAAGTCGCTAGAAGTTGCCAAATGATGTCATCACCTAATTTGCATAATTTGTCATGCTAATGTAATTGTAACCTACGTTGTTGGAGAGAGAAATAACATCGTGGAAGAGACATAAAGTGAGTAAAAAACGTCCTAAATGCAGTTAGAATTTATTTAGAACTACAAATTAAATTTCTTTTAGCAATTATTGTTTTTTAATGTCACAATTCCAACCCTGCTCCTTTATCCGGGCGTGGTCTGGCAAAAGTGACCCGAAATTGGCACTCTGGTGGAGTTAATTTGTGTGTGAGAGTGTGTGTTTATAAGTAGTTTTAAACCTTGTGATCCACAAAACAGCATAACAGTAAAGGAAGAACTGACTGCGGTACAGTCAGTGCGAGAGCAGAGGCTTCGCTCATGCGCGATTCATTTGCCGTTTGGACGCACAGGTGTGAACGTCTCCTGCCCTGATAGCAGCTGGGGGAGGACTATCCTCCGCCCGTGAGCGCTTTGGCACGGGTGAGGCGCCCACGGCAGCACCGCTGCTTGTTGAGAGTAAGAGCGATATGCGTTTTCACGTCAAAAAGTCGTCATAAATAAGTCTCCAATAATACCAGAAAAAGTCGCCAGATTTGTCGCTAGTCGCTTTTTAGAAAAAAAAGTCGCTAAGGGGGTCTGAAAACTCGCTAAATATAGCGACAAAGTCGCTAAGTTGGCAACACTGGTAACAAAACAAATTTCTCACGTGTGGTACTAATAAAGGTTATCTTATCTTACAAGAATGACTAACCTCATATTGTGGCTGGATTATCTCAGTTGTTCTCGGCTACTGAAGTTTGGTCCCTTTACAGCAATTTTCCATGCGATTGCATTTGTCAAAAAAAACATCAGGAACTTTAATCAAGTGGAAAAAAGTTCATTCTCCAGGTTCACTGTGTTATGCTTTGGTATGCTAACATAGCTGTGTCGCTAGTGATCACTAGCACAGCATTATATACCATCTAGCCCAACTTCAGTAACCCTACAAACGTCACTATTGTGTAGTTTTCTGTCTTCATTCATGTTGGAAGAGATAGCAGAGCTGTACGTTTTATTTTTTTCCAGAAATCTCTCGGTCAGAACATGATATATTATGTTTAGGTAACTAGCGAAACCAGCGAGCTAACTTCCTGCTAACTTCTAACTCCGTTAAATTTAATAAATTCTGTTTCCATGGATGCCTGGATGTTAAATTTAATTGTTACACCCAGTGTTGGTCAAGTTACTTGAAAAAAGTAATCAGTAACTAATCACCGATTACTTCCCCAAAAAAGTAATCCAGTTACTTTACTGATTACTTATTTTCAAAAGTATTTAATTACTTAGTTACTTAGTTACTTTTTAAAAACACGATTTACAACCTGAATAGGTGATAAAGCGATAGATCTTTCAGCCCAATTCTACTTTTTCTACATAATCCATCATACAAAATGTAATCAAATGAAAAAGTCTCTTTTTAAAACTTGTTTTATCAGTTTTAATCTTTTAACTTTATGCATCAAGCAAAAATTTAATTATATGCATCATTCTCTGACTGGAAGAAATTTGTTTAACATTTAAACTTATTTTCTGCACATTCCAGCACATAAAAGCATTTTTTCACTGTAAAAAGAAGTTTTCTTCCCATGCACAACAGACGCTAATGTTTTTGTCACTTTTTATGGACTCAAACTCAAAACAAGGTCAGTACTTCCACGTTTTAAACGCTGCACGCTCATACTCTCTCCCGTACTTGATATATGATCCATTGTTGATCTGCACACAGCTGTTGTCACAAACATCGCACTCGCTTACGTCACTGTCATGAGACATTCTCGCAAAAAAATCACGGTTTTAGTAACGCAGTAACGCAGCGTTCCTACGGGCAAGTAACAGTAATCTAATTACCGTTTTTGCAATAGTAATCCCTTACTTTACTCGTTACCTGAAAAAGTTACAAGTAACGCGTTACTGCCATCTCTGGTTACACCTGGTAAAGCAGCAACGCTGATCATTTTATTAAAGATGAAAGAATTTACACAGTGTTCGTTTGGGACCTGACGCGGACGGAGTTTTGGACCCAGATTACTATGAAATCTGTAATCATAGTACTGGGAGGCTCCTGACCAGTGTTGGTCAAGTTACTTGAAAAAGTAATTAGTTACTGATTACTGATTACTTCTCCAAAAAGTAATCCCGTTACTTTACCGATTACTTATTTTCAAAAGTAATTAGTTACTTAGTTACTTTTCAAAAACATGATACACTACCTGAATGCGTGATAAAGCAATAGACCTTTTGGGCCAATTCTATTTTTGCTGCATAATCCATCATATAAAAGTGAATCAAATGGAAAAGTGTCTTTTTTAAAAATTATTTATTACTTTTAATCTTAACTTTATAAACACTACATCAAACAAAAATTAAATTAAATTCAACAGTCTTTGACTTTAATAAATTTGTTTAACATTTAAACATATTTCTGCACATTACACCATATTTTAAGAAAATAAAGGCTTAAACTGTATTTCTGCATACTCCAGCATATAACATAAATTATTTTTGTGTAATCACACACATCCTTTCATATAAATACAGCAAAAAAACAAATAAATAAAATTAACAATTACATATTTTAACAGTTGGTAAAGTGCAGAGAGGCATAATATTGAGATTACCAAAACAGAAAATGCTATTGCATGCTACATTTAGGCTGTTAATCCAGTCTCATTTTGTGGCAACCCTGAAAAAGACCTATGTTTTATTGTTTTCTTTTGGACTGAAACAGTGGTTATATTGCATCAGCAGAAGCTTCTGTCAGACATTCTGTTCCTTTTTGGGGAAAGCACCAATCCACCTAAACTGAACAGCTGTTCCACTGGTGCACTGGATGGAGTTGGACTGTTGTATTTCATGTACATCTTTTTGAGATTTGGGAACTGATTCAGAATCTCAAGCTTATAGCCTGACCTTAAAAAGTCAGTTACTTATTTTTCTGCTGAGAAGCTTTCTGTGGGCTGATTCTGAAATTCAAAAAAGTCCATTTTGGCTGGGCTGGCTGGTATTTGGGACACATTAGTGTTCTCAGTTGCAGGAGCAGCTTTACAACACTCTGTTATCAGGAGCTCCTTCACATACTCTCTCCTATGCTCATCTCTCAGCCAACGAAGTTTAAACTTGGGACAAGTGGCCATTGCGAGAAGTCCTTCTTGGCTATCCAGAACAGCATCAAAACGAGTCTTGATGGCCTGTAACATACATCTAAGAATAAAATAATTTTACTATATAAATGATAAATGGCCTGTATTTGTATAGCGCTTTACTAGTCCCTAAGGACCCCAAAGCACTTTACACTATACACAATCATCCACCCATTCACACACACATTCACACACTGGTGATGGCAAGCTACATTGTAGCCACAGCCAACCTGGGGCGCACTGACAGAGGCGACACTGGACACTGGTGCCACCGGGCCCTCTGACCACCACCAGTAGGCAACGGGTGAAGTGTCTTGCCCAAGGACACAACGACCAAGACTGTCCAAGCTGGGGCTCGAACCGGCAACCTTCCGATTACATATATTACATGATATTATGATTACTATTCATGATTAATGATGATCAATATCCCTGATATTTAACAAGCGGTGAATACTTGGTCTTTTATTCTATCATTTTAATAATTTTACACGCTGCTTAAAACAAAGTATAACATCCACCCACTGTGAATGGTATAATACATTTAACAAATTCACCCAAAGCAATTAATAATAATCTTACCTTTACAATGACATCTGGAAGGCTGGCTGTCATTCTAGAGAGGTCATCTTTCAGTGCATGCGTCTTTGACAACATAGGTGCACTCATCCCCTTGTAAGATGTCCAGAGCCACTGTCAGGGGCTTCATCACAGTACAGTACTCTTTCAAGAACTGGTACTCCCTTTCATTAAGGCACTTGATTCCCAGTTTTACACACAGGGGATTAAGTTCATTCAAGGGAATTGTGATGATTCTAGAAATGGCCTCATACAGGGAATTCCACCTTGTGGATGTCGGTACCATTAGTTTCCTCCGGCTGACTTCCTCCACCTGTTCAGAGGCTAATGTTGATCGACTTGCTTTAGTCCAAAGAACAGAACATTTTGCAATGCTACTCCTATATACAGCCTTGGTGTCTGCACAGGAATTTAGATGTTTGTCAACATCGCTTGTTGAAATCAAGTTAATTGTGTGCGATGCACATCTGTAGTGTGGAGGGAGGCTAAACTGTGCATCACCAGATGCGGTTGAAAGAGCTTCTATGACATCAGTAAAGGTCGGTTCCTCGTCATCACCTTCTTCATTTTCAGATTCAGACTCCAAATGATAGGGCTGACATACTCTGAATGCTTTGGCAAAATTGGATGCATTATCCGTTACAGTGGCAATAACTTTGCCTTGTAGTCCATATGATGAATGGATTTCTTCAATCTCTGCTTCAATTACATCATAGGTATGGCTGCCTCTAATTCTCTTGCATGCTAGGGCGGCCTTGTTGCGTTGTAATGTGGAATTAATCCAGTGAACTGTTACACCCATAAAACTTTTATTATTTACTGTCCAGATGTCAGCAGTGGTGGAAACAAACTCTGCCTCTTCGAGTGTAGCCTTCAAGTTAGAGTTCATTTTGTCATATTCTCTCTCAAGGTATCCTACAAATGACTTTCTCTGGGGCAGCTTGACACCGCTTTTAGTTGGTATTTTTTCTACGATGGTAAATGGCCTGTATTTATATAGCGCTTTACTAGTCCCTAAGGACCCCAAAGCGCTTTACACATCCAGTCATCCACCCATTCACACACACATTCACACACTGGTGATGGCAAGCTACATTGTAGCCACAGCCACCCTGGGGCGCACTGACAGAGGCTGACGGACACTGGCGCCACCGGGCCCTCTGACTATTTTTTCTACGATGCATCGGAATGATTCAGAGTCTACAGTGGAAATCGGCAACATGTCCTCAACGATATAGGCAGCGACGAGCTTCTTCAGTTCAGGGCCCCAAGTCCTGTCGCTCTTACGTCTAGTTTAACCTGTTTAGCAGGAGTGGGTCCATCTGAGGTTAGCCCGGTGGAAGTAGATGTGGTAGCCACAGCGGTCATGTCAGTGAGGGGATCCCGGGGGTTTTCTGTCAATTTAACATTCTTGTGGCAGCGTGCTAGGTGCTTGCTCAGGTTGGAAGTGGAATTTTTCGACGTAGAAAGAAGTTTTCTTCCGATGCAGAGTGTACAACGTACGCTTATGTTTTTTTCGCTTTTTAAAGAGTCAAATTCAAAGTAATGTCGGTAATAGTAATCCCTTACTTTACTCGTTACTTGAAAAAAGTAATCAGATTACAGTAACACGTTATAAGTAATGCGTTACTGCCCATCTCTGCTCCTGACTATAGTAGCCATAACACTCAGACAATCCATCAAGCGGTGCGGCTTCGTAGATTAGCAAAGTCCAACTAAAACATTTTTTGACAGATTTTTGAGCGCCGTGTACCACATAAAATTGGTTCAAGGTCAGTAAACACAGCCAGAATTCATAGATAAGGCGCACCAGATTATAAGGCGCACTGCCGATTTTTGAGAAAATTAAAGGATTTTAAGTGTGTTTCCGCCTTATAGTGCGGAAAATACGGTACTTAAAAGTGTATTTCCAGCTTGCAAGAGAATTTTAAAGCAACCTAAAATAAAATGACAGTCCTAGTTATGGACTTCAGATCCTGTTTGGTCGGTATCATTTTTTTCTCTGCAGGAAAACCCTGTTCGCCATCAGGAAACATAGCTTTTAAAATCATAGCATGGAATTAAGATATTTTGTCTTGTCGTCTAAATGCGCCTGCAAGTGTCCTAAGGCGTGCTCAAGGAGGACAGAAACCTTCGGTGGAGCTGAAGAGCAAAAGCTTGTTTGATCTTGATTTTCAGTATAAATACTGGCTGTGAAAGAGAGGCCTCTCAATCCTTCTGACTTTCGGGGTTTAAGCAGGTGGTGTCGGGAAAATCAAAAATAGTGACATTGAGTTTTGCCCCTTTAATGTTGGCTCTTCCTATCATTGTGAAGCAGAACTCCTGCTCATTATGTGTTATTATAATAGTAATCATGGTCAGTATTAGACACCACATGTACTGTATATGCTTGGAATCATTAGTGCAAAGTTACACTTGCAGGATAACACTGCAGTCTGCCTAAAAACATGGTATCTGGAAAGGTTTTAAGTTAATTCTGATGTGGTGAATTGTAGTGGTGCAGAGTGGGGTCATGTTAATAATCCATTAAAATTTGGCTTATATCCACCAAAGTCTCCAAGGTCAACTTAACGATTTATTGGTTGAAAACTGACAAAATCCATATATGTTCTTTAAAGTGTGCTGTGCATTGTCAAAATATAGAAAGTTTATTATATATAGTATATATATAGAAAGTGTGTAAAAATGTAAGATATCATATCACATATGACCTCTGACCTCTCCTTTAAGATCAATAGATTGAGCTGAAGGTCACAGATAATAATGCTATATAGAGATCTTTTAAACCACATCTCTTATTCTCTGTATTGACAAGTAGACATATAGGGGATGATATATGGGGATTCTAAATATCACTTTACAGTTTGCATCCATACATCATGTAACATTTGACCTCTGACCTTAGTTTTACATTTTACATCTTCCTTTTTATATTCAAGTTGACCCCAAAATGTGTTTGTCTTTAAAGAAAGAGAAAGAGAATAATCTGCTTAGTTAGTTACAACTATATTGGAGTATAATATATAATAACCTTCAATTATTCATGTGCCGTTACTTACAAATCAATGCCTATTATCCATTACCTACTCTCAGATAATGTCTGTGTAATCAAAGTACACATCGGTCATGCTACACTGATTTTTACTGCACTATAAACTTAGTAAAGTACGTTTAAAAAGAACAAAGAAAACAAAATGAATATATACAAAACACAATACTGTTCCCTTAAAAGTAAAAAGCACTGTATATGTGTAGGTGATTGAGACTTTCTAGTTAAAATGTGTTGAGTGCTTAGTTAGAGTAGAAAAGCTCTCTATATATTCTGGCTCCACCTGTTAAATCCAGCCGGCACCGTCATGAACACAAGAAGGTGAAACAGTCACCAGGAGAAAGACGCTACTGTTGTCAATGATTCACTGACTATAACTCATATCAGCTCTACTTTATTACAAACCACATATATAAACCTACAAATGCCAATATGGCAACACATAGCATGACACTCATATACTTCCTGCACATATTTGTATAGTCTCTTATCCTATAAACTATGGATTATTATCTAGAAACATAGCTACATTTTTGGTCTTTTTAAATGATTAAAACTATTAACAATAAATTCAAAGCACAATTAGGTTATTCCGTACTGGATAGAAATGCTTCATATGATTTTAGTTGGGCTGGGAGACGATCAGGCTTCTCTGTCCTCTATTTCAATCCCCGTGAGTTGCTGTATCAGTCTGTTCGGCTGTTATCTGCAGATGACAGTGGTGTCTCCTTCTACGGAAAATCCACTGCAAGCCCTTTCATCTTACAAGCACCGAACTGCATATTTTTCTTAAATGCAGAAAAATCCTCCAATTTGTAGTCACTTTTTTCCCCCCCGGAGACATCTAACAGCCTATTGAACAGAGCTACCGAGCTATGTGCCACACATATGCTCCGTCTTTCAAGCGTTGCGATTGCAGGAGGTGGCATCTGCGCGTGCACTGTGTGGCAGGAACAGCTGGTCAGACCCAGACTAAGGGGTGGCCATTAGCTCTCAGCGCACTGACCTCACAGGAGCACCTGGAAGAGACGGCCAGCAGGCAGAAAGGCTAACGTTTAATTGCACTGAAAATGGCCGCTAAAATGTCCCCGGTGGGGGAAATAGTTGCCCCGGTGAGATGAGAGGAGAAAAGGGGGTGTGTTGCAGTCTTGACAAGGGAAAAATGAGAGAGGACTGGAAAAGGCACTGATGTAATGACAGGTGTCAGGACAAAAGGCACAGTTAGCAATAGAGGCAGAGAGCTATATTGACTGGCAGATGACACACTAAAGTGATCAGCCGTTTGACGGAGTGCCTAACTCCGGGAATAACACGTTTTCAGTCAGAACAATCCCGACACAGCCTAAAAACAAGCTGTCTAACCCCTGCAGGTTCTCTAGCTTGCAGCGCAGGTCCTCATGTAACTTATTCAAGACTCTACCAACCTGGCAATATTCATGTTGGCAGATATGTTAAATAAGTAATGATCCTACTGCTGCTGAGCATATTGACTTTTTTCCTCTAGAAGCTTTTTCTTATGTCCTCAGGTCTGCGTGTTTTTTTTCTCCCTCTTTGTGATTTTAAGTAATAATTGATGCTTTTTTCCTCATAAATACTTTGCCGTGACTAAATCAATATCAGTTACTTAAAGGTTTTCCTTTGATAGGACAGCGCAGGGCATTTCCAGGAAATATTCTCGCTAACATCTCGTAGATTAGAAAGCAAACAACCATCGTTTCACAATCGTTGCAATAACTGCTCACGTTGTGTGTGTTCCTTGTATTCCTTTACAGTTCAGCTCTTTGGTTAAATATTGATAGATTACGCCGCTGAGATGGCTTTATGTAGATGTAAAGTAAGATAAAACAAGAATAAACCATCGCTGAAGCTTTCTTGTGACTCATGTTTCAGAAATGAGTAGAAAAAAAGCAAACGACGAACTCTGACACACATCATTCGAACTCTGTCGGTGCGCACGACCCTTATAAAACTGGTATTTACGAGCCTCTTCTAACAGTGTGCTGAAATATTGCTTTTATATTGTGCAAACTACAGCGAGATCTGTAGGGTCAACGTTCTTGTAAAAAATTCTGTGAAACAAGGTCAGGAAACGGATTTAAGACTCACTTTAACCTCTTGAGTGAGTCAGTGGAACGGTCAAACATGAATCCTTAAATCTGCAGCAGGCTGGAATATAACGTTTTAACAGACATCTCACTGTCAAACCTAAAGACTGGATATTAAATCTGAAGCATTCTTTGTAACGGCCAGCAGGAGGCGACAACTCTGGTTGCTTAAGGAGGTCCGATTATGTAGAAGTCCACAATAAAACAGCCCTTAGGTGCTACCATTATTAGCATGTAGTGTCCCTCTGTTTCTCAGACTCACATTCGTCATGTCCACTTTCAAAATACCAAAATGTTCAGTGTTTATTTTTGATTTTCTTAGGTTAGATAACGTTAAGTTTTTGTGGTATTATTTAGTTAGAGTTTAGTTGAGTTTCAGTCTAGGTTATGTTTCACTTGTGTCTCCGTGTTTGTGCCTTTTCCTGTCTTCTGTGTTAGCCTGCCGTGTCCTCATTGTTTAACGTTTAGTTATGTCCCTGTGTTCTGTGTAGTTATTGTCTGCATGTTTCATGTTGTCAAGCTTGTGTTGTCATGTTTACATCTGTCCATGTTTCATGCTTTATTTTGAAAGTTTCCATGTTCAGTGTGTTTAGTTTTGCTTCCCCTGTGGTGTCAGGTTCATTTGTGTCAGCTGTGTTTCCCAGATGTTTCTTTTCCCCTCATTACCCTTCTGTGTATTTAAGTCCTCTGTCTTCCTCTGTTCAGGGTCGGGTCATCTGTTTGTCTTGCATCACGTCTCTCCAGATTTCAGGTTGTTTGTCATGTGTTTTTTTTTTCACGCCATAGTTCCGCATCCACCTTTTAGATTCATCTTCATGGTCATTCTTTCTTGTCACAGTTTTCATAGTTAATCTTAGTTTGTTCCCAGTATAGCTTTTAGTTTTATTTTATGTTCATGTATCTTTAGCCAAATAAATGGCTCACCTTTGGTTATACTGAGTTTACTCTCCCGTGTCTGTTTTTGGATCAGCTCCGCAAACATGCTGAATGCGCAGCCGTGACACAGTGGGAGGTTTTGCAGTGTCTACAGTAAGCAATGAGCAATATCGCTGTCCACTCTCTGTTTTAAGTACTGGCCAATCAGACGAGCATAGACCACACCTCTTAATCTTTAAATTCAAGTATTTTCAGTCCCATTGCTACAGGCATATAACATTAAGATAGCTAGCTCACTGGATTGAAGTATAGTACTGTAATGGGATGCCACTCACTGACTGGTCATAAAATATCTTCCCGACTAGATATTCCGCAATCAAATGTAACAGGTATTATTGGAAAGTAGAAGCATTTAGCAACCACAGCAACTCATCCAGCGATGTAATGTCAGACCAGATAAAGTTACAGAGCGGGGTTAGTACCTCAGTAACTGCAGGGATCCAAACATCATCTGGCATTAACATCAGCACAAAAGTTGTGTGCTGGGAGCGTCAATACAATTTAATTGAATTAGACTCAGTGGCTGAGCAGCTCTTGTACATGCAAACAGTACTTTTGGTCATGCAGTGTATGCTCTGTGTTGTTTGTTGTTTCCTATACTGTACATTACACTTTTGATCTGGTTGGAAGTGGCAAAAATGCATAACTGGCCAAAGCAGGGGCTAGGTTTTCCAGTCCTGGAAGTGGGAGCAGAAAGGTTTTTTGTTCAGAGGAATTAAACACATGTTACCTAGCTCATCTTTAATCAAGACTACATTAAGGAATCATTAGTATCAGTTCTGTTCTGAAAGGCAGTGATTGCATCAATACTGCCTATATGGTGCAAATGCAATCATTTGGCATGCTGAATACAGTAATGTACAGTTTTTCACATTCTTTACCATCTATGTGTTTTACAGTATCAATATAAATCAGTCTGCTCTTGTTGCATCAGTGAAAATCATTATATCCACCTTCAAAACTTTTCTTCTCCTTTTTAACAGCAGTGAACTTTTTAAACTACATAAATGTGTAATCAAACTGTTCTTAGTACTGTAAGTATTAATGAATACAACAGCTGAAAAGGCCAGGAAGATTTTCTGAAACCTCTCTCATGTTCATATTTGTTCAAACTCTGCTGAGAACAAGTACCGAGAAGTCTGTTTTCGTAGCCACGTTTGAATTTTAACCTCGTGTACAATATTTATCATGTTTGCTTCTCGGCCGCTTCAATTCTGTGATTTTTGCACAGATCAAATAACTTGTCTCTCCTCTTTCCCCCAGTCCCATGAAAGAGCATGAATCCAGTATGCACAGAGGAGCTTGAGATTTAGAGTTGTTTTCGTAGTCTTGCCATGACTTTCCCTGTCTTCTCCCCTCACCTCCTCTGTACCGTAGATGCTTTTTGTCAGACCCTTGTCGACACCCTGGAGAGCACACCTGGTCTGCGCTACATTTGGAGCACCTTCAAGCCATTATTGCAGGGGAAAGTCCTCTACACACCTGATACACCTGCTGCTCGTCTCCTGGTGAAAGAAGTAGGTCTAGAGGGAAAAAGAAAGGTTTCTATATGTATGCTGACTTTTTGTGAAGTTGAAAAGAATATATTCCTCTGGTTTAGTTTAAGTTTGCAATGAAAGGTTCAAGCCACTATATCTGTATTTATATATTCTTTTCTAAATTAAGAGTTAGCATGCAAATATATGTAAATCTTGCATACATAGGACCAGACTAATTACTGGTAGAAGGTGCCTGCAATCTGTCTATGAAAACAAAAAAGGAGGATGTCACGCATTAGTGCAGAGCTGGAAAATAAAACATTTAATCAGAGGGCTTGTTCATGCAATGCAATAAGTATATATTGTTTTCAAAGACATGACATTTGTGCATGAGATTTGCATCGTTTTGATAGCTGCGTAACCAAAACAAACAACAGACATGCTGTGAGAATTTTGCATTGAAAATACATAACGAGCATGAGGAAAACCTGCCGACTTCACAGCGAGCGGCCCGGTGTTGGCACAGGAGGCCCTCTTCACTCCAGACATAGTCGGGGTGTTTACAAGTGAATGTTCAGGGGTAAATAACCCCATTTACATTCAACACCGCGGGGGGGATGGCAGTGTTACAGTGTGATGAGTTCCTAGGGAGATTAGCTGAAAGTGCAGTTGTGGAGTGCTTTCATGTTTGTATTGGCGCAGCGAGTATGTTTTCGGTGTGAAGGTGAGACAAATGTGTAAAATAATAGATTATTGTTTTCTGTGTTTCAGGCAAATAGGACCTTTAACACCTTGGCTATGTTAAGGGAGCTGGCTGACTCTTGGGATGAACTCGGACCGCGTGTTTGGGATTTTCTGCAAAATAGCTCACAAGTCAATACAATACGGGTGAGACTCTCGATGGTTGTTTATTTTATGTAATGATGCACACATTACAATGGTTGGTTTGTACAGTATGTTAAACATGGTCAAGTATCTGAACTTTACATTGCTGGGTTTTTTGTTTTTTTACTACTCTTGGATTTGTGACATCATAGAGCAGGGATGTCACACCCATGTACACTGTGGGACACATAGCATAGCATCTTTATTTATAACGCACTTTACATCCAACAATGTTGGCCAAAGTGCTACAAATATAAAGCAAAGAGAAAACGGTTTCAATTATATATAAAACATCTTAAAATTCAAAATAATATAATTAATAAGAAACTAATTAAGAGACATCAACAAGTCCTGCTGTGCTGAAAGTCAAGGTAAATAAATGTGTTTTAAGACGTGATTTAAAAACAGATAAGGAAGGTGCCTGTCTAACATGTAAAAGCAACTCATTCCACAATCTTGGTGCTGCCGCAGCAAACGCCCGATCCCCTCTGAGCTTACGATTTGTCCTGGGCATGCTCAGGAGGAGCTGGTCTGCCGACCTGAGGGACCGGGAAGGTATGTATGGATGAAGAAGCTCAGAGAGGTACAGAGGGGCAGCATTGGACAAACATTTAAAAACAAATAAAAGCAGCTTAAAATGGATCCTAAAATGCACGGGCAGCCAATGAAGTGAATATAAAACTGGGGTGATATGCTCGCATCTACAAGTGCCGGTTAAAAGACTTCCAGCAGCATTCTGAACTAGCTGCAGTGGAAAAACAGAAGATTGACTCATCCCCCAAATAAAGAGAATTACAGTAATCCAGCCAAACGGTTACAAAGGCATGGATTACTGTTTCATTACCCTAGCCCCTACACTTAATACAGCCTACTTTGATCTTAAGTGGAGTGGATCATCTCCCCAAGATAGCTCCACATAAAAAGTCACCAGCAAACTTGCTGATGAGATTTACTGAAAATAAAAAATTCAGAAAAATACAAAAAAAATGCAAAACGACTTCCTTCACTTTCTTTTTGCAATAGAGCTAAATGAAGAAAACAGTAAACGTACATTAGTGTCTTTTATAATTACTGCAGTGTATTTTTTTCTCTTTGAAAGATGAGCCTCACATCTGCTGCAGGTGAGAACGTACATGCTGTGTACATCATTTATTCACACCTTCTGTTAAATGTGGAGAGTGAGAGAGGAAAGTAATTATGGATAAGTGCAGGATAATTTTCATCCTAGCAGAAAGGATTATCTATAGAAGTAAAGGACACGGACTTCTCTCTCTTCCACCCTCTCCTCTCCTCCCTCTATTTTGCCTCTCGCCGTATTTCCTTGACACTGACATTACTCCAGTGTCACTCCAAATGAGCTTATAGGCAGCTGGAGGGAAGCAGACATTGGGAGCTCCATATAGCTAGGGTATTCATTACCCTAGCCCTAACCTTTACACAAATGGACCAGCAATCCTCCTTTGTCTTCATTTTCTCCTCACCCAGCCCTCTCCCTTTCTCTCCCTCTGTCCACCTCTCGTTCCGAAGCCGGTGGCTTCCGAGGTTTGTCATCTTCAGAGGTCATTCAAGGTCACGGACAAGCTTTAGTTTGATGGACCGATTGCTGTCGCCACCACAACTACATCTGAGTTGGGTGATTTAGGGTGTTAAGGTGAATAAAAGGAAATACCGAGCACAAGACAGCTTAGACATAAGAGTATTTGGGAATACTTTTTGCCTTTACATAGTTATAATCTGCAGGATTACAGTTCTGGTTGCTTCAGTGACACCTGTAGGTACTGCTTGAATAAGTGCTGTTTGATAGTGCATGTAAACAGCAGCCCCTTTAACAGAGGCACAACAGAAAATCTTAAAGCCCATGCCTCTGACCAAGGGCCACTTACTGTCACATTATGGATGTTATCTTCCCGTACTCAATTATCCGCTTACAAATGTATTACAAGAGCATGCAGAGAACACAACGGCCACAAAGGGCAACTTTGACCTTCAGATGAAGGTCTTAGCTAACCTAGGTACTCATGTAAGATAAGATAAGATAAGATAAGATAAACCTTTATTAGTCCCACAGGTGGGAAATTTGCTTGGTCACGGCAGAAAGTGGACAGTAAGTTGAGAGCAGCAAAAATTAAGAAAAAACAATAAAACATTCAGTAAAAGGACTAGATGTTACAATCCCTGATAAGGCATTGCTTTAAACGGAGAAAATCTTGAGGGATAATAATAATGGATTGCATTTATATAGAGCTTTTCGAGACCCTCAAAGCGCTTTGCAATTCCACTATTCATTCACTCTCGCATTCACCCAATGGTGGAGGCAAGCTACAGTTGTAGCCACAGCTGCCCTGGGGCAGACTGACAGAAGCGAGGCTGCCATATTGCGCCATCGGCCCCTCTGGCTATCACCAGTAGGCGGTAGGTGAAGTGTCTTGCCCAAGGACACAACGACCAAGACAGACAGAGCTGGGGATCGAAACGGCAACCTTCCGGTTACAAGATGAACTTCCCAACCCCCTGAACCACGGTTGCCCAAAACCTAACCCAGGCTTTTGGGATGGCTGTTATGAAGAAAGGCAGCCCAGAAACTTTACCAGCGGCACACATTGTTGTGTGATTTAACTTTCAGTCTTTTACTTGAGCTAATCTGCCATTTTTTCCTTGGTTAGGTTTGGGAATTAGAGATCTGATCTACATTATCATATTAAAATTTGGGACACATCATCAGTAGTGGACCTTGGATTCATCGGGTGTTTCGGCCATTATCACTAGACACCCTCATCCAAGGAGGCCCTGCCAGGGTTGATCAGGCCCCGGAGTGTGTCACTGGTTTATTTTAAATTGTTATAAAATAAAATAAAATTTAACATGATATATTGAAAACTGTGGACGCTAGCCTGCTAACAAACAAACATACAGAATCTGGATTAAGTTCTCTCCATGGACCTGATATTTCTCCTTACCTTTACAGTTCAATTCTTCACTTCATCACATGACCAACAAGGTTAAAGGGCACATCTGTGTGGTTTAAAATGCCACTGAACATTAAGCACCGGACTACACGTTTAAGCGCATGCAGCAGTAGCCGGATAAAGAGATAAACTACTGAACCGGATAAAAAGTTACGGTCAATTTGCCAGCATAACTCTCTCTTACTGCACTTTCAGAACGGCTCCGATTTTTTTATTTCCTCAAAAGACAATTTTGATGGATCGTGTCCTTAACGTTGCGACCACAATGATAGATGTACTGATTTTTTTAAAAGGTCACACGCAGCGCAGAGATTACTTAATTTGACACTTTGTCCTTAGGTTAAGCAGAATATGATCAAAAGTGTTGACACTGAAATGCCACTGAGCACAGTGGGCAGAATATATCTGAATCTTTAACTCTGAATATCACACTGTAGAGGCCACTTTGTTCAATTGATGCGCAGCGCCCTTTGCTGACCAAAAGTCAGGCTCCGCATCGTCCACTTTGAAATGGTCACCACATTTAGCCGCAGCACGCGGGTCACATTTTAAAAAACTATATAAAATTGGTGATTTCATTGTGGGTTTGAAGTGAATTTTCCCCATTCTTCTTATCAGTGTTTTAATTTTACTTTGATGTAAAACTGTCATTACAGTCAGATTAATACTTGGGTGTTAATATCAGAGCAACTGGAAAGCAAAGGAACGCTGCGTGAGAGAGGGAGGGGAATGACTGTGGTGCTGTAACTTGAGGGCAAACACATGTAAACCAATAGATGGGAGTCAAATAGCCTTATTCTCAAAGGGTTATTGCATAAGAAGCTTAGAAATGGTTATTTCTCTAAACAAAACAAAATACATATTCGTGTAACGTGCTGTATGTAAGTGGGCCATTACTGCTGCAGCAAGGTTCAGTTTTCCTCCACTTCTCAGCGTATTATCTTTATGAATTGGGTGCGTGATTATGGAAATTGCGTCTTGATCTATGACCCGAGATGAATGAAAGTCACACACATGTTCCCTGCCATGTTAGTGAAAGGGAATTGAAGGGGAGGACCTGCGCCTTGATCTCTTTCATGGTGTGTATGCGGCCTTGTTTGTGCATTTCCAGGGAGGAGATTTGATTTGCATTTGTTCTCTCTGTGGGTCCTAATACATCTGTGCCATGCAAATGCATTTTTTTGTGCACGTACACACCCTGTGCTGTAAATGAGCACTTCATGGCCATAGAGGAGAATAGCTGATGTGCATCTTAGAGCCGCAAGTACAACACTGCCATCTATCTTAATGCTGTTAATTAATTCTGCAAAAAAATGAATGTCAGCTCCAGCAAAGAGTAAAGCTGCCCCTCCCCCCTCCTTTTTATCATCCCTTCTTTTTTTCTTTATTTCTCTTTTTTATAAAGGCTTTTGATTCTCATAAATATTCATTTGCATTCATACCACATTAATTTGAAGCCTCTAACAGGTGGCCATTGTAACTATAAATAAACCCGTCTTCTTGCTTTCAAAATCAGGCTCTGTTGGCGAATCCTGTGTTTGCTGGTACCCTCAAGGCGCCTCTCAATGGCACAGGGTGGACACCTGAGCTGCTGGCCAACTTCCTGTACAACGGGCCTCCGGAAGATCGTCCACCCGGCATGCCACCCAGTGACTGGCGGAACGTCTACAACTCCACCTCGGAAATGCTGAAGCTTCTCTCCACTTTCTTGCGTGTATGTAATTTATCTGCTTGTGCTTTGTTGTAAATGCGAAACACCTCATATATCCGGCTTCCACAGGGTTTTGCGATTTCTCCAGTGAAGTGAAAGATTTTCTAAGAGTGGGCTGTTCTTTGACATTTAAGCTTTTTTAAACATAATTCTCGCCCTTCCACCTCTATTCTTTCTTTGCCTTTCCTTTAGTTATTTTTGTGTATCTGATGTTACCTGTGTGATTTCTTTGGCTGGAGTTGCTTTATAACCTTTGAAGTAGTCAAGCAAAATTGCTTTTTAGTAAAATCAGTGAGAGCTTTCTTTTTGGGTGGGGGGTTGAAAAAAACACAATCTAAATTTACCCACCCGTATCGTTAATTCAATGTATTTTAGTGCATTTGTGGTCATTTTATTAGTGTGAGCCTGGTTTTTTGCATCTAAAACATAAGGCATGTGCTCATGTTTAGCACAGTGACTTTGCTTTGTGAGCTCTTTTCTTGTGTATCCTTGCGCTGCTATTGTTCGAGCCAAAATCAAGACATCAGTGTGATGATTGCTCTCAAACTCAACTTTTGAGTCATTAGAAAACAGGCCTCTAGTGTTCATTAAGCTTGAAGAACCTTGACTTAAATAACTGTCAAATGCACAGCAAGATCTACCACAGCATCCCTTCCCTGGTAATCATACAGCAATATTGCTATGGGCTAGTGAACCTGTAATGGCATCATCCAGTTGGAACACACACAGATTTAACATTCATCCTGTATATTGATTGTGCCACATTTCAAAGCAAAATTGTTCTTTCTCCAAATTGCACGATCAAATATATGCACAAAGCCCAACCTCGCCCCACTCCCGCCCTCCCATACACACATACACACACAATATCAATCCGAGTGCAGGTAAAATGACAGCTTAGGTCCCTCGGGATTCGCCGTACACGGACAATAAAATTCCACTGTAATGCAATCTATTTTCTGCCCTAATGGAAATTGCATTGCTCAGAATGGATAAGGAGCACTTATCAGACAGCTGCAGCGATCGCTTGTCTGGATGCGTACACGTTTAGGGAAATGACATATTTTTTAGGGTTGGCATTGCAAAGACGCGGCGTAGCTAAAAGGTCATTAAGACAATGTAGTCGTGCATTTAGTTTCATACATGGTGGATGCTTTATGTACACAACAAGGGAACTGAACAGAAAATACTAATAGCTAACATTATTTAAACCTGATTTTCTTACTTTTCAGTCACTGGTCAACAAAACCAACTACAATCCTTTATTAGTGCAAATCGATAGCTTTAGCATACATGGGCAGGAGGAGGCTAACAAGTTTCCAATGTGCAGACACAGGACATTAGAGGAGAAATGTGTGTTCACCAAATGAGTCATTTGTATCCTTGAAATGATTTCTTGGTGTGAGCCAATTACTTTCTAAAGATTAAAGCCCAACAATTTGTGCTCATTTTCAAATTGGCATGGCTTCTCTCTCTGTGTTGCCACCACCAGCATTAACACTAAAGACTCAGGCTGCATCTTTCTTAATTTTTTTTTTAAATAGAGGCAAATTAGAGCCTCATGTTGCATGTCATTTCTTTCATAAACCTGTTTAATCCAACAGTGCTGAGATTTATAAAACATTAAGACAGGAGAAACAAACCTATAAATAGCATAAAAGGTCATTATGAAAATGTTCATGGCAACAGCGCTGCCATGTCTTCATAACTCTGGGGACAGAACTTAATCGCTGGCTTTAGATGAAACTCCTCTGGTGCTTACTGGGAATGTTGTGCCGCACTAATCTTATTTAAACATTAAGGGCACTTGAGGATGATACGACTGTATGAGCTGTTATAACTTGTGTAGTCTCATTAACATGGGCAGATAAAGTTGATTTGTAGCAGCACAAATAGCTGATTAAACATAAATTGGAAAGGCTCCAAAGGACGTTTGTAAATGCAGAAGAATCAGGTTCACCGAGTACATCTGTATGAAAAACATTGTGCCTACAAATAGGTTTGAATAAAGACGCTGTTAAAAAAATAAATTGTTTGCTCAAATGATGTGTTGGGTAGCATGAGGCCGCTGTTACCAGGATTAGCTACAGCTTGTACAGCTTGTCCCTATATTTCATTTAGCACTTGCCCAAACTTCGGGCCCGTGGAGCTCTTCATTGCTCTAATATCCTCCAGTATGTGCTGAACAAATGGTGTTGTTTGTTATATTTCTTTCCTACCATAGCGGGATATACAATACAGATTCCTGAGGGGGGAGATGATAAAACTATTGCAGCACTGAGATGTGTGGACAGCTGTCAGGTGTGACTGCCTCCCAGGATGGCTAGCTCATTATCGTCTCGTGAAACAGGGGGACAAGGCTACCGAGCAAGGGAACGCTAGCAAGGGTGGATCTCATTTGCTTGTCTCTACTGAAACTCAAAACATTTCCACCCCCTGGCATCTCCAGATAATTTGGAACTGCACTCTGTGTTGTTTAGTCACTAGCTGTATGATACTTTCTTTGCTAAATATCCATCTGCCTTTCTCCCAGTGAGCTCCTGCCTGCCTTTTGTGGCTGCTGAAAGACTGCCAAAACAGAATGGTTGACTGTAAATATAATAGGATGTTAGAAAAGTAAGACATTTATTTGGGTCTGTGTTTGCTGACAGTGTTTGGATCTGGACAAGTTTGAGGCGGCCTCCACTGAAGGCCAACTGGTGAATAGAGCGCTGGATCTTTTGAGAAATGGTACGTTCTGGGCCGGGATTGTCTTTGAAAACCTCCAGCTGAACTCCAGCCTCCCACCTCCTTATGTCAAGTACAAAATCCGCATGGATGTTGATGAAGTAGAAAGTACCAGGACAGTAAGGAGAAGGTATGTAACACTGTTATAAAAACCCGTTCTTTTTGCTGAATACCAAAATGACTTTAACCTAATTTTATATTTTTGTGCCATTTCTTCTGTCCCACATTTGATTGATGTCTCTGTTTGATTCTTTGTCAATACTAGACTAAAGAACTTGATGCCATATGTGTGTGTGTATATATATATATATATGTACACATATAATGGGTGCAACGATACACAAAATTCACGGTTCGGTTCGATACCTTGGTGTCACGGTTCGATATTTTTTCGATACAAAAAAATGTTCATGCCTTTTTAATTTGTCATTTATTAAAATTATAAATATATATTTTAACTCAAAAGTACAGTTTTTAAATTTAATGTTGCTGAAATAACAAAGTAATAGAAAAATAAATCTATCTGATCGAGAAATCACTCATCTTTGGAAAAGAGAGTTTATTACAGAGAAATGGCTCTTTCCAAAATAAAAGCTATACTATACGCTTCTTCTGGGCTATACTCTCAGCAGCATATTAAACATATCAGGTCCCCATAAGGAGAATCATGTGCTAACGGCTGTCTAAATGACTCGGGTAAAGTTTGTAGCATGCGTGCTTGTTGTTTTTGTCTGCTTCCACTTGTCTTTGCACTAGGATGTAAATGAGCAGTCATATTTGTTGTGTTCCCACTAGTGCTGTCAGCGTTAATCTCATTAAAATGACATTAACGCCACAACACGGCAAATCTTCCTTAACGAGTTACCGCGGATCGTCCCGTGCGTTGGGCTGGACGGCGTCAACACATCAACACGTTAACAAGCTAACTGCGCTAACACATTAGTTCCCACCAATTGAGCACTGCGTGGCACATCCGACATACTGTTTTACTTTTGTCCATGACGCACTTACCTTCAGGGTCATATGTCACATGAAGACCAAAATAGTTCCAAACGCCAGATCTGAATGAGGGTGGGGGAGGTTCAGTTTCGGGTAGCGTTGAGACAGTTGCTATGTTGCAACGAGCTTAGCTTCTGTCTTGCTAGCTTGCGCTGCGCTCAGTGGATCTGTGCTCGACAGTGCAGCCTAGGTGGAGTAGTTGAACGCAGATCCACTGAGCGCTCAACACAGACAGCATCGTCAGACAAAAAGTAAATAAAATAAATACAATTTTTGTATTGTTCGATACATATGCGTACCGAACCGAAAGCACTGTATTGAACGGTTCAATATCGATACAAGTATTGTTGCACCCTTAATAAATATATATATATATATATATATATATATATATATATATATATATATATATGTGTATATATATATATATATATATATATATATATATATATATATATATATATATATATATATATGTATGGGTAAATATTACGCTATAAAGCCAGAAGTTCAACAAAGCCAGGCTTTCTTTGCACTGGCTGGCTCAACAGAACTTTAAATCCCAGTAGGAGATAACAGTTGTCATGAGAGCGGTTATCAAGCCAAGCTTACACATTAAGTGGCGTTTTACATGTAAAACTTTTTTTTCGGTGCAAAATGATCCCTATGAGTGTCAACTACTTCAGTCACAGCCGTCATCAGATGATGATGATAAAATGGGGATAAAAATCTATAAACAACATGAAAAATGGAACAGTAAAATGCAACACTGTTGCAAATAAGATGAGATATTAATGCTCCAGAAAGTCATTAATCTCAGGATGTAGCGCACAGAGCAATAAAATAAACAGTTTAATTGCAGTTAATGCTGAGTGCTGCTCTTCTTGCTGCTGTTTATTTCTAATGCGATGGCTGCAGAGTTGAGCTCTGAAACTTTAAACTTCATACATTTAATCATTAGATGTTACTGTCCTATAGCCTAATAAAGGACATATAGAAATAGTTTGGTCAGCAGATCAAGGAAAAACAAATTGTATTGCCTGAGTTGCTACTCGGTGAGTTTTCTGTGCTTTAGTAGCTGCAATCCCAGTAGATTAAAACAGACTTTAGCAGCTTGATACTCTCCATACTGCATCTATACATCAGTGCACAGTTTGCACTGCTGTAACTTCACAGCTGGGTTTCATTTATAATGTAAGGTACAGCTTTAGAATTAGCACATATAAAACAAAAACTAAGCTGTCAGTAAAAGAAGAAACTGATTTTTAACCAAAACTTGGTCACTCCTACCCAGGTTATATGTTTAGCACAGGTTACCATAGTGATTTAGTGCAACAAGAGCCACTTTTATGACACAGAAAACTGACTTTAAGCTTCACCATTAATGATCCCTTTTAAAGAACCTGCCTTTATTTTCTCCCCATTTCAAATCTGAATGCTAATCAAGCTTTCGTTTAAAGCTATAAGGCTGTGATAGGCAATCTCCAGCAGACGTTATGACCCATCGTAGCACAGATGTAACTGACCTAATTAATTATCATCCGGTTCTGTTTAGTGTTTTAGTACATTACAATGAGCATACACAATACTGAGGCTCCGAACCATGTAAATGGAACCAGACCATAATTAGTGTTATTAATTACACCTTGTTTTCTCTGAAATTGCAAAGCTTATGTAAAAGTGCTGATATATCTTCTCCTTAGACTCATGAGCAGAAAGCTGAAAATATTTGTCAGGTGTAAGTCTATATATATAAAAAAAAGTGGATCCTTGTCCTGTCAAGCAATCAGGTCTTTAGAAATAAAGTTCCTGTTGCTCTATATAACCTCTAAAATAACTTATAATCTTGGGTAGTATTTCTGACCATTCTGGTTGTAGTTTACTTGCCCTTTGCTAAGACACATCATGGTCTGTCTTCTTTTAATAAGGTCATGGTCTCCCGGAGCCAGAGACAACCCCTTTAACGACCTGCACTATATATGGGGAGGCTTCGCCTACCTGCAGGATATGATTGACCACGGCATTATTCGGGCGCACACCTCAAAAACCCAACCACTGGGAGTTTTTGCCCAGCAAATGCCGTATCCTTGCTATGTGGATGACGCGTGAGTACAAAAGCATTGTTTTTTCTTTTCTGTCAGCCTTGTAAATAGAGGAAGAGGGAAGAGAAATACAGCAACACAAGGACTTTCCACTCTGTGCCACCACACAGTTAAGTCATGTTCTCCTCAGTCTCTAAGCCTAAACCTATCAGATTCCCCCTTGGAAAGCTGTTTAGTTCTATTTGTGTAACTTGCCATTTGTTTATTTTATGTGTTTCCCTTCTGCTGTCACAGATCACAGATGTAGGCTCTAAGACGGGGAGCACCCTTAATTGTGTCATTGTTAAAAGTAAATAGTGAAACTCTGAAATCTAAGAGTAAATGTAGCCATGAATTGATTTTCTGCAAGAGGGAGGAAACGAGTGAAACTTAGCGAGTGGAAAAGAGCGAGGCCAAACTATTGATTTTATTCAAACCACAGGAAATTCCTGAATAGTTGGTGGATGCTGAATTATTTAAGCAACCACTTTGAATGCCTTCCTTTTTTGTACTTCCTTTTCAACAAAGTGAGCATAGAGCAGCGCACGTGCAACACAGCTCCATTGCATGCAAGGATTGATAGCAGCCTTCCCTCTGTGTTCTTGATGTATTTATTGATATCGCTGGCTTCTATCGTGTTTGATCATCCACCTGGGGACACAAACGACATGGTATCACACTCAATCTTCTACGCCCATAATTTCCTCCGAGTCCAGGAAAAAAAATCTCCTATTCGCAAAACATTATAATTCCCATTAATAAAGGAAAAACCCAGCAATGCCATCAAGAGAAAAGATAATTACCAGTGAGATTTAAGTCCAACAACACAATACCCACACTTTCAGTACACGCAAAGTTATTCTCGACCCATGGGCAAATGCATTTCCAGAAATTAGGAATCTAATTTTAAAGTATTATGTGGTTTGGGTAGCACAAGATTTTCAGTAAATCAACCTTCTGGGGGTTACAGGGAACATGAAAATGATGACTTCATATGTGGGCTGCAAATCTCTACAAGCCTGCTGTTGAACAGTTTTGAAGAATATTGCCCTGCGTGATGTGTTTGTCTCGGAGAAATGAGAAACAAAACAAAACAGAGACATTTTGCTGATAGGTGATTTAGTGTAAACTACTAAACCCAGTGGAAATGTTCATCTAGAAGGTGTATTGTCATTTTAAGTTATCCATACTAAAGCATCACAGCATTAAGGTTCATGGTTAACGCAACCTTTAGAAATGCATCTGTGTAGTGTAGTGGTAAGACTCCACACCTTTGAATCACAAGTTTGATTCCCACCCTGTATCCAGTAAGAGTCCTGGCCAGATCCACATGCTAAAACCAAGCCCTGGAATGGTGCGTCGTTGTCTGGAGCTCTACATGTTGTCATAATTGTTCTGCAACACATTGCATGGAAAAAAACATCAATCCATCCATTCGCTTCCGCTTATCCTTTTCAGGGTCGCGGGGGTGCTGGAGCCTATCCCAGCTGTCATAGGGCGAGAGGCAGGGTACACTCTGGACAGGTCGCCAGTCTGTCGCAGGGCCAACACACAGGGACAGACAACCATTCGCACTCACATTCACTCGCACATTCACACCTAGTGGCAATTTGGATTATCCAATTAACCTATCCCCACAAGCTGCATGTCTTTGGACGGTGAGAGGAAGCCGGAGTACCCGGAGGGAACCCACGCAAACACGGGGAGAACATGCAAACTCCACACAGAAAGACCCCGGCCTGATGGTCAAATTGAACTCAGGACCTTCTTGCTGTGCGGCAACAGTGCTAACCAGCGTGCCACAAAGGCAGCACGGTGGCAACAAAATACATTATGTTGCAGAATTTAAAAGCTAGTATGTGCCTGTACAAGGCTTTTGTTAATAGGGGGTCATTTTGGCCACAGGAGCTTAGTTATACTTTATGTACGTTAATGATGACAGTGCGTTTCATTTATAGCCAAACTTGAGCCTGACTTTACTTCAATTGCGTTTCCACTTTAAACATCTTAAAAGTAGCATTATTTAATGAGGTTATCTTGCTAAACAAAGTGTTTGTTTTTGTAATAATAATCCAAAATACTGTGAAATAATCCCACTGTCTTTTTGTTGAGGGAACTGGGCCAAAAGACAGTGAGAAGTTGGCTATAAACTTTTCCATGGACCTCCATACAGCCCTAACACGGTTAGCATAGAGTATGTTTGTTATCACTGGAACTATGGCAAGCCCAGGCAAAAGAAGGAACCACAAGACATCCCATTCCCAATCAGTTTTTGCAATTCCTATATTCCATACACTGTTCAATCCCTGGAATACAGCTTTGTTAGCACTAACTCTCCTAAACCGGTGCAGTGACCATAATTGATTAGTCGCTCAACACCACCCTCAAACAAGAGGACAACTACACACTGGATTTCATGTCATGAACTCGCATCATGAACAATAACAGTGAGGATCCAGCAGAACTGCAATACCATTTATAACACTGTAAATAAAACATCGTCAGCACCTACAGTCCCATGAGTCCTTGCACTATTGGCCCCTCCCCTTAGACTCCAACAGTGCTTTTTTGCCCTTTGGAGCAGCTTATACTCTAAAGGTGTTCAAACTTTATAATTATCAAGCCATGTAATGTGTTTCAGAGCTCCCATTGGCACAAACATAAAGTGGGTGGGACTAAAGGACACAATGAGCATGTTTGGATGCAGTTAATGGCTTCCATCTTTGATATACAGCATTCTTTTATGATACAGAACCCGACTTTTCACTGAAAACGACTCCGAGAAGCACCAAGAATACAAAACCTGCAGATGGAAAATGACTCTACTTGTTTTTATCATTATAGTAACAACAGCTAGCAGATTTTATTTTTTACGTTTGCTGTTAATCCACAAAATCAGAGCCACAATTTCCCTCTGGTCAGCTTTTTGCTGTGATCTTAAATTAGACAGTCATGGTTATTGGTACACAGTGGCCTCTTTGCTTCAGCGGACATCTTCCTTAAAAACAAAGGATTAATAATTACAGATGATAAAAAGGAGCCGTAAACCACAGCAGCATCCCCTCAGTCACTCCACCATTTACTCTTTCCTCTGCAGAGACATTTGGGCATTTCTATGAATTATTAACACTCGAAAACTGCTTTTTCTGTTATAAATAATAGAGAGTGAAATCACACAAAGGCAGATGTGCTTAGACACGGAGAGGCATGATGGGGAGGAACTTTGCTGGTAATTGTTTTCATCGTGAACTGTGTGTTACCAGGCAGAAAGAAGGAAAGGACACTGCGCATTTAGATGGCTATTAGTTGTTATTTCTAGAGATGGCACGATACCACTTTTTTATGTCCGATACCGATACCGATATCATAAATTTGGATATCTGCCGATACCGACATGAATCCGATATAGTGTGTTTTTTAAGCAATAAAACGTTTTTTTAATATCTTGCTGCATTTTGTACACAGCAAATCCAGCATGTCCAAATTAACACTGTCAGATTTGATTTCAACACTTTTAAAGTGTCTATATGGGTCCACACCAGAGAGTGTTAATTTAACTCTTTTTGGAGAGTTGGTATGTTAACTCTGATTTAGTGTTAAACACCAAATCTCTCTGGAGTTGATAATTTAACACTTGGTGTTAAGAGTTTATATATTAACTCTCAAAGAGTATTTTAGTTTAACTACGTAAGAGTTATCTTCTAATTAATTCTAAAAAGCGGGAATTTTACTGTTCTGAACTTCTAGAAATTTCTTTTGGAAATAAACATTTACTAAAAAGACGCAATGGTTTTTGAAAAACATTTATTCTGAACTGTGCACCACAATTTCAAAACATTTTCTGAAAGATGTAACAGTGTACATGTTCTCACTTTCATTAGAATTTCGTTTATCAAAAGGTCTGACATAGGTGAGCTGGTAAATGCAAATAACAGCATTCTCATCACTTATTTCAATAAATACAAAATACAATATGCATGTCCTTCATTCATCACTTTGTGGAACTTCAGCACACTTCTGCTCTCCCCCATACTCCATCTTCACAAGCATATCCTATGTGGAGATTGAATAAAAATTAGTTGACACTAATTAATGGCACAAATCAATTGCAGCACAGTAAAAAAAAAGGAATCCTTTTTGAGCCATTACTTGTGTAAAGTATTTTCCCAAAAGACAAGGACACAGACAACAGGTAATACTGAACTAAATGTAAAACCTCAGCCTTTTTCATTTTTACCTAAACCGTGTGCACAAAACTCTGGAGGGATCTAAACGCTAACGTAGAACTCAGTCGGGACTCGGGACGTCTGCTACTGCTGTTTGCTCGGTTTTTTATGGGAGATCGTTTTCAGGCTTCAAGTAGCACCATTATATCAACATTTCACATTCTAGACATTGTTTTAAGTGTATTTGACCAAGAAATTTGACTGAAAATTCACATGCAAGCTTTTTTTCAAGGCTGTGGTATTTGCCCGCAAACAATACCTTTCAGCTAGCTAAAACAGAATATTATGCTATCACCGAGCAACATGGCTAATGCCTTTCACACAGCTTTGTCTCAACTCCAAAGAGCCACAGAAGTAAAAGCTAATAATAACAATAATTGAAACAATCTTTGAAAACATGACTTACCAAGCATGGCAAACAACTCAAATATGTAGAGCAAAATGTTCTGAAACGGCTTCACTTCAGCTTCGATTGGAGCCGTGCTGGGGGCGGAGTCTGTGAATTTACTCTATTGGTGTCATAGCCCCTGTAGGAGTTCAGAGTTAAGAGGTCAAGAGTTAATGTTTCCATTGTAACACCTCCAGATTTGAAATAGAAACACTCATTTTTAACACTCGATTTTAACTACTATCATTTTACACCTCAGAGTTACATTAAAAGAATGTGACTCTACTTAGAGTAAAATTAACTCTAAGACTACTAACACCAAAACATTTAACACTTTTGAATTTGCTGTGTATAAGTTTATACTCAAGTTTAAATAAATAACAACACTAAAGCTATTCTGTTATACCTGTATGTAAAAAATACACTGCACACAAAATCTTTCATAGTTCAGCAATACTAATCTAATAAACTTAGCAGTATTTATACAGTATTTATACTTAATATTTCTGCTAAGCAGAGTACTTAGCAGAAATATTAAGCAACCTAACTAATAGGGTTGCAAACTCCCAGCAAAAAAAAAATAGGGAACCACCCCCACCCCCCACCTCATGATGCTTAATTGATGTAATCAAATTTAATTTGATGCAGGGAGGAGAATGCACAGAAATAAATTATTTTTCAAGAATAATTAAATAGATTCAACATCTTTCTTCAACAAAATTGCAGACTGCACAGATGGTACCTTCCCAAAGGAAAAAGTACTATAGCTTAGGGTATATTAGACTTAACAGTTACTATATACAGTAATGGACTTATATATATATTTTACATCAGATTAAAACTTTGGGTGTAAGATTCAGATAATTATTTATTAAAAGCTAGACATTTTAAATGAGAATAAGAAAGAAAAGTATGTCTTTGTGCCCCCTTTTCCCTGTTCATGCCCTATCGGCACCCCTGGCTAAACTTTGCTAGATCCGCCCCTGCACAGTTACCAGCCGTCAGCTATGTAGAAAAAGATCCTGGTGTAGAAAGTAATATTAAATAAATTCTAACAACAGCTTATCAAGCTTAATAGTGCTGCTGTTGTTCAGCCGCTGGTTTCCTCTTTCTGGTGCAAAGTGGGCCAAAAACAAACAAGAGAGACGGACTGGCGACAGAAAAGCTGATCAGCTGATCATTGATCAGTTTCACGTTTGAAGTAGGAGCAGGAGAGGGAGAGAGAGAGAGGCAGTCGCTCCATATATCGGTTGTTAAGCTTAATGCTGGAATGCTTTACAAACATTCAGAGATGAACTTACACACTTGCTTTACTTCTCTCTAGGAAAACTTCCTCGGAGATGAAATGCTGGTTTGGTAGCACACAGCCGCTCTATCACGTGATGCACACTGCTGCAAAGTGCTATGGTTATGAGCCGGGTTACGCCGTGTAGCAAGTTTTGTGAGGTGCTTTTTTGATATTTAATGGATCGGATTACATTTTTTATTTCTCGCCGATATCCGATCCAGGAATTTGGGTCAGTATCGGACCGATACCGATACGTAATATCGGATCGGTCCATCTCTAGTTATTTCTGATTTTAAAATGTTATTTAAAAAGAACATAGTCTTTGGATGAATCATGTCCTGTTCAGAAAGTAGTGCTCTCCACCTAGAAGGCATAAGATGTGTTGTATAAATGCATGGCATAAAAAACACAGGTTTAACCCTGGAGAACCCATGGGGTCAGATCCAACCCCATTGGTTTACTAGGGAAACCATGGGGTCAAATCTGACCCCATGGGTTCTCCAGGGTTAAAATATAATATGTTTTAGTATTTAGTTTTTTATTCTTCACATTGGTGGTGATTTATTCTGTTAGTTTAGTCGCACATTTAAGTTTGAGTATATGATATTAATACAACAGGAAATGTTATGACAACAGCCCAGGAAGCCGTTGCCAATGACATCATTAGTTTCTGTCAGACTATATCGTCACTTTTTTATTATCTTTGTAGGTCTGCTTTTAATCTCACGTAAACAATATTTCTACTCCGCTGATAAACTTCAGCTAAGAATCCAGTATTATCTGCGCTGACCCCCAACCCTCATCATCAGACCTGCCTCGGAAATAATTTCTTTTTCGTGTCCCTCATTTCCTCCTTGTAGCTTTTGGCAGCGGCGCGCTCAACGAGCAATCTGGACTCCTTCAGCCACAGCTGACCCTGTTGGCATTTTGAAATTGAGATAACTAAACTGCATTAGCTCCCACTGTCTTCATATTCACAGTGTGTACAGGACTGCAATGACAGTGCGGGATAAAGCCTGACCCCTGCGGGCTCTGATAGCACATAAACAGACCCTTTATCAGCGGCCTCTGAGCCATTGCAGGCTCTTGAATCAGAGGCATGCCTTGTTTGGATCCTAAGGCTGTGCTCCCCATCAATAGGTCTTTCACATTCACATGGGTTTGATGTTAGATAATAGTGGCCGGCACTAAACGTGCCAAATACGCAAGGATGTGTTGGGGAATACGCTTTTGTCCATCTTCAGTGGCTAATTAACCCGACGTGTGCACCGTTACTACTGAGAGGGCCTGAAAAAGCCGAGCATAATTAGAAGATCTGACGCTTGTAACAAGCAAAAATCTGCAATTGATGTTTTGTTTCATGTTTATAGTGTTTCTGTGCTGTGCAGCGACAAGCTGTATTAATGATATCAGAAAATATTCCCAGCATGACTCCCTGTACACTGAAAGAGCCTTTTGTCACCGCGGCTGAAAAGAAGCTTTTAATGCTGGATAGTGTAATTCCAGCTTCCCAAAAATCATTTCTTCCTGTTTACAGGGGATGGGGAACAGAAGGTGCATGTATTGATTTGGTGTCTAATACAAAATACAAAAAAATACATCTGACAGCAGGACTGGGGAACTTTAATTTTTTGTTGCAAAAACTCTGTGCAGTGTGCAGAAATTGACATACTGGTTAAAACTATACTCCAGTTCCAGATGACAGTTTTTCTTAATGGTTTAGATATATGGTTGGCCCAGCATCACACTCAAGCCCAGAGAAGGATGCTGCTTCAGCTGATCAATCTACTGTTCATTGAAGCCTCATTAGAAATGGTCTGAGTGGAAAAATTGCTGTGAAAAAGCAATTCTTAAGGAATGGAAACTGATGCCAAAATTATACAGCAAGTCTTATAGAGCAGCGGCCCCCACCCCCCGGGCCTCGGACCAGTACCGGTCTGTGAGTCGTTTGGTACCGGGCCGCGAGAGTGTGAAAATTTGTGTGAAATTTATGGTTTTCAGGGTTTTTATTGGTTTTTATCGTTATTTTTTTTATTGTTTTTATCGCTAACTCGGTTTCCCTGGGTCTTTTCCCTTGTGTTATGACTAAATCTTCTCTTTTTTGATACCGGTACTGGTGTTATTTTGTTGTATTTATCCGTGACACCTTAAAGGCTGGTCCGTGAAAATATTGTCGGACATAAATCGGTCCGTGGCGCAAAAACAGTTGGGGAGCGCTGTTATAGACTGATGAATTCAAATGTGAAGTTTTTGGTGTAAACTATCATCAGCATGTACAGAGGAGGTACAATAACAGTGAGAGTGTGAGGGCGTATGGTGGAGGCTCTCCCACCGTTTGGGGCTCCATTCCAACCAGTGGTGTTAAAAATCTTGTCAAAATTGATGTTATTATGAAAGAAGGAAAGGTCTGACGTATGGTGACCAATAAATTCTAAAAAGCATCAGATGATCCCCAACAGACACTAAAAGAAAACACAGTGGGACACCATCAGTCATGGATTGGCCTCCCCACAGCCCGGACCTCAACTTTATTGAAGCAGAATAGGATCAAAGCCAAGATCTGAAGAAGCGTTTTAAATGTCCTTAAAGAACTTAAAGAAATTAGATGCTACTAACAGAATTTAGGCCATGTCAAAGAATTAAGGCGGTCACACCGAATATTGACTTTTAGGCTTATTAGTATTGTACATACTCCTTTGCCTCATATACTGTATTTGTTTCAATAAATCCCTGCGCCCATTCCTATTTTCCTAGAAAAATATAAAAAATGTGGGGTAGTTCAAGACTGCTCTTTAATTAAAAAAAGACATATTTTTACTCTATGCACTGTGTAAAACACCACTCCTTGCTGTTCTTTATTTTCTTGTATTAAAAGCATTCATCCAAACAAATCAGCACTTAGGGAAATCAAATTGCAGCTTTCAAATGTTTGTTGTCAGTGTTTTAGAAAAATCACCGGGAGTAGAAGAAGCAATTAGTTTGAACCACCCCAAAAGCATTTTATTTCATTCCTGAGTAGGAATGCTGCAAATCATGTATTCCCACAAATATACAAATATACAGGCATTTGAAAGTGTGCATATTCCTCTTCAGTGTGTTTAGTAAATTTGCAAAATTATTAAAATCAGAAGCTAAAACGTATATTTTAAATTTTTAAAAAGGCACACAGCTTTGGATATAACATCCTGTGGTTCACACTCAATCATCCCACTGCCACAAACTTCCAGGAGCTCTCTGTAGAAATGTCTGATGAAATTGTTGCAAAGGATAGGTCAGGGAAAGAATATAAACCCATTTCTATGTCTTGTAGTGTTCCCAGGAGCACAGTGGCTTCAGTAATTGTGAACTGAAAGAAGTTTGAAACCATCCAGACTACACCTTGGGTTAGCTATTTGGCCAAAGTGAGTAAGCAAGCAAGAAGGGCCTCGGTCAAGAGGCCAGTGGTCTCTCTAATAGTGCTTCACAAGTCCTCTGCAGAGATGGGAGACCTGCCAGAATTATGACCATCTCAGCAGCACTCCATCAGACCTCTATGGCAGTAGTAGCTAGTTGGAAAGCACTTTTAAGACAAGGACATACGATGACCCACTTTGAGGGTGCCAACAGTGAAATCTGTCTGAGAACATGCGCAAAATGATTCTTTGGTGAGATTACATGAGTGCTGACCTCTTGGAAAGTCATCACCTGGCTGCTTCCATCCCTGCACTGAACCATCGTGGTGGTATTTCATGTGTGATTACAACTAAACACAGACCGACACATAAAGAACATCTGCTCTGGCATGCAGGCTGAGACTGGAACGACGGTTCAGAGCACACACTAGTTAGTGCACATTATAAGGAAGCAAAGCCGCAGAGTGATATAATATGAATAAGTAAAATTTAAAACTATAAAATATAAAAAAGAATCAGTAGCACTTTAAAATAATGTCACACTATTAAGCATTATTAAGGTATTAGGAAGCGCTTAATTCATCATTTTAGCATTACGCCTCCTTAGTATGCCATTTAAAAATTGTATTATTATATTATTATGACTTTTATTATGATTAGGATAGTATTAAATGGCATACTAAGGAGGAGTAATGCTAAATAAATGATGATCTTAGAAATACATTTTTACTTAGTCTGAACTCTGAACATGATCCACCTTAAATTTTATTTATTTGATATATTGATTTTTACTTGTTACAAGTCTTAGTTTCTTCTTTTCTTTTTTCTTTTAAATATTTTATATTCAGTATTATGAAATCAGCACATCAGCACCAGTTGTTATCATCTTTAATACTTTAGTCTTTCTCTAAAAGAAGACGGATTTTAAAATTGTATGTTTTGTATGTAATACATAAATTGGTAATGCAATTCTGCTTTTCTGTGTCTGATCTTGCTGTTAAAAATGAAAAACAGCATGCATTTACATTCTCTTTGTGTCACAACATAGATAGGTATTTTTTTTAAATTGTGTTAGCTTAAAAGTAATCCATATGTAGAAATATAAACCCGTTTTCTTCAATGAATTTCTCAGTTGAATGAATTTAACAATATATCTTTTTTGAAACTGAGACAAGAACCTATTTTTATTTTTTTATTTTATTTTTTTCTACTATAGTTCTCTATTCTCCCGGGAGGCTGTGCTCTGCTATCTCTCGATTTACTGAGAAATCAGTCTTCTAGCTTTCCTAAATTTAGGTCAGCCTGCCAATGTAATGGGAGCCCCGTAACACAGACCTGCCTGGAGTTCTATTACTTAAGCAAGTTTGATCGATCCGCAAATGTATAATTCAAAAGCATCTGGTGGCAAGGTTGTCAGAGTCAGACACAGTGTGCATGACTGATTTCTCTGCCTCCGGTGTGAGAAGTCACAGGAGTTAACTCATGCAGACTGTCAGCTGTTACAGAGATGTTAGGGTAGAATCGGGAGCAGATAATGCCTGAATTAGTATTCACCTTGATGCACTTGCTACTTGAGGCTGCTTACCTCCCTAGAAAAGGTGCTAATGTATCAATTTGCTCAGTGTATTGATTCTGTGATCTCCTCAAGTGGAACTTTTGGGGTTCAAAGAAGAGATTTTATTTATGTAATCTTATATAGGATTTTGGATTTCGTTGCTCTGGTGTCTGAGCCTCTTGAAACTCTGTGTCAACCAATCCTTTCCTGCAGCGTTCCAGACCTCGTTTGAAAAGTGATCCATCCCGCGAGGGCAAGCGAGCATCCACAAAAAGCAAGCGCGTGTCTCTTTCTCTCTGTCGTTCAGGCTCTCGTGTAGCAGAGCTTCCTTCGCGGTTTAAACGCTTATTTTTATTAAGTGTCCAGAACTTTTACACAAGTTTGTGAAATGTTGTCATAGAAAAAAAAGGAAATAAACACAGGTTTAAGAAAACAATTAGCAGCTGTTTGAAAATTGAAAGCGAGACAGAAATAACATATTCTGAATCACCTCTTCAACAGCACTTATGCAGAGCTAACTAGCAATTAAGTGAAGTACTTGTTTGAGGTAAGTGTTCGAACTTGGCAAGTCTTAAAAATAACTTGTCAGGACTCGCAGGAGATATTTATTCTAAAGCAGCTCTGTGCTGTGATGAACGGATGTGCACTTTGTGCTTCATCCGTTCATCTGTGCTCAGCGCTGCTTTGCTTGCATTACACCCTCAATATTTATGGAATGCAAACACAAGCGGTGTGTAGAGTTTATACTTTGTCAGAATGTATTTGATATCTCTCCTTCACTGTCTAATAAAGCAAAGGAAGCACTTTGTTATATTGGCAGTGGGGAAGATATTGACATGGCATTTTGGTGGCATTATAGAGCCGGTTTAATATCCCCTTATTGTGTTGTAACAGCATCAAATCATACATCATCTCTGGCATGAGGTGAAGCACTAAATGCCCAATTGAGCTGATGCACCAAGTTTATAAAAGGTTAGCTCAGCGTAAAAATGAAAACACCTCAAAGGTATTGAGCCAGGGTGCAACAGAAGTTAAAAGTTGAAAAAATGTAGGTGGAGACTAAATAAAACAAAATGTATATGGTGTAAAAAAGCATCTGGACATCGTTTCGTGCATGAGCAATTGTGAAGAATGTCCATTGTGCAGTCCTCTTGTAGCGTAGTAGTTGTTCTGATGTTCTTTGCTCGTTCTCTCCTGTACCCAGCTTCATTCAGAGTATTGGAAGCATTCTCCCCATGTTCCTGACACTGGCCTTCATGTACACCGTGTGCATGACCATCAAGGGTTTGGTGCTGGAGAAGGAACTCCGGCTCAAGGAAGTACTGCGCGCTGTTGGTGTGAAAAACGGCGCTCTTTGGTTTTCAGTGCTCACAGAGAACATCGTTCTGCTAGCCGTGCCCTGTGCGCTCATGAGTGTCATGGTTAAGGTCAGTAGAAAGGAGTCGCTCGGTGACAAGCAGCCAAACACAAAGCATACAATGTAAGGATGTATGATACATTAAAACACTATAAATTCACAGTGCTGCTACGTCAGACCAAGAAAAAATACACATCCAGTAAACTTACTGTCCTTTGTCACAAGTTGTTTGGGTCACAGCATTGTTTATGCTTTGTGTTTTGCTAAGCCCGCCGTTGTTAATCAGAACCAATTGCCGTGCACAGAATCAAATCACGACGGATGATTAGGCCTCTCCTGCTAATGAAATCAGCACGCAACAGAATCATGCAAGATGTATTTAAAATTCAACATGTAATCGCGGCCTGCTTTTAATCTGAGAAGTGCATTTTTATCATTCAGTAGCCTAGAAAATGGATATTTACTCTTTTTTTGCCACTTGGATGTTGCATGCTAATTTTACATGACATTTAATTTTAACTGTAAGGGGAGGGTGAGGGTAGTACCTGACACATACTTGATGCACCAGTGTGGACCTCAGTATTCTTTGCAGCCCTGTATCTGGACAGCTAAGACAAATTAGAACAAGTAATACTAAAAGCTGGCCTCCTGTGCTTACTAAACAAAACTGCATTCCTCAGATAGAATTTGAAAGAACAGCAGAGATAGCGCCGCTTTATATAGTTTAATTATTTAACAGTATTAACATTTGCTGTATCTGATATTCTGCCAGCCATCTAATACATTTGTAATGTACACTGGGTCAATAAAATGAAAACAACAGTGCAATCGAGTAGTGCACCTCTGCACTGCAGAGCTCCTGGTGTATAATGAATTGTAAGTTTAATCATCAGGTAGGTGTAACATCACATCATAAACAAAAGAAGATGCTATTATTCCCAAAGAGGGTAAAGAAGCAATAGGCATGCACGATTATGTCTTTCTTTGTTAGCAAATATCTATATATGAGAAATGAAAATAGTTGTTTGACTCCACATCTATTGATCTCGTGTAGATTCGCTGGTTGCTTATCAGTGTGAGCCATCCACAGCTTGAAAAAATCAATTAAGAAATAACAAGAAATCAGTGTTATCATAAAAAAGGACCTTTGATGGCGCACAATGGCAGCAGCGCCGTTGTTGGTCTCCTTTAGATAGAGCGTGTTCTTCAACAGCCCCTTGTTTTGTAGGCGTAGTTAATGAAATAAAAAAGGATGGTTATTTAAGATTGGCCTAATCAATTTTTGCAGTTTAATTGGAAAATGTGGCTGGTAAATAAAAAGTGATATTTGAACAGCTGGGTGAAATGTAATTTCCCATCAGCCTAATGTGTTTGCAAGCCATCAACAATTTGTAAACATTAATAACAATAAATTGAGTTAGTCGAGTGCCTTGGAGGAGCAACTGCACGCGGGATGTGTATTCAGATCACGGGCCCATTCTAAATGATAATTTCACAGCCATTTTCAGCACATTAATAATAATAGCAAATCAAATGGTAATTATCATAAGGCTGTATCTGGATTAGGTGTGACAACAACCGGTTTTGTCATCTGCACCTGAGTCCTCTGTCATTTTACACTTGTTTCCTCTTTCATTACGGAGGAAAGAAGGAAGGAAGTAATGCGTTTACTGTTTGGCATCCAGATGGATGTATTTACACACTTGGCTCTTATCTGAAATCAGCTGAATCAAGTTGTTTATTTGATGAGATTTTGGGCTACTAAAACTAACACCGATCAGCGCGAATCAATACGCATTTACTCTCCCGAGCAGTGTATTGTTCTTGTTCCCATAACACGAAATCACCTTGCAAAATGTTTTGGTGTGTTTGCGCTCGGTCATTAAAACTGGATTAATTTGTTGTGCAGAAGAGCTGAAAAAAAGAGAGCAAACGACAACGTCAGAGACCACCTTCACAGTCGGAAAGGCCACTGATATCTGATTAATAACTCGGGCACACACAACAAAATAAATAAAAAGTAAAACTACTTGTTAAAGTGCGAGTGGTGAAACACGACTCTTAAATGTTTTAAAAGTACTTTTATTTTATTGTCCGTTATGTAGTTCCCTTGTTGATTAGCAATCTAAATACAAAACCTGTGTTAAAAACATACAGAGCTTTTATATGATAAACTAGCAATTAACATGAAAAACATCCAAACGTATACATTACTGCTACAAAAAAGGATTTTAGGATTTTATTACATTAAATATAATTTTCTCAATGAAAATTGTAAATGCAGCGTTTTGACTTAAATCTCGAAATGTTCAATTTATCAGTTTAACGTGTTTTTTTCAGGTTCTGGAGTAAAAAATGTAACAAATGTATTTCATCTACAAAAATAAGTACTTAGTGTGAAAAGGACTGCCTTTAGCTGTTGTTTTAGCCCCTTTCAGCTCATTGTTTTGGTTTTATTCCCCTGCAGTTTGCTTCATGCAATCATTTATAACTGCAGCTGCATTCAGCAAAAAGAAGAATAAAACCCTGTATTCTTAAATTCTAGCACCAACACCGATTTAGTTTTTGAATGTTGGTTTTACATTCATTGTTCAATTTTTAATTACCCAGTGTTGACTATAAAGTTAGCTGTATAGACTTAAAAGTTGAGATTGTCCACAGACTGCATATAATAAGGAACGTAGCCGCCCCAAAGTCACCCACTGGTTTATTGACTGTTTTTCTGAAGCCTCTTTTTAAACATTTTGACCATCGCCATCTTGGTTTTTTTGACACGCAAGCAGTCCTGTGTTGCCAAAACATCCAATCGCAAAGCATACCCTGCTTTGGCCTTTGTTTTACCCTAAATATCACCATCATTTATAAGACTATATATAAGACTTTAAACTTATTTCAAAAACATCGAGGGTTTTCGGTAAGGTCATAAATGAGCTGTATAGGATTTTCTCATAGACCTGGATAATTTATAGCATACAGTTTGTAGTATTGTCAGTGTCGTTGTTTCCACTGCCCCCCAGCTGGATAAGCGATGCTAATTAAACTCAGAAAGAAAAAAAAATCCACCCAACAAGCCAAAAAAGCCATCTAGTTTCCCTTCTTCATCTAGTTGAGTCATGTCTGGCAAAAGGCCACGTGTGACCTCTTCACTGGAAAAGGGAAATGACAAGAGCTCGTAATGGAAATCTTCAAGGGACCGTTATTACACGCAGTACGATGAGCAGTACATTCAGTCCAAGCTTCAAAGAATAAATGGGTGAACGCTTGCATGACATTTTTGTCAGCGACCCTCGCGTGACCCCGCCCTTCCACACATCTCACAACTTATCACTTTCCAGCGCTGACCTTTCTATATCAGCCACTTCTTAGAATTTGACTTGCGCAGTGACTAGATTGACTTTTTCTTATTTAGAAATGATTTTTTTTACACTTTAAGGACATTTTGCTTGCACACAATGAGCAAAACATAAAAATAGTTGCCTGATTAGTGTATAATATGAAAGGAAAATTGATTATTCAAAGAATTAATGCTATTACGTAGAAGTCACAAAGTATGCAGATTTAAGAAAATGAAAAAAATGCGATATTATCACCAGTTACTGTGCAGATTTAACACCAGATTTAAGTATCTGGGCTGGGCTGGCTTCTCTCCACCTTTCAGGTTCCTCCGTTCGCTGGGAAGCTCCCTCCCCTTATACATGACTTTAGCCTGGATCTACTCTGTCGCCATGATCATTAAGGGTATCGTCGCAGAGAAAGAAGTCAGGCTTAAGGAGACAATGAGGATCATGGGCTTGAGAAGCGACATCTATTGGCTGAGCTGGGCAGTTTCCAGTGTGCTGCTGCTGGCTGTCAGCTCTCTCCTCCTTACCCTTATACTCAAGGTGATTCCACAATGATTAAACAATGATTCACTGAGGAGGACCCACAACTACTTTTAGAGAGTTTTTTTAAATTTTTTTTGCTCATCATGAACTCCTGAAGGTTGTTATTAAAATCACAGAGTTGTTAATCAGGAGTAAAACCTAAGCACTAAAAGAAGATAATTTTACTGTGATGCTAACGCAAGTTCATTTAGGCCGTCTAAATGTAGAAGCTCTATAATGAACAATCGTACAACTCCCTCAAACGGCGTCCTCTGTAAAGATGTGAATCGTAATTGCATTCGTTACAATAGCACTATTATCCCAAGAGTTCAAGTGGCTCTTTGAATTAAATTTTGACGAAGAAATCAGCATCACTGCTTACTGAGGGAGTCTGGTTAATTTGCGAGGAGCTCTCTAAAATTAGTCAACGGTCCTCCTTCAAAGTGGCAGAGTGAAAGAGTGACATGTTTAGGGATTTTTTAGATTATGCTATACAATATACAGTCAGCTGAAAAAATATGCCAGAGGATCGTCAAACAGCTTTCACTCTGAATCCTCCTGCTTGCTTGATTCTGCAATGATAACCTCCTGGATTCTCCACAAACCTGTTTGTTATTGGATATCAAATCACATGTTTACTTTCCTCTGTTATTCCCCCCCCCCCCCCCCCCCCCCCACTCCCACTCAATTCTTTTCACACAGTACGGCAAAATCCTCCAATACAGCGACCCCTCTGTGATCTTTGTCTTCCTCCTGGTGTTCTGCGTGGCCACCATCTCTCAGTGCTTCTTCATTAGCGTCTTCTTCTCTAAGGCCAACTTAGCAGCGGCGTGCGGTGGCCTCATCTACTTTGTCCTCTACCTGCCGCACGTCCTCTGCTACGCCTGGAGGGACGTGATGGGTTTCGGGGCCAAGGTTGCTGTGGTAAGACCGTCTTTAGCTGACACAGTTTTTAATATCTCCCCCTGCTGTTATCATACATGAGGGCTGACTGTACTCTGAGTTATATTCCCAGGTTGTGTTTTCTCTCCGCTATAATCACACCGTGTCAGTCAGAGTTGCTTGTTTTGAAAAGAAATCTCGTTCTTATGCCTTTTAAATCCAAAAAGAAATAACTTTGACTTCACTGGTGCAGCTTGTTATGAAAGGAAGTTTTTTTCATCTCCTGATAATAAGGTGCGAGCTTCAAGATGAATTAAAGGGTCCGGTGACATTAAAATTACTACAAATTGTATTTATTGCCCATAATGTGACAGTGAATTGTTTGCTGTTTGTTGAGGCTGACATATTTCGCGCAATACTGAAGATTTCTTTATAAAACAAACCAAAAAAACAGGCATGCTCAAGTGACAGAAACATGAAACGTTTACCTGAAAGAAGAGACGAGGAAGTTGTTGATTTTTCTCCCATCCTCAGAGGGATAAAGATGAATTGTGTACCATTGCTCAACTTTCAGTGTAGCCTTTCTGCGTGACCTTTATGGTAGCGCTGGTATCATTTGTCCTCGAGCTGTCTTTTGCAGACAAAGGCACGCAATATCTTGAATCTTCATTGCAGCGTGTGCAAGTGCGTCTTCACAGAATTTTAATCAGGCCCGCCTTTTCTTCGAGCGATGCGGTACCAGCCGTGGGTGGCCGGTCTTGTGTATCGTAGTTATCAATTTTTTGACATGGCGGCAATCAATAATATCTTACGCTGGGAGCTGATAGAAGTCACCCCTGCTTTTATCTTCAGACACTGTTTGCTCACCTTGTTTTTGCGCAAACAAGCTGTTCCAGCACGTCGACCCGAAATTGCCTGTCTTTGAGGAGATCCTTTAAAACGAAGTAGTTTTGTTGGGGGTTTTTGGAAGAAAACTTTTCCTTCAATTTCTTTTCACAGAATGCATGCAGGCTAGGTAGGTATTTTACATATAAAGCACAGCAAACCTTATTTAATCTCTACACAAAGTGCCATTGCTTGGTTCTCCCCTGGCGCTGAGATTTTTCTCCCCTGCTCCAACTAGATGGATAGCCCTCTAGCCCTCTAATTAGCATGAGCAATGTTCCTCTGACCAAACCGCTATCCAGTTCATCCCCGCACTTTATCAGAGATGTGCGTGTATATTATGTGTGTGTGCAGGTTCTCTCTTTCTCCCAGGTCGGATGAAACTACCTCGTGCAAGGGCATGCAAATTCTCCCCCACGTTGTCCTTGATAATGAAGTCCTTAATCGTAATCGAATTTCAAAAGATCACCTGAATTCATATGAAGAGTTTTTGATTGGAGCTGTGTGGCAAAGGAGAGCCGGAGGCAGTGTATCAAGAAGAGGGCCACTATAGTACAGGGTGCAGTCTGCTGTATCCTCTCTTACCTCCGTTTTTTTTAAATGAGATAGAAACAAGAGAGGGCCCAAAAGTTCTTTCATGTTCTGGAAATCTGCAGATCTTTTCAATTAATCATCCTGTCCTGGAAAATCTTCCTGTGGAATGAATCTGTAAATTCACCTATACAGCCATGTCCACAGTGGTGCGGTGAATCTTCAGATTTTCAGCATATTGTTAAGTATTCTGTGGGCCTCCTCTGGGGCTGCAGTTGAGGGTTATTTTTATTATCAGTCAAGGTGGGCACAGGCTTAGTTTTGCATTTGTGAAGTAGCCGGCAGCATTGAGGCAGACGGGGAATGAGCAGAAAGAGAAATGCCACGCAACAAAAGCACCCAGCTGTGTGCTGTGCGCCTTAACCAGCTACCAGAGTATCCTGCTGATCTCCAATTCATTCACTGTCCATCACATTAGAGGCGGACAAACTTTGTGGGCAGCCATTTTCATGAATTGTGCTCGTGCAGTTTTTAAAGGAAGTGCATCTGTGTCTGCTGTACTTGTGTAGGGTGGCTTCCGAAAAGACTTTATAGAAAGAGTGACCTTGCAACAGTGTTTTTTTTTTTTTTTGTCTGCAGCAGACTGAATGATGGCTGAAACTGTCGTTTGACATGTGTTCAATAGAACGGGCTTCTTTTGTCTGCCTCCCAACTCGTGCCCTTTCTCCAAAGCCAAAGGAGTGGCTCCTGTCATTTCGTCAGCCATTCATAGAGAGGTCAAGGATAGGTGCCCACTAGCCCTCCTGTCAGCGCTCATCTACTGACTGATGGGCGGATGGTGACTAGAGGACATCACAGAAAGTGGTCGCAGCCAGACTAGCGGTTTGGCATCAGTGCAGAGCTTTTCAGATTGTCTGCCTGGTAGTGTAACATCAGGTTTATCGTCTCCATGATGATTCGCCTCTAAAGCCTCAGCAAACACTTCTGCTGGAGTATAAATGCTGCGAGCAAATGAGGCGTGATCAAACAGCTGGCAGGCAACATGGCAATGCAGAGTGAGAGGCCATGGCAGATGATGTCGTCCGGGCAAAGCATCATTTGCAGTTTCCTACTGTGGGAAAGATCCAACATATCTTTGTTTGTCACAGACTCGTTTTAGTGTCCATCCTGTCTAAAGTTAAAGTCCTGAGATATGCTCACAAAGGTTAGCATTTTCCCTTTTTTTCAAGTTTAATAAGTTGTACATGTAACCCTTCCTCTGGTTTTCCCCCGCGACAGGGCTCGAGTGCTGTGAGGATACTGTATCCTAAGAATGAGTACTGACACTTTAAAAATCATGGAATCATGTTGAAGATGTATCACGGCCTCTTTTTTTAATCTATTTTCTGAACGTGTGGTGTCTAAGCATTTTGTATGTAATGTCAGTATTTGTGTTGGGCTGAGAGTTAAGACGATGAGAGGCTAGCTGCCCTCGTTTAACTCTTTACACAACGCTAATAACTAGCAGCTAGCTTGTCAAAGGAGCTTGCAAAGAAAAGCGTCTGGACTTCTTTAAGTTGCTTGAAGACGTTTCACCTCTCATCCGAGAAGCTTCTTCAGTTCTAAGGTCAAATGGTGGAGAGTCCCAGATTTAAACCTGGTGGGAGTGTCCCCCCACAGAGGGACAAAAGGACCCCCTGATGACCCTCTAATCGCCTGAGCCAAGGTGTGAAACTGGGTGTGGGTCCCAATCAGCCAGAGTTTCGGGTGAGTTCACTGTGAAACCTGGCCCCACCTTATCATGCGAATTCCTGAGGTCAGATGGCCCAGGGTGTGAGTGGGCGTCTTCAAGTAACTTAAAGAAGTCCAGACGCTTTTCTTTGCAAGCTCCTTTGACTACGATGACCTGGATGACTGAGAACCTTCACAGACATCTAGCAGCTAGCTTGCTCTTCTCTACACACCATTTAGTTATTTTTAGTTAGTTTGAACTTTTTGTAATCTCTTGAGAAAACAAAATAAGCAAACTATTAATGATTTCAATGGCATATCCTTCATTCCCAGAGTTTATTGTCATGTGTGGCATTTGGATACGGCTGCGAGAACTTTTCTAAATTTGAGGAGCAAGGCGTCGGTATTCAGTGGCGCAATATCGCCAAGAGTCCAGAAGATGGGGGACGCTACACCTTCATCACATCCATCATCATGATGCTTATTGATGCTCTTTTATACTGGGTGCTCACTTGGTACATTGAAAATGTCTTTCCAGGTATATTTTTGTCTTTGTTGAATGATTTTGTTGATGCTTTTTTACAACATTTTTTTGGTTCGTGTTGTTGTTGTGTAAAAATACAATGATGTGCTCAAATATCCAGGAGCATAGACTTTATGCTTTCCTCAGAGACTGTAATTAAAAGAGCTCAGGATTTGTGCCAGGCTGTCAGGAGGAAAGTACCATATTCCCTTAAGCCAGGCCAATATTAAAATGTGAATAATGATCTCGGAAATTGATCCCAGGTCAATATGGAATCCCTAAGCCATGGTACTTCCCTTTTACTGCATCTTATTGGTGTGGAACGGCACGCGTGATTGATGATAAGCCCAGTTTGCTGACAGACTCCAACGTACACAACGGTAAACCTGACCTTCATATCTCACCTTTGCGGTGTGATGTATGTAACATGTCAAGTTTTTATGTGCAGCGTTTGTGACATTCTCACAAGTTTGTTCATGTGCTGGTTAGTTGGTATAGAGACTCAAACATTATTGGCTTACTTGTCATGTACGGCAACAACAGAGTTTCACTTTGTTAGTCTTAAGTTAGCAATTTGCTAAAAAACTAACAAAACACAATTTCTAATTAGCATGGAGGCTACTTTGGTTTGGTTGTTGTATTCTGAACATTATGGCTTCATCTTCCTGCTTTACTATATGGATTGTAAGTTTATTTGACACATAACATTGAGTTTATATTTTGTGTTTGCAAATGAAATCACCTTAATGATCAGTTACATGTTTTATTTCAGCATTTATGATCAGTTAATGCTGCTGATTTAATGTGCCTTTTAAACACATTTATTCATATTAGAGATTCCATTTCGCCTGCTTTTTTGCTTTTGTGTTTCATAAGTTTGTGTGTGTTTATAATGGTTTGCATTTCTGTCTGAAGAGCATATGGAGAAACCGCCACCTAATATGACAGCAGGCGTCTCAATCCAGAATCTTGTCAAAATCTACAAGACTGGAAAGAAGCTCGCCGTGGACGGACTGAGCGTGGACTTCTACGAGAACCAGATCACATCATTTCTTGGCCACAATGGAGCTGGAAAAACAACCACAATGTGAGCTGAATGATGTAACTCTGACATGTTTCACTGCTTGGCTCAGTGTTCATTTCACTTCACAAGCTTCAGCTGATCTATAGTGTACACAATGCCGACTGTACTCCAGCCACATTATTTAAGTGGTCTCTGCTTTCAAAGAGTGGCCTCCTCTGTGAGGACATTTGTCACAGAGACTCAGCTGTTGTGTTGATAGCGGGAGCGATCTAATTGCTGTTTAAAAAATAGCAAAAAAAGGTTGGAAGGGGTTTGGGACGACAGGAAATAAATGAAAGCCACTCGGCCAGAAAGTATGAGCGACAGAGAGAGCAAGTGATGCAAGACTAAGGGGCTAGAGGGAAGACATCCGTGCAGAGCGACTGGAACGAAACATAACAGATCACAATAAGAGAAAGGACAGTGGAAGGACTCTGTCGCACACATAAGAGCTTGCTGAGGCTTTTGCAGAGCACAGTAGCTATCAGTGACATGCAGTATTACAGTACAGTTAATGAAACACAAAAGCATTTCCAAGCTGTTCATAGCTTGGAAATTTTAATTTAATATTTCTGCATTTTTCTTAGTGTTAAATAGTCTGACGCAGTATTTCTTTCAACACTTTTTGATATTTGCACTAATATTATACTTTAGGGAAACAAAATTAGAACATCCTTAATAAATAGGACCTATTGAGTAGAATGCTATATATTTATAACACATGTCTGTTTGCTCATGAACTCCTCCTTCCTACTAGAGCAGCCTAATTTTGCACATGTGCCTCTATATGGTAAATGGTCTGTATTTGTATAGCGCTTTTACTAGTCCCTAAGGACCCCAAAGCGCTTTACACAACCAGTCATCCACCCATTCACACACTGGTGATGGCAAGCTACATTGTAATGAAATGATGTCATCATGTTGTCTACCCTGGAGCTAAGATGACCAATTTTTAGTATGAACCACCAATAACACCATGAAAGCTTTATAATCTTTTTAATGAGAGTAATATCTAATTTATATCTACAATTAGATCACTACAATGGCATTTACTGTACATTGGTACAGCAGGATGTGAGCACTGCAGAGACCCACACATGGGGATATATTTACACAATCAGTTTCATATTTATCATCTAGTTATTTATTTTTTGGGTTTTTCCCAGTGTGATTAAGTAAATCAGTTCAGCAACCCCATGAACAGACCAAACAGTTCTGTAGCATGGGAATGTACTGGTAACTCAAATGTTAAAATGGCCCAAATGTTACAGCAGATGTAAACATGTCTACAGCATGTCTTATAGAGTAGTTTGTTCCACTTTGTGACAACTGGACAAGTGGTGACTCAGATGATTAAATGATAATATTAATTATAGTTAGCATTATCATGGCTCAACATTGAATGGGTGCCAAACTAATCAAATCCAAATCACCTGAAACTGGACCTCTCAACCATGTTTGTGATGTGTAGGCCTTTATGTTTATGTTAGTTTACCACTCCCACGTGAAGCTCTACTGTATGGAAGGCATTTTTGTCCAGTATAGGGTAGTTGCCAGGCAATGCAATGGCATGATAATATATCATATGTTTCATAACATTCAGGTTTCCTGTATAAATACTAGATATTATTGTCATATTAATAGAAATGAAACACACAGGTATTCAGAAGATTCATAAGAAGTAAAATTAGATTAGAAAACTTGTGTAGAAAGCACAATTTCCATTCTCGTGTGGAGCCCTCTGTCCTATTGCCATTTTTTTAAAAGTGTTTCACAAAGTGGCAAAACGTATTTAGACTTTTTACTGAAGTTATAATGCTACTTATGTAGCGTATATGCTAACTATATTTAAAATGAGTAATGTAAATGCACCCATCATGTGGAATTAAGCGTTTTAGAATCATATATATGATGTTACTGGATCAGAATTATTGATCCATGGATGGGTGTGTCACTTTAATGTTGCAGCTGTTCAGGATTTTATTCTGCTTGGTAGCTTCAGCTATAATGATGCAATAAATCTGCATTATAATAAGTAACTAAAGCTTTCAAAAATTAGTAAATGGTATGAAGTTCTATAATTGAATTAAAAATATAGAGGGGTAAAAGCAGAAAGCTGCCTAACATAAAAAAACTTAAAGTACAAGTACTTTAGACTTCATTAAACATGCCAAAGTAAATGCAATCAGCTGCATTGTTGCTAAGCTCTCATTAGAGGGTGTTGGGGATTTCAAGATTAACAGAACTCTAGACCAGGGGGCCAATCATATTTCATAGGGGTTGGTGCCACCCAATGCCCCCCTTCTGGACACACCCCTGACAGACATATTTTGAGTATTATAGTAAAATACTTCAAACTGACGGCCTCTCCAGTCATTATGTGCTCAGCTTTGATGGGGCAGTCTATGGATACACCTTGGCAACCATGTTTGCGAGCATTAGGTATTTTTGAGGCTACAGACCAACGCGCAACATCATGTTAGCTAAATGTATCTTTAGTCTGTGTTTCCCGCAGAGAGCTTTAATTTTCGTGCACTGGAAGCTCAGTAAATCTGTTTATTAAGCAAAGATAATGTTAAAAGCAACAAATATGGATAACTTTTGTTCTTTTATTTTTCTGTAGGTCTATTCTGACTGGACTGTTTCCACCTACATCGGGAACGGCTCTCATCAATGGCTACGACATTCGCACTGACATGGACAGTATCCGGATGTACTTGGGAATGTGTCCGCAGCATAATGTCTTATTCAATGAGTGAGTGACTTTAGCAGAGAGCTGTGCATTCACATCCTGTGCTGGCCGTTGGTTTAATCGTGTTTCAACTGTATGAAAATTAAAAATGTATTACACCGCAGACCGATCACATAACAAGAGTTTGCCTTATGTTTCCCATCAACACTTCCCTTTCCTTTTCCTTTTAAAATTTAAAATGACCTTCCCTTCCTCGGCCCAGCCAGAAGTCTCCTGATGACATCTTTCCCGACCATTATTCTATTTTTCTGTTTAACTTTTGATTCATCCTTTTCTTCTCTCTCACTCCACAAACTGATTATGTGAAACTAGACGCAAGTCTTACATCATAATTATGGCTGAGCACCAGCAAATTACTTTCATTAATATTAATTCCAGACAATGAAAGCATCTATATTAAGTAGGGTTAAAATATTCATGCAAACACAGAGGAAGGCATTACGACCTATCACAGCCTCACCTGTGAAGCAGCCACGAAACATTGATGCATGCAAGACTTTATTACGTAAGAAAAATACATTAATTCAGGCGTCAGTTTAGCAGGCGTTGTGATGTCATGTCCACCTTTCCAGGCTGACAGTGGAAGAGCACATTTACTTCTACGCCCGGCTCAAAGGACGCAGTCGCCAAGAGGTTAAAACTGAGATGGATCAGATGATTAAGGACGTCGGTTTGCCACACAAACGGAAAGAACTTGCCAAGAACCTGTCGGGTGAGTCTGTATGTTAATGTATGTTGCTGTATCCTATTGTGCGCACATGTCAATTTAGCCGTTGACGTGTCCTCCGTGCATTAGTTTCCCCTGGGAAGGAATATTACACGTAGCTTATCCTGTCTATTCAGGATATATTGCTCCTCTACCACACATTCACTGTACCTGTGTGTCACAGGTTGTAATTCATTGTCTGGGGGTCATGAGCAAGTCCTACTTGATAAATTGTCCCCAGTCATGGATTGCTTGTGAGCAAAATCACTGAAATATGACTTTCAAGGTTGATCTATGCTGACATTTCCACTACATTAGCACTACAGTGGATGCATTTTGAAGAGCTAAGCGAGTACAGACTGCAATAATGCTAGGACGGTGTATCTACTTCTCTGCCATCAATCATTTTGTGGCATTACTTTAAAAGATGGAAAGATAGATTTTGGTATATTCTGTAATCATTCTTCAATATTGTGCCCATTTTGCATGTGAAACCTTATTGTGACAGATGTTCGGGCAGGATTTGCAACGCGTTACAAGCTGAACGGCTCTTACACTAGCTTGTGCATTCCTTCAGGCCGTGATGTGTTTTTAAGCTGTGCTGTCTTACAGGTGGCATGCAGAGAAAACTGTCCGTGGCCATCGCGTTCGTGGGTGGCTCGAAAATCATCATCTTAGATGAACCTACAGCAGGAGTGGACCCCTATGCCCGCAGGGGTATCTGGGAACTGCTGTTAAAGTACAAACAAGGTATGAGATCAGAGATAAAAACCGAGGCTCCACTAAAAGCTTTGAAGCCCCCTTATGTTTGTAGAATTGACCAGAATGCGCAGAGCACATGTTTGATTTGTCTCAAACCGAGAAAGTTTCCAAAACTGAGCACAGCTCAAAGTAAACTTTAAACTGACGAGGCTGAAACACGTCCAGCGCGAGAGCTGTTAAGGTAATGAAGCGGCCGGTTCCCTGCGATGTAATTCTTCTTTAGCCTCGCTGTGGGTGACACTCAATCATGGACGGGGAGAAATTGTGAATCGTACTTAAACAGATTGGAACGCGAGCGAAGACAAGTAAATCCAAGAAGAAGCTTTAATTGACATGGCTATTTAACAGAGTCCGTAATTGTCTGCCAAACCAGTCAGCTTGTCACTCTGTGTCCATAATATACTTTGTGGTTGCTGGTGGCTGTAAGCAGGACATGGACATTATAGTAACACATTCTCTCAACAGATGTCTAAATGTTTAATGTGCATTGAGCGACATCCTGCCCTCTCTACGCCATTAGCTTTTCTCTCTTTCTCTCTAATCAAGTCTTCACTCCAATTGGGAGCCTGCGATAACTCCGTTATAATGAGAACCCCCTGCATACGTTCCGGTTGAGTGAGTCATGTTTTTGTGTCTCTCCACTCTTATTTGCACCGCAGTGTTACTAAGGTTTGTCATTAAGCAACAAAAAAGGCTACAGGCGGTCTATTTGTGTGAAAAAGCTTTAGGCTGATGCTGGACTTAATGCCGCGCTTCTTTACAGCTAATTAAGTGTGCAGTTCCCCCCCTCACACACACACACACACACACAGACAGGTTGACCGCGATGCTCCAAGGGGGTGTTTTTTTTGTGTGTGTTAAATTCACTCGGGGCTTATTTGGTTAGTGGCAGCTGAAAACTGTTAAAACCTGTCAAGATGCAGAGGAACACAAATGTGGTGTGCGTGCTCCTGCAGCTCAAATTAAACCCTCAGTGCATGTTTAAGTCAAGTACTGGATATTCATCAAAAAGCTAAAATTACAAGCTGGTCGATTTATGCATTTCAGGTGGTTTTAATGGCTGTTCTGTCATATTTCATTTGAAAATTACTGCAGAAGGTGACGATTTAAAGTAAAAATGAGCAAATTATGAATTTTTAATTATTATCCATTACAGGAAGTTGATTACTATTAAATTACCCCGGTCATTATGCTGTAAAATGGGCCTTGAGGATGATATTAATATAATGGATATTATACATTTTGTGTTCTCCTCGTGACAGCCGGGATAGGCTCGAGTGGAAGTTCTCCAGGTGTAAATGCCTTGTTGATGCCAAAGTTCAGGGGAAAATGGACTGCTTTAAGGTGAAGGCAAGGCAACAGTTATACAGATAACCACTTGTTACAGCCAAGCTAAGCAGAAGAGCATCTCTGAACCTTGAAGCAGATGGGCTACTACAGCAGAAGACCACACGGGGTGCCACTTCTGTCAGCTAAGAGCACAAAACTGAGGCTACAGTTTACACAGGTTCAACAATAGACTATTTATATTAGATTATTCTCCAATTCTCTTGCAAAATTCAGATGGTATGATCTTGGTGTAAAGAACATGAAAGCATGGATCCACCTTGATTTATATCAATCCGGTCTTTAAGTCTGACGCCATTAGCCATGTCTGGGCCCAAACTCCGCTGCAGGTCGCTAAGTCACACAATCACTGTGGCATCACTGAGAGTTAAAAACTGTCTAAATCCTTTCATCTGTAATAAAATGATCAGAGTTGCTGCTCTTCCAGGTGTAACAATTAAGTTTAACATTCAGGCATCCATGAAAACGGAATTTATGAAATTCTAACGGAGTTAGAAGTTAGCAGGAAGTTAGCTCGCTAGTTTCCATCTAAATATAATATATCATGTTGTGACTGAGGGATTTCCGAACCAAATTAAGACGTGCAGCTCTGCTATCACTGTCAACATAAATAAAGACAGGAAACTAAACAGCAGTGACATTAGTTGAGTTATTGAAGTTTGGCTAGCTACTATAACAATGTGCTACGTGATCACTAGCAACACAGCTATGTTAGCATAATATAAACTGAAGCTGGAGGATGAACGCTAACTTTTTTCCACTCAATAAAAGTTAACTTGAGGGTTTCCGAAGGTTCGGGACAAATGCAATCGCATAGCAGGATGCTGTAAACGGACCAAACTTCAGTCAAAAGAACAGCTGAGAAAATCCATCCATAGTACAAGGTTAGTCAATAATATACTGCTGCATGGGCTGGGCTGTAGTTACATGGTAAGGTTCTAAAATCTGAGCTTTGAATTGATTAGCGGTAATAAAAACCGAGAGAGGCCGACGGTGATCACTGACTGTTTTTAGGGGCTTGTTGAGATTAAATAGAACAAGATACAAAGCATTAAAACATGTAAAAAACACAAACGCCTTGTTAAATGCGGAGTAGTTTGGGCCCAGAAGCAGGATTCATCACGTCATCACTTAAAGACCGGATAGTTTTTTGGTACACTTTGGGTCCCTTAGTGCCTAATAGCATTGTTTCAGTACCACAGACAGTACCTGAGTATTGAGTAAGTCCGTCCCTTTATGACGCACCATGTCACAAAGCTCAGATCATCTCAAACTAGTTTCTTGAACATGATGATGAGTTCTCTTTACTCAAATGACCTCCACAATATCCAGATCTCAATCCAAGAGCACCTTTTGGATGGGCTGGAATCATAAGATGTGCAGCAACTGTATTGTGACAAAGATCTCTGAGGAATGTTTCCAGCACCTTGTTGAATGTTCCTCATGAATAATTAAGGCAGGTCTGAAGGCAAAAAAGAGTTCCAGCCTGGTACTATGAAGCTGTACCTAATAACAGCTAGTATATATTCTATAATATGTATCTAATATATCCAATGATTTCACATTTTTACATATTTTTTTTACCAGTTGATATGAGCAGTAATGCAAAAGTAGTAAATATAGACAATACAAGTAAGTCATTAATGAGAGTTTAATCAGTGATTGCAGAGTAAAATGCCAAAAATGCCACGAGCAGTACATCACAGCGTTACCTTTAATCCTTCCCTGACGGCAAGAACTGTGAGAAGCGATGTGCATTCAGCGTTTCAGAAGACCGAGATGGAATATTTTCACACTTCTGTAACACGAGAGAGAGACTGATGTATAGATTTTGACAAGGCATGTGAGAAAAGTGGCACGCCGCTAAAGTGAAAATAAATAATGAATAATTATTAGGAGCGTGTAAAAATAATTTACCTGTCAGTCTGCAGTCTAATTTTCTTCTATTGCATATGTGTTTACTGACAAATGTCAAGTATGCTTGCAGCAGCCCCCTTTATTGTTGACTGTGAGTGCGGTGGTGTTTATTTTAGTACTGTATACAGTGCATTTTTGACAGGAGCACACAATAATGCGTGGTTGAAGGCAGTAGTGCAGTGCATATAGCATAAAAACATATCACTGGTTGTTTTTGTGTGTTTTTATGCCATGCAAGTTGTTCTTGAGGTTCAAGCTCCTCACAATCACTGCACCGTGAGTCTTTCAGCTGGTGTAACTTTTAAGCCGTGTTACAGTGAACACCGCGGCATCTGGTTATTCTAACTCCCCCGGACGGGCTGTAAACAGCGTGAAGGTAATTTCAAAATTTATTGATCTGAATTGATTGCCACAAACAGCCGTTAATACGGTTTTGTCCAGTAATTCATCTTACTGCCGACGCACATAATATCTGTCCAGCCTTTCCCACCACTGTGAAATCCATTTCTATCAACGTGATTTAGAGGGAAGGAAGCTAAATAAAAGAACCCAGATTTTCTAGCCTCACTTTGCTGTGTGCAGTGCGAGTACTAGCAATTTACCTGAGCACACCCAACTCTATTTGATATATCACTTTGCGCTGTAATGCACCGCAACACACTATAAATCAGAATACCTATGTGGGCCATCTGCAGTCCAAACACATTTATTTTTCTCCCAACTCACAGATGATGCAGTGCTTTTTGATTTTTTTTTTCCCTCTCCCCTTATAAACCACAACAAATCCCCAGGAAAATCATCTGAAAGTTTGAGCATCCCAAACAAAATGAGCTGGCGCAGTTCAAATAAACCTCAAATCTCCTCAGCCCTCCCCCTTCATAAGCGTAGCTTTCTTCCTGCGTATGTTAAATTGACTGGGTTGCGGGCTTTGATTCAACTCGGGCATTTTGCTGGAGTTTATATAGAGTGAGATCCAGACTTGCTTGGCATAGGATAAAGCAGCAATACTTAACTGAGAAGGGATGGATTTAGCAGCTCAGCTGGTGGCAGTGCTCAGAGTGGGCGGAGGGGGTGGAGGATGAAAAGGTGGGGTTATAGTTGACCAAGCAAAAATGCCCACCTTGGGCTGCGGTAGATGACCTCTGAGTGTGTCCTTGTTTTTTGGGATGGTGTGACCTGTGCAGGATACAGACACACATTTAACAAGCTCAGTGTAAAAACAGCCCTGCTCAGCAGAGGCGCCTGACCTTTTCCATGAAACACTCAGAAATTCAGCAAAGAGGTGACGTGCTATGTACTAGATGTTTCTTCCAAACTGGCTTCTCTTTGTTTCTCTCATCTAACACCCTTACAAAAACCTAAATGTTCAGGTGTTACTGTATTTTAATTGCTTCATAGTACCATAGAGCGCTTATAGAGCACTTCATTCTCAGAGCGAAGGCTTACTGGAGGCTTCCCAGGCAGATACACATTGGGCTTAAAATGTTCCTTTTATTAAAGCTCATAGTTAGGGCTGCAATCCCATGATGCATTATGCACTTCTCATATAGTAGCATTCACTTCACTGTTCAGTAAAATTTATTTCATAATAGATTTCAATAAAAAGTTATTTACTTAGGAACAAAGTGGATGTATTCAAATTATTATGTATGTAAACAGTTATAACCTGTTATTGTGATGTGATAATAAGTTCCCTGTACAATTAGTCAACTATAGACAAAAAGGTTGCCATGCCAACATGTTCTTGCAACAATGAAAACCTTTTGTCACTTTAAGCATCTTTATATGGCATTATTATCACTTAGACCTTCAGATTTGTTCTGTTGACCTTGAAGGAGAGGTCAAATGTGACTTATAAAAAGTATAGTATGAAGATTTAATATAGGAAGTTTCTAAATTATAAGGCTTTTTGGCACTTTTTGACCAATAAATCACAAGTTGACCGATTGTTAACATGACCCCGCTCTACACGCCTACAAAGCTTTGACAGAATTCATTCAATAACTGTAAACCAGGCATCAGTACTACAGGAAAGGTTGAGAGATTATAACAACCAGTAGGAATCGTTCTCCAGCACTGAATGTCACATCAGTGGGTTCAATGGTTATACCATTATTTGATCCTGATAGACAATTTTGATTGATCCACCAGTCGATACGGTGCCATCCACGGCGCTTTTCCACTAGCGTGGCAACAAATCTGTTATTAAGTATCATTTATTGAGTCTTTTGGCCTCAGCAGTTCAAAGAAATTAAGACACACCACTCTGTCAGTTCACTTTTAAGCAGGTTTCTTTCATAACAATATTAAACGTGTCAAGCTAAATGTTTTTTTCAGCTTTAAAACATGGCAGGATCAAAAGTTACCCCAGTACTCTGTGATACCGCTTTCATACAGACTGCAGAGACACGACCACGCTGTGACTTCATTATAGATCTAGCCCTTTTCTTCTGATTACCGGGGTACGTGATAATTAATATGTGTTATCTGATACAGCATGATATGAAAGGATAAGAACACCTGTGAATAATCTTGCAATGCATGCTTTAGTTGTCAGTGCAATTGGGCTCAGTTTGACGCCTCTCGAATCAAAGGACTCGCAGAACAAAAGGGAGAGCTGGAATAAAATGTGGTCTCATAGAAACGCTCGAAAGTAGGCTTAGGGTGGCCTTTATCATCATTTTAATTTTGTCCCAGATTCACGCCCACACTCTCTTCTGGAGTTTGCTTTGTTGCCATGCGGATAAGCACGAGTAAAAAAAGAGAAGAAGAAAAAAACACAGTGGGATCAACAATCCGGAGATAAGTGACTACCACGCAGATTGGGATGTTGGCTTGATTTGAACAGTCTTGATCCGTGGAATCCTTTCTTGTGCTGCTTACGCTTAATGATGACAGTTGTTGAAACAAACAAGGTCCAAACTGAAAAAAAAAATGGTTCAAACAGCTTTTTTTTTAATTAAAAAGAAAGCTTTGACTTGTTTTCTGCACATCATCTTCACACATGAGCGTGCACGACGTTGCTCGGCCCATTCAGGCGACACCGTCCCAGCTAGGGCTGGGTATCGTCACTGATTTCTAGAATCGATTTGATTCTGATTCACAAGGTCCTGAATCGATTCAATCCACGATTCGATTCAATTCAATTTGAATCGGGGAAATTTTGCCTCAGTCAGAAATATTATAATTCAGATCAGTACATTTACATATTTTTGTATCTATAAAAAGGAAGCTGACACTTTTGAGACTTTATCAAAGGTGTGAGCGTCACAGCAGAGGCCTTTGTGTCAAAGTAGCTGAAGATAAAACACAGAAAAACATGAAGGTGATTTTCCTGTTCTGGGATTTTACAAAAATATTCTGCAGTACATCAAAAAAAAAAAAAAAAACATTAATCAACATATGAACATCACCTCTGAAGTTACAGCGCTTTTATTAGAGACACGATTTTATTGTGGTGGAAGCAAAACAGCAAAAGTCAGAGTGAATCCATGACGATGTTTTTGTGAAGCATAGTTTGGATCTTCTTTTGCTGCTGGTTCGGTCAATAATGTTTGGAGAGAGATCAAACTAACAGCTTTAGAATCAGCGCAAAAAGGGCGTGAACACAAAGCGCGGCCCGCTGAAACATCAGAATCAGCGAGCTGTTGGCTTTCAGCCTCGACGGTGTCCGTGCCGTCGGGTGAGAAAGGCGACATCTCACTGATTCTGATCCGCGGGTCCACGCTGTGTGTGTTTGTGTGTGCAGAAGCCGTGTTCCTGCTCTCATTTACCGTTTTAAATGTTTGGTGGTTGTTGAAACTTTGTGACGTTTCACCTGAGATTCTGGAATTTCGGGCAAAATACATTTATATAAAAAAAAAATCGATTCAGGATTTTAATGAATCGATATCACGTTATCCAAGCCAGAATCAATTTTAATCGATGAATCGATTATTAAAACCCACCCCTAGTCCCAGCCTCTCTCTGTTCCCCCTGCAGGCCGCACCATCATTCTGTCCACGCACCACATGGATGAGGCAGACATCTTGGGAGATCGCATTGCCATCATCTCCCACGGCAAGATGCGTTGCTGCGGCTCCTCCATCTTCCTGAAGAAATGCTTCGGCAGTGGCTACTACCTCACTCTGGTCAGAGACGGGAGTGGAAAGATGACAGCTCAGCGTAACGGCATCATCGGTCAGGCCAAAGGGGGAAAGAAAGTAAGCGCGCTTTAGGTCTTCAAACTTAGAGGAAACTTACTTTAGCAGCGTTTTGATTGATAATTGTGATAATCTGCTCCCACGGTGAGTGAGGCCACTTTTTTAAGGCCTTAGAGGACTCTTTAGATCTTTACAATCTTATTATTTAATTTACTGTTAAATCCCCCAAAATAAGGATTTTCAGCAGCAAGCACTTTGGCACAGCAGTAACCTCTTTCTCATCTGTTATTGACCAGCCTCTGACTTTCCAGAGTGCTCTCTTTCTCCTTTTACCACCCTCCCCCCCCATAATGATCTGTATTTAGTCTGCCCCAGCATGAGAATTGGCATGCGCCTACGTGCTGGATGAGACTAATTGTCGCGGGGGAGAGGGGTGCTTCTCGCTTTCGCTCGCCAATGGTGCCTCGCACGCTTAGTTTTAATCAATTGGAGCAAATGAACAAGATGCACCGGTGCCAGCAGGGCGAGAGCGATTACCATTTGTCTGCCGAGTCTTCGAGGTGAGCGAAGTCATTTGTTTAAGAGAAATAAACAAACGTGGAACCACCTTCGTGGGCGAGGTAGCGATTCAGCCCTCCTCCTTGTCCCCTGGATGTCATTTTGGTAATTAATAGGGAGAGTTTGCAATTACACACCTTTAACTGCTAAAAAAAAAAAAAAAAAAGTTTAATTGCCCCGATCTCATTTCCTTGTGATTGAACTCCATAAAGAGAAGCAGCCTTTTAAAAATGTTTAACCTTTTTTTGTGCGCATGTCTTTGGCTGAACGACGGTGGCTTCATATTCCATTACAGGCTGACAGCATTATCTGTTGACGCATGCATGCGGCTTTATTTAGAGCAATTAAATAGAAACTTGTGGATGCCCGTTATTTGATTAATGCAAGACAGGAGTTGTCAGCGAGGCACTGTTCATCATTCTAAGAGGTAAGGCCTGATAAGGCCTTTCTAATCCAATTCTGATTAACAGGAGACAGACTGTCCTTTGAGCAGCAGCCCAGATGAAGGATTTGGCAGCCAAAGCTGGAGCAACTCTGATCCATCAGGTACCAACGATCTCCGTTTACTGTCTGTCATGTATTATGATTATTACCTTGTAAAACAGATGTTGCATGAACATTTTTATATAGTTCCTTTATATAGTTTTTAAAAACACACACAATTTTCAATGTGTGGTTTATTAGAGCGCACGCCAGTTCATCCTTTCTGAACCAGGAGAAAATAAAATCAACTCGTCGTTACCAAACAAACAGATAAAACATTAAAATATCCTCAAGATGGTTTTGAGATGCGCTGCTAGAGGGCACAAATAAAGTGATGAATTCATTTGGGAAAAGTAGGATTTTTAGAATAAGAGAGATTAGAAATCTTTGAAACGCTGAAGTGTACTTTGACTAAAACGTCTTGCATGGTGTGAGACGTTTCTGGTGATTTAACGCTGATCTTGATCTCTTGCAGCGGTAGCGAGTTGTGCGTCTTGTTAGTTGAACTCCACAGCAGTGCTGATTGTCAACAGCCAGTGACACATTACTCACCTATGTGTGTCACTGGCTGTTGACTGGAGCGTTCAGTGGCAGCGGGGCCAACGTGCCTGTTTAGCTCTTAGATCCACTCTTCACTTCACTTATTGCGTGTTTAAGATCTTTTCAGTTTTAATCTGCAAGCAGCGGTTAAAAAGTTTCACAACTCAATTTTAAAGAAGCACTCGATTTGATTTTTGCCCATTCTCCTCACTCCCTGAAAGTCCCATTCTGTTTGCACACGAGGACCTACTGAGCTTAAACTTAAGCGAAGAGGAAAAATCTGCTTTGGTGTCAATCTCATCTGACCTGGCCGAGTCTGAGGCCCAGACTACAAACAGAAGAAGAGGTGAAGGTGATGCGTTGTGCTACGAGAGTGACGAGGAGCATGTTCGATTCAGGAGTTTGACTTTCACAGGCTTTGTGTGCCTCGATTTCAGTTATACATTTATATTGACTGACTGTACAGAAAGTCTGCTAGTTTATTACCCCGACTGTTCTGTAATAGTAAAATATAACGTTTTCATTCATTCACAGAAAATGTCTTTTTTTTCTGTGGACTCACTGTAAAAAAACTACAAACATAAAAAGAAACCAGATAGTTGTGTAACTGATGGCGGAAAAACAGGAATATTTATATAATTTAATCCATTATTATTATTATTTGTCATTAGTTTAGGTGTAGTATGAATGGCACTTGGGGCTTTATCAATAAGAAAAGCTGTGAAACTTGTGAAAATACATTTAAAAGTTAAAAATCTATAAACTCCTTCATATTATCTAAAGATGTACAGTGGGCTGGTTTAGAGTCTTTGTTGGGTCGATTCTGGCCACTGAGCCTTACGTTTGACACCCCAGATTTACAGTATATGGAGTTTTTCCTGGCGATGTGACTTTTTTACTGCTTTATTTTCTGTTTGTATTTTCTTGTTACTTTATATCTATATTTGCCTGTTTGACATGAAACAGTCAACCCCGCGGCGTCAGGTTGTCGCTGTAGTTCCACTGTAACGCCCTGACACTTCTCGGGCGTCTCATTTGGTGGCAATGATCTGGTCTCATCAAACAGCAGCTCCACTGCGTGAAGGCACGGATATTTGGCAACACAATCAGTGCTCACGGCACAACCTACTCACCAAATTTTTTCATCTTCCCCGAAGAAGTGTGGCATACGCACAAGAACATTTTTAGGCAGGGACCTATAAATAGCAGCGGCACTGAAATCAGCACAGAGATGTGCAAGAAGATGATGTTGAAGGGAAAAATGGGCAAATTAAAATTGGACATGGTTTCTGTTTTGATGCAGCATTTTCTTGAACGTGCTCCACATGTAGTTCGTTTTCTCCAGCTGCTATTTTTCTTACAATGTTCTGCTTTATACATGATATTCTATCATTTGCTTGACACAAGTTTTGACTATGTTAAATATAGAAATGTTGAGAAACTGCAGAAATAGAGCTGATTAGTGCCCAACCAAATCTTCTGCTGGTTATTTGATTTGTTTTGATCATTCTCGGGCCTTGATCGCGTAAACAAAAGGTGCCCAATGCAAGTTATGATCAGAAGCAAACGCTAGAGCAGGCTCCAGGTTATTATGCATGGAAATAAAATCAGGAAACCTGCTGCTTCCTTCAAAAGCATTATATTTAAGACTGCTGATATGAGTCAGAAAATCCCATGAAATAAAATCACATTTTCTCAAGTGACAGCTCATTTCTCTTTATTGACAGACACAGGCAAACAGGGTGAAACATACTTACAATTTCTCAAATATTTTCGACTTGGGTGAACCAGAGCCATTTACCTCTTCAAAAAGTGGTTGTTGTGCTGCAGTAATTATATATGAGAGGCTTTGGATCAATAATGGATGTGGTGCATTCTGCAACACTGTCTGCATAGAGTCTCACTATAGACACGGGTTCAGAATGGATGAGATGGGGGAATAAGGTCCACTGATCTGCTATAGTGCTTTTAAATGTCACCTCATCAGGTGTGTTGTGATTGCAATATGTTGCACGGCGGTTTTTAAAGGATGTCACTGGTGAAGTTTCTCTGTGTGAACGCTGAGTTTGAAAGATGCTGTTGTTCAAATATTATACGTCTCCGCAGCCCTCTGTGCCGGCTGTTCAGCTTCAGCTCTTTCCCCGTCTTTAGAAGTTGTTTTGGCATAATTTTTGTGACTTTCCATCCAGCAAATTTGTCAGCAGTGGGTCAGCTCGTGCAAAGACACGTCCCTGAGGCAATCTTCCTGGAAAGCATCGGTCAGGAGATCACCTACATCCTGCCCTACGGAGGAGCTAAAGATGGGACCTTTGGCACGCTCTTCCGAGAGCTCGACCGAGCCATGGCCGACCTTGGCCTCACCAGCTATGGCATCTCGGACACCACCCTGGAGGAGGTAATCTAAACATGGGACTGACAGCCTTGTGCATATGTGTCATTTTTATAAATTCACTTTGCATCATATTGTTTCTATTTAAAATCTCCTTACTAATTTCATAGCAATTTGGAAATATGATGACTTTATTTTGCTAGGAAGGTACAGGCACTGAAATAGAGAAAAACAGAGCAAAACCAGTTTGACTAAGAGTTCAGACTGTGTGGTCACACCTTTCTAGCTTGTTAGAATTTCAAGCTTTTATTGTCATTTCTTTAAGTAGTCTTCAGAAAAGTACTGGCTGAAATTCAGCCCCAAACCACGACAGAGCCTCCACCGTGTTTTACAGACGGGTGTAGTCACTTGCCTGACCTCGATGTACAAATTTTGGATTCATCACTCCGTCAGACTGATTGTAATTTGGCGTATTCGAGCCTTTTCTTCTCGTTTCCCTTCTTAACATCCACTCTCCCGCTTAGACCATTTCTGATGAGGCTTCAGATGGATCAACTGAAGGGTCAGATGCCATTTTTTTTAAGAATTTGTTTTTGTTAGGAGCCCTGCGACAGACTGGCTACCTGTCCAGGGTGTACCTTGCCTCTCGCCCTAAAATAGCTGGGATAGGCTCCAGCCTATGGATGGATGGACTTTGTAAGGCTTCTTTTGTCCTCTGTTTTTGAGGACATACAGTTTCCCCATCAAACTGTGTTATCTTTAGTATTTTCTCATTGATTGCACTAAATACATTTTGCAAATGATGTTTTTGTGACAGAAAAAAGAAACAGCACTGGCTCATCCATTGAGTTATGCCTGAATGATTCATAGGTCAGTGTTAAGAGGATCAAGAAACCAAACATTCCTCTGAAAATGTTCAGGTACAAGGACTGGACGGAAAGTGAGCGAAATAGCAGCCAGTGTTCAAAGAGGAACTTTAAACTTTGAAAGCAAAATATAAAGAAAAGAGTGGTGGCTCAAGACTTCTGCACAGCACCGTAGTAGAACTTTTGTCTTTTTCTTCTCAGTGATAATGGAAAAAAAAATCATTTGCAGACATTTTTTAAATCTCACCCAAAACAAGTAAACACTATAATAAACCAACCTTTTTACGTTTTAGCCAATAACCTGAGCTGTGGGTCTATTATTCACTCTTTTCTTCAGATCCTGTTAGTGATTTCTCTTTCTTCTACTAAGACACCGTTAATGATGAAAACCATATCAAATTTTAGAGCAAACAAATTTGTAGTGACTGATAAATTTTGGAATAACGTGCTCAATGCGGTTTTAACCAGACCAGCACTGGTCTGCTTTCTAAAATTCCCCAGCGCGGTTTGATCGCCATTAGATTTTCCTCACATATTGTCCTGCTCCCTTCCTCGTTTTCACGTCATAAGCTTTTTTCAAAACCATGACTCACCATCATGATATAAGAAAAAAATAATAAAAGACTCAAGCATTATTTTACTTGCAGTTGCAGAACGTTTTTACTTTCTCTTTGAACTAATATGTAAGCGTCATATTGTAGATTGCAAATCAATGTTCCCCAGAAGCACTGACCCATAAACAAATGACTCAAGCAGCATGTTCGCCACGCAGGCATCATAAAGCCGAGTGACTCTTCCCTAATGCTCTTCATGTAAGGCCGACATGCATTAAACACTCACGGCCTGCGGGCGATGTGAATAATTCCTTTTGAATTCCCACAGTTCAGCCACGCCATGGTTATTTCATCCATCCATGTTTTCTTTTGAAGTCCAAACGCTCTGAAACACGCAGTTATTCGCTACGTGTGAAAATAAAACAGGAACTGACAAGGCATTGACGTTAATAAAGTAACGCATAAAAATAATATAGCTTTTCATACTGCTTTATGATGTCAGAGCTTGTATTTCGCACCCCCTGAATAAAATAATTCAACACAGCAGCGTGCCTTTTGAGAGCTCAAATGATGAACCGTAACCTAACTCGTACACCCAAAAATGCTCACAAATAGGGAGAGTTATTTATTTCGCTGTGTAACCTGGATTCATAAATAAAGTCAAGGAGGGCACTTTGCTCAGAAACTCCACTCGGCAGGTGTTCAAGTAAAGGTTGTGATCTCTGGATGCACATCTGTGATCTGATTCTGAACAGAAACCTTAGAGCGAGCACTCCAACATATGTAGAGGTTTATTTGTTAAGCAGATTTTTGATTTGTTTATTAGAAAAAAAATAGCCACACAGTCGCCCAGTTAATGCTCCACAATTGCAGTATCATAACTTTGCATTTATAGATAATGTGCCTAATATGTTCTGTTGTACAGATATTCCTTAAAGTGGCGGAAGACACTGGAGTGGATGCAGATATACCACGTAAGTGGACCAATAAGATTAAACACATCAACAAACTATAAATGTATGATTGTCAGTGTTAATGCATTGAAACATTCTGTCAAATAAACAAAATACATTTCTGTAAGGGGCGCTTGAGTCAAAATGGGATTGTTATTCCATCTGTAGTGATATATTTTTAGTAGAGTGGCTTTGCTCAGGGCCTCTCCACTCATCTACATGAATGTGGAAGGCCTGAAGGTGTGGAGAGCACAAGTGTCACATTCAGTGCGTATGGGATTGCTTTTTGGAAATGGCGTGAATAGTATGAACTGGAGGAGCTGAGTGGGTTGCAAAGCAGCTTGCAGAAGCAGCAGCAGCTCTGCAGTCTTTCTAGGCCCAACTTTAATGGCCTCATATGAGATTTGCAAACAGGTTGCCTGAAGTGATGCTGTGGTTAATGCGTACACCCACCTTGTCCCAAATACATCAAATATGGCTGCTGTTTGAAAACTAGTGGCATCTCACAGACACCCACAAGGTGTTTTTTGGTGTGACTGTGATACCAAACTAGATTGTGGCAATAGTGAGATGGCGCTTACTACCAACTTGGCACGTATGGATGCTTGCAAAGGAACCAGTGAGTGAAAGGAGGAGTAAAAATACTGCAACTGCTACCTTTTAGCCTCCTGGTAGTTTGACCTGTGGTATGAATGTGAACATCCTAGGTCACCTCATTGAGTTATCGCATTCACAAGATTTACAGAAAACTTGCCCTTCTACCTTCTACGTGAGGTCGAGGTCACTGAGATTCAAACTGTGAACGTTTATTTATAGTTTCATTTGTTATGACCGACCACAGTCTGACAGCTCCGGTCTCAGCTGATTTCCAGCCTCCCCCCCGCTCCTCTCCCGTCTCACTATAAAAGGGAAGGAAACCATCATCAGTCCAAACGCCATCAGCTGTTCTCACCTGCGTCTCCAGCACCGCCCCGTTGAGCTCACTGCACCACTCCTCCCCTGCAGCCGCGCCCGGGACCACACCTCCGCCACACAAACTTATATGAGATTTTTCGTGGATGCTCGTGTGGTATGAATTTGAAAATCCTACGTCGACTCGTTCTCGAGTTACGGCATTCACAAACTTGGGTGTCCACTCCACTCCAGTGGGCGGCGACGGCAATACCCATCGATCTTTTATGGCTAATGGGGTAAAAAGCATTTGAGAATGAAATGAAGCCACATACAAACTCCAAACAAGGACACAACCTTCAGTCTCCTTGATGTCAAAGCTCTCAGCCAAATCTTCAACTTCCAAATGTGGACTTTAAAGACGACCCTTGGAGTCAAGGCCCCGACACCCATGGGCATAATTTACACCAGCAACATGTAACAGGAGATGAGAACACCTTAGAACGAGCCCTGAATGTTATAAACAAATCAGCCCATTTGCAGAGTAATTCCACTTCAAGCTTTTAACATCTTTTGATGACACAACAATTTTTATGCCATCGCTAAAGGAAGTTTTTGACACGGACACAGCAGGAAAATAAATAAACTCATCAAATATAAAGCAGCAAGCTTTACTTATACAAATGCAGAATATGGTTGCCACATAAGGCACGTCTGCATTGCCTTCAGCTTTTATTAGCGATGCTGCTTAATAACTAGCCATTTGGTTGAATTACGTAGACCCATTTAGGTAGCTGTAAAAGCAGTTTGCCAATCAGAACCTGGCATTTGAAGCAGATCCTGGCTCCAAAAAGGCCATTTGATTTTGGTGTCCATCCTCTAGATGCATTAATCAAAATGAACTAAAACCAACAAAGCAGCCTAAAGCAGGATTTAATTGCTGTAAAGGTCTCAGAAATCAGCACGACTGCATTAATGACGATGAACTAAGCGCACGTTCACTGGCTTCTCAGGCCACGAGTCACTTTTATAGCAGTACTTGCAAAAGATGACTCAGATGTAGGCAGAAGTTATTTTCCTTGGTTTGGGTTCGTCTGCTCCAGTAGAGAAGGACGACTGAAATAAAAAAGACACGGCGCTTTCCAGCTCTGCTTTCATGTGTCACTGATTGACCTCAATGGGTAAATCTCCCGTTCCCATCTTTGCAAAATTTTTGTTTGCAGCCATTGCCGAGCAACCTCACTTATCGGCCTAATCTCAAAAAATCGGATTTCCTCATGTTCCTGTAACACCTGGGTTTGTGCTTTTGCAGGGAATAATATGGCGTCTTGCAGTGCAGGTTGCTGTTCTTATTGTTATTTATAACCCTAAATTGGGTCAGGCCATAACAACATATCTTATTTGTATTCCCACAGCGACAAAGGAGCTGTTTGTGAGAGACAGCAAAAGAAGGTCCCGCGAAGCCAAGAGGAACAGCATTGCCAGCGTCCACTCAAAAACTGAGCAAACCACCGGGAAGAGTGGCAAGTCCTTCAAATTTATCACAGATTATTTTTTTTAAATTAGGCAAACATAGATTTATTAGCAATATTTTAAATTTTAAGAGTTTTAAAAGCTCATTAAATGAACTGCACTTCCTGTTTAAATCTTGGTCTTTTTTTGTTTCTCATCTAGAAAAGTTCACAAGTAAAGTTGAAGGTAAATACTCGTAAATACTTGATCTTTACAACTATAATTTTTTTCACACCACACCCTTTGTTCCTCAGTTATTAATTTGATTTAGTTTGGCTTCAGTTTGATTGTTTCCCCTCAGGTAAGACAGCGTAATACCAAGAAAAACTCACTTTCAAGCAGGCTTCCCTTTCACTACACATTACCTCACCTGTCTTTCACCCCTTAAATGTGTGCCTTGCATCACAAAACTGGCCTTTGATTCAAGCTTTTTTGTAAATTTTCACAGTGAATCCTGTAAAAAACAGTGCTTCTTATAATGAAAATATGTAAAACAAAAGGTGTCCACGGCCTGTGTTTGTCAGTGTTTTTCCTTTTGAGTTAGGCCCAGATACATGAAATGAGTAAAATTGCCACTTTGAGGAATGAGCTAGTGCTGCTGGCCAGTTTAACACTTAAGTTATATTTGATCAGCCCATTAGTGGTGCTGAAAAGCATGCTCAGCAGATCTTTTACATAGGCATAGATGATAAATAATGCTGAAGGTTAACGTCTATTCCAGACATAAGGAAGAGCCCCAGTGACAGTGGGAGGGGATCCGCGGTCATCACCGGATGGAAGCTGATCAGACAGCAGTTCCTGGCGCTCTTTATTAAGCGCTTCCACCACGCCCGAAGGAGCCGCAAAGGACTCATTGCCCAGGTAATGGCCTCAGTCTGTCATATTGATGGATTGAAGGGTTATGTTAGTAGGGTTGCATGGGAGGATCAAGGTAGGATTGCGCAAAATACATGTTAGCTTTCAAAATCAGTTAATGGCATACGTGATAGAGTGAGCTCATTTAAAACCTGGATGGAAGACTCATCCATCTTGATGGAGTCAATAGTTACGGGGTTTAAAATGTTGGGAGAGAAATCGAAACTGACGGCGGAATATGAGCGTTGAAAAATGTGAACGGCGGCGTCCAGGATGATGTAGCGTCATGTCAGTAAAGTGCATGGCCAATGATCATCTCTATCTCCCTGACAGCACACGTGGGTGTACCAAAAGCATGCCCAGAGGACAAAAGTCAGGCTGCGATTGGTGCTGTGGAGGAGATTTGAGTGTTTGGATCCAATCAGTCAGTTTCTGTAACTGGAAAAGTCAATATCCGAGTCCAGGTATATATTTTTCAGTCTCAGCGTCGCACTTTGAAAGAACAGCACGTCTGCAGGCAGGAAGCCGTGAATCCGCTTGTGTGCTGGCTTCAGTTAGCGCCATCAGTTTCACCTGATCGCCCTGATTGGCACCAGAAAGCCAAAGTGACACCCATGATTTGTTTTTCCTTCATTCCACCGCGTGCTAATCATGTGTTTTCATTAGCCGCGTATTAAATGCGATTGCATAACAATTACACAGACGACAGATTGCCGTTAGCTTATTAAGTGTATGTCTATATTATTTTGCTCCTCATAAACATAATTTCAGAAGTCAAAACCAATAAGCAGACGTAATTTAAACAAGTCAAAACCAATTTCAGTAAACAGCAGTTTTCCAGGTACTTCATTGATTATTTTCTCAACTTGTAAAAAGTGTGTTCTGACCTAAAGTGTGCTTGCGCTCACACGCGCGCAAAAACTCCTTGCGTACGTAGACGTCGTGCCGTTGCATCATATGTGACAGCAGCCGTTGTGGGGAACTAACCATAGCTGAAAACTAAAGCGTGCAGCTCATCTTTTCCTGTGTGAGAGGAAGGAGGAGAGAGGAGGAGAGAGAGCAGTGTTTCACCTTTCTGAGGTGCGGGCTCTTCTTGTAATTTGCTGCAGTACCAGCCCCACATTAGTCACTGTCAATCTCGGACGTCCCTCTTTAGTGGGGACGCAGAGCAGGAATAGAAGGATAAGTGTGTGAAAGCGGATGTACAAGGGAGCACATTGTCTGCAAGGGCACACCTCACGGCGCTTCCTCTTTATTCATTTGGTTAAAGGGTTTCTTCCCCCCCACCCCCGCCCTGTCATGTCAACAGCTCCCATTGTCAGCAGATATGATTGTGTAGTGAGGTAATCTGCTCCAATACAAATGGTTAGGGGAATATAAAAGAGATTACGGTGAGAAACACAAAAGGAGTGATTTATGGGGCTGGAAGTTGGGGACGGGTGAGTCTTGGCAGTGTCAGGATCGGGCAGAGGCGGTTATTGGTTATGTTGTGGCGCCGAGGACTTGAAGGCTTCTCGTGTTTGGGGCTCACTCTGAACTGAACTGACTGCAACTCCCCATTTAAGCACTAACAGGAAAATAGTTGATAAAGTATTAACTTGTTCAGTTTAACTGTGTTTTTCTTTTTGTTTAAAGTTGTGGATATCAACTTTTATTAGCAATAACAAGCACTTTAGTGTGCTAATCTTATACTGGGGCTCGAGCTTGGTGCAGTTCATACCCTTTATTTAATGTTCTTCTGATTCGCTGCCCCTCTAAAACAGAAGGCTTGAAGAGTATGTAGGTGCTCACAGCTAGAGCTATGGGCCTATGTATTTCACATGGACACAAAAGTAGAAAAACAACAGTCTAAAACTGCACATTTACAGCAGCACAAAGCTTTCAGTCCACAAAGATTACATGTAAATACACTGATTTACATTATCTGACGCTTCAGCCATGTGTTAATATAAATATCCACCACTGTTTATATGTATATAGACTCATTGGCTTTATTAGGTGCATCTATTCAGCTGCTTGTTGATGCAACATTAATATTAAGCCGATCACATGAGGTGATTTAAGTGACTTTGAAGGTGGCCTGGTCGTTGTTGGTGCCAAACAGACTGGTCTGAGTAGTTCAGAAACTTTCAGAAACTGCTGAGCACAAAACCATCTCTGGAGTTTACAGAGAATGTTCTGAAAAAGAGAAAATGTCTAGTGAGCTGCAGATCCATGGGAGAAAATGCCTCGTTGATGCCGGAGGTCAGAAGAAAATCAGACTGATTTAAACCGAGCAGTCAATGCAACAGCTGCTTGTTACAACCAAGGTATGCAGAAGAGCATCTCTGAGCCTTTAAGCAGATGGCTACAGCAACAGAAGACCACACAATGGGTGACACTACTGTCAACTAAGAACAGAAAACTGAGGCTACAGTTTACACGGGCTCACCAAACTTGAGCAATATAAGGCTGTAAAGACGCTCTATCTGCTTTTGATTACCACTGCGAGATAACTAAATAAACACAAAAGCATGGATCCATTCTGTCTTGTATCAATGGTTCTTCTGACGGATACTTCCAGCAGGTAAAGCCTAACCATCTCCATCTGGATTCCTAAACATGACAATGAGTTCACTGTACTCAAATGACCTCCACAGTCGCCAGCTCTCCCTCCAACAGAGCACCTTTGGGATGCCCTGAAACGTGAGATTGACATCACAGATTTGCAGCAACTGTGCGATGCTTTCATGTCAACGTGAACCAAAATCTCTGAGAAGTGTTTCCAGCACCTTGTTGAATGTTCGCCAAATGTCTAACCCTGTACTAGCAAGGTGTGCCTAATAAAGTTACTGTATACCATGGAAAACAAGGAAAAACATAATATCCCTCTTTAAGACTACAGAAAAATATTCAATGAGCTGCTATTATCCACTTTAATGCAAACTGTGGCATTAAATTTATTATTCACCGGTGTAATTGGATTGACACGAATGGTTGTTTTGTAATGAGGCTTTTGACTTTGCTGCAAAAAGAAACACACACACACACACACACACACCACAACACATCTTATTCATGTTGTGTTTTTACCCATTTTGCATATAATCCCATCCTCTACTTTAAATCCCCTCCAAACTTGAGAATGCGATAAACTCATGCATTGTTCATGTGAGTGCTTTGGCTTTGTGAGCATAATGACTTCTCCCTGTTTTTTTGCCGATTTCTCTCAATGGAAGAAGTGCCAGCTGTCACCTGCAATTACTGCCGAGAGAGAGAGGGAGAGCGAGGGAGCAACAGAACAAGAATAGTTCCTTCTCTCTGTGGTCTGCCATTAAGCTTTTCAGTCTCATTGCTGCTCTTTATCTTCCCTCCAAGCACATTTCCGTGGCCATGGCTCCATGTAGTAAATTCAGGATTTCAATTGTAGCATCTTGAATTGGCCTTGCAAATTGCATGCCCCGCAATTAATCAAGTGTGTGCAAACCTCCCCTTTGCTGCCGAGCGCACCCCGACCTATGAATGATTAAACAGTAAAGATATCCCGCACTTTTTCCCCCCCACACAGACCTTTTCGTCAGCTCTAACAATATAATGAAAAGCAAATTACATGATGAAGGAAAGAGGATTTGGAGGGTGGTGGGTGGAGGGTAGTATTGTTGCAGCGTCTGTTTTTTTTAAAAAACACACACACACACACACACACCCTCAAGACAAGAGAATTGCGAGAAACTAATTACATCAGAGTGGCTAGATGATGGTGGCAGTGTTGGAAGTGTTTAATCAAACTCATAAAGCATGGAGAAGTGCCCAAACAAGTTGGCGGGGAGCATATTAATATGCACACATTATTGCGTCGGTGCCCCGCCGCTGTAGATCGCATCAGTCCGGACCACGCTCCACGTGGAATGTAATAACAGCGTGGCGGATCGGTGGAGGCGCGGCGGTGAAATCGATCTCTCGTCGACCGTTCCGAGTGCATAAAACACGTGCCTGGGTCGCACGTGCAGGGATCCTAAAACGATGCATAATAATGATTGTTTGTATTTGTTTAAAAGGAATGTGGCTCCGATTCCGTCCACCCGCTGCCTGCTGTGACGTTATATTGGCGATAAAATGAATCCAACTCGCTTCCTGCATCTGTGCAGGAGCTCTGCAGCACATCCATGATTAAATGGAACTTCAAGGCTTAAAGTTAAAAAAAAAAAAGAGGAAGCATGAAGGATTTGTGTTTCTGATTTTGCTCGAGAAACTTTGGCGAGTAGTAAAACTGTTTCAGTTTCGTTACTTTCTCCTTTTTTTATCTGTTGCAATTATTTCGCTAGACTTCAGCGAAATCTGTTTTAATTGATTTCTGTTACATTTTGCTTCAAAAGAGCTTCAGATGTAAGATAAATGTCTGGGGCAGAGCAGGAACTGTTAAAAGGAAAACAAAGAAAGTCGGTTTTTTTGACTGTTAAATTTGTCACCATCTTCCTAGGTGGTCTTGCCTGCTTTTTTTGTCTGCCTGTCTCTGATCTTCTCCCTCATCGTCCCGCCGTTCACCGAATTTCCACCCCTGGAGCTGCAGCCCTGGATGTATGGCCTGCCTCAAACCACCTTCTATAGGTAACGTGTTTAAGATGTAGTAATGATTTGTGATTTTTCTTCAGGTATCAGTTAAAATGGCATTTTAATCGAGTTCACCCCAGATTCTAATTTAGATTTGAGCCTTAACAACAACCTGTGATTTAATTTAGATTTTTTTTTAAGTTTAGGAGATACTGCTGCTGAATGATGTCATACAACAGTAACATCAGTAAGGTTATTGCCGTTTCATGAAACCGAATCAACGTGATTTTCACAGCGAAGGAATCTTCTAACAAATGATCTGTACTGTTATCAGAGGCAGATGGGGTCTGAATAATTTAAGGGAGCAGTGGGTTTTTGTAATAGCAGACATGGTTGAGTAGATAAACAAGACACTGCAACTGTGTAGGAAAGTTCAACTTCAAACATGGAAAAATCAAAGCACAAAAAATACAAAAATGTTACAGAAACAGGCCTCGCCGTTTTATTTCTGAGAGATGATCTCGCCAAGGACGTCGATCTCACCGCCCGTCCTTGGCTGCCGTTCAGCGTCATTGCAAATGAATGGAAAAGCTTGTGACAAGGCCCAGCTCCAGTGGACTTTGAAAGCACTTCAGGAGGCGCGTGCGGCGCGCTGATATGCACCACTGTAAATCACTCCATCTAATATTGCTGTTTTGGTGTTGTTACCACAGCGCCCATTGTAAGCGGATCGTGTAAATGGACTGGTGCTTATATAGAGCTTCTCCTCTAATTGAGCTCTCAAAGCACATTTCATTACAAGCCCCATTCACCAAATCACACACACACAGATCCATACGGTGCTCTATGGCCCCCAGCACCTGGACTGAGCCGGGTGACTCGGGTTAGATGGCCTCTAATAACTCCTGAGCCACAGCCGCCTACGGTGATGTCATAGCTTTGCAGCTTTGGGGAAGGAGGATGGAAAATAATTGCAGAAATATTTTTGGAAGTCAGGTGAGGTGAAGTGAAAAGTAAATGTTGCCTTTGGACTTAATTTACCATTTTTTGTCTTTTATTATTATTATTCTCTCCACTTTACAGATTTTCTTTTGTTAGTTTTAGGCAACAGTAATACTTAAATTATGGAACAACCCATGCTTTTAAATAGATTTGTTAGAAAAGCCTGAAGGCGTACTGAAGTATTTCTCCAATTTTCTTTTCCCCCCCGCCTGAGCCTCAAGAATGATGATGATGATGATGGTGGCGGTGATGAGCTGGTATGGATTTTATAGTTAAATACCTCCACGTTCACACCAGTAAAGTCAAAAATGCTGTAACATGACCCTTTCGATGTAACAACCTGAGTGCTGCAACAATTTAATCAACATTTGCAGCTTCTGTCAAGGCCAGCGAACTACTCGTAATTCATCCCGCGCTCCTGTAACAAAGAGGTGTTTGTTAGTTATTCAGCCTACAGGTGTTTCATTTCCCACTGAGGCACTTTGCGGAAATTCGCTCAGAGGATATCGAGGCATAATAGGTAATAAGTGTTGCCTCTTGAGAAAGTTGCTCGTTCAAGACAGAAACAAAACTGTTGGTCGGAGTGAAGATATGATGTAATATAGAGACGGCATTCTAGTCATCTAGATCATAAACTTTAGATTTTAGTTCTGTTTTATTTCCGTTACCACTAACTGAAACATTTTAATGCTCTTTTGCAGCAGAATTTTATGGTTGCTTTCATAACACTTTATGTAATTACAAATGACACTTCCTGCAGATTCAGTTTACATGACTTACTTTACCCTCCTGCATCAGTTTACTCTGCTACGTTTTGTGCTTTGTGCTGCTATGAAGTAGACACACGTCTTTCTTTAGACCACAGTTTTGGCATCACATGCTGGACAGGCTAAATATATAAACAGGCAGTTTTTTTTGATGATTTCTGATGAGGTGGGGTAAACCCTGGACAGATCAACAATCTGTATATAGAGACGCACAAGACACACTCACAATGGGAGGAAGCTGGAGCACCTGGAGTGATTTCACTCAGGCACAGGGAGACCCGGCAGACTGGTGGGCTGTGAGGAGAAACAGCTAACCCTTTTTCTAGTTTTCATGCAACCTGTCTAGGATGTACCCCAAGTGGATAGATGGATGGAGTCACCAGAGTCTTCTTAAAACTTAAAACTGACGGCATTGTTAGCAGCAGCCCTAGAACTTGTCACCGCACTGAGAGCTGCTAATAAGTCATTTAAAAAGTCTTTTAAAATGTACAGTGAGGTTTTAGGTGATTCTCACATACACAAAAAGCCATTTAAAAAGTGCAACTGAACCATTTATTCTTTTTTTTGTTTTTTGCCTTTGCCAAAATGCAGTACTGTCTCTCTCCGTGGTCCTGAAACAGACCTAAGTGTGAGTCTCGCTCTGTCCGTGGTGCTAATTCATTCAAGTCTCTTTCCACAGTGCTGAAATCCAAAACATCCTGTATAAAAATAAAAAACAAAAACAAAACATGATTTAAATGTGAAGTGACTTTTTTATTTTCAAATATATGCTCATTTAAAATTTTAACAGTTGGGACATTTGCTCTGTGGGCCAACAGGGTGTTTCTTTTCTATTCTGTGTCGTCACGTGGCCTTCATTTGACTTTCTGCAGTTATCTTCAGTTCATCTATGCTGTGTCATTTTGACTAGATAAACTCTTCATTAGTTCCGCTGTTTCTGTGTGTATGCACAAGTCTTCGTTTTACAACCGTCCAATAGTTTTATTATCTTTAATAACATGGTAACCCAGCCATTGTTAATAGCAAAACAGATGGCTGCACATAATCCATTTTTACAATCGGACCACTTCAATCGCGCTCGCTGGTGGCCAAGAAAATGACCGCGTGACCTTCACGGAGACGCCTCTAAATGAGACAATGAACACTGTATTAATCCAAACGGTTGGCCGGGCTGTGGCTACAGCTGGCAGGAAGCCATCGCTGTGGTCTCTATGAAACACTGTGTTTTAACTCCCACAGTACCCTTAAGATAAAGGGCAGCGTGTGTGTGGTTAGTAATGAGAACAGGACTGGAATGTGAAGACTGTTTAACTGAGGCCGCGCTTAGATATGTACAGATCACTGGGATAATAATGAAAGGCTTCGAGGAGCCCGTACTGTACACAGAATCTCGATCAGGCTCATATCGGCTCGGGCTATAGACATCATCGCTTTACAGTCGATAATGTTTAAATAAGTGATGTCAAAGAAGTTTTGACTCTTTGGCCGAAAAACAGAGTTGGTAAACTCTGAGATTTTTCTCTCATTCTCCAGCAGCACCGAGCATTGCTATTGAGCGTTTCAACACATCGAATCCTCGAGGCAGCGTGTTTCATTTCCTCTCAGGAGTTCTTGAATGTAAAGATTTGTTTGCCATTAATGGCCACTCCAATCTTCTCTTCTTTGTCAATATGGAAAATGAATTAGACAGCACTCTAAATGTCCCAATCAAGTGCTACAGGAGACGATAGACAGGACTTCTAAAACAAATATCTATAGAACCTCAGATACTGTTTTTTCTGATTGAACTAGCTCTGAAGTTTCACTTGATTTAACAGACCTTATAAAAGGTCTTAAAAGTTACATAATGTTACTGCTCTTCAATCTTTTATATATATAGACTGATGTATATACATACACAAAACTATTAACAATAAATTATTGTTAATTATGACATACAAAAACTAATGTAATGGTTGTATCTCATGCCTAAATAAAACAAATCCCAGATGCCTGGGACTGTCTGGGGGTTTCATTTTGGCAATACACTGGTGGAACGTGTGTGATGATGATAGCTAAGACTCCCTGCTTCCTGCTCTTTACTCTGTGGAAGTGGGAAGATGCTCATTTAACAAGAAATACCTTGAGAATACACAACCGGCGATTACACTGCCAGTTATAGAGTGAGGAGCTTGGTCTCAGAGTAGAGTCGCTACTCCTCCACACTGAAAGAAGCCAGTTGAGGTGATTTGGGTATCTGATGAGGGCGTCTTCTGGACAACTCGTAGGTCTAGGTGAAGTTTTTCAGGCATGTGATGCTAGGAGGGGGCCTTAAGTCAGGGGTGTCCAACTCCAGGCCTCGAGGGCAGGTGTCCTGCAGGGTTCAAATATCACCCTGGTTAACACACCTGAATCAAATGATTAGTTCATTACCAGGCCTCTGGAGAACTTCAAGACATGTTGAGGAGGTAATCTAACCATTTAAGTCAGCTTGCTGGATCAAGGACACATCTAAAACCTGCAGGACACCGGCCCTCGAGGCCTGGAGTTGGACACCCCTGCCTTAGGGTAGACCCACAACATGCTTAGACCGCTGCCGCCATGACCTGGACTAGATAAGAGTCAGAAAAAGGATGGATGGATGGACACCGACATGGCTTTAAGCTGGTGAATTAACACTTCCCCTGCTAGAGTAAAAGTGTTGACCCATCCTTCATGATTTGTATTTTGCTTCCAAAAAGTCGGGTTTTAAAAAGAATTTTGTCGTCACTGACCTCTAAATCACCAACACGTTGTCACTCCCAAAGTGTAACATTTTACGCTAGGTGACAAATCGTCAACATATTACGTTTTCGGCTACCCACCACGTTCCTAAATGACGACCTCGGAAAAATGAGGAAATATGAGAACCGTCTGGACTCAATCTAGACATGGTCGCTTTTTCTTCATATCGCTTACAAACACGCTATTTAACGTCATTAAAGTCCTGGTTAAGGTCAGGAATAAGGTTATGGTTAGGGCTGGAATACAGGGCTGGAACGTCTATTACTGCAGGAGTGTCATTGCACTGGATTTCAGCCATAACCCGCCGCGTACCATAAGAACGCCGAAGGTCTCCTTTCGCGTTCCTCAGGAACGCCGTGGGACGTGACAAAACGTCGGCATGTTACGCCTCGGGAGTGAGAACGGGCTGAAATCACACAAGCATTAAAAACGAATTTTAAACTGCATCTTTAGGGACTTTTTTTTTTTTACACCATCAGCCTGTCACAAAAACACTGTTTATTTCTGAATGTGTTTCCTTATAACGAGCAGATTTTCAGTCATGATTTGTGCACAGTTTGGCCTGAAAGGGACATTAAAACAGTCTTTAAATTTTACTTTACCCGTAGACACCCTGTTCTCATGTTTCCCATTATGCAGCGATTCTGCCACAACAGGCCATTGTCCAAGTTCATTCTCTTTCATAATGCCTATTTAATTCTTGTTTGTCTGTTTTATTGACATTGTGACAGACTGGCTGGTGCTCATGGATTAAATTGCTATGTGGACCTTCTGTGAGAGATTAAACTGAAATATTTAATGAGGAATTTTTCTTTATTTTATGTTGAATTTTACAGCAACGATGGGCCAGGAAATACGGAGGTGTCCCAGGTGGTGGAAAGCTTGTTGAACAAGCCTGGCTTTGGGACACGCTGCATGAAAGGAGACCCTATACCGTAAGTAGGCTGGGTATACACGAGTCGCAAATTAAGAATCCAGCCAAACATCAAAACCAAATGATACTGACAGAGTCTGAATCTATGCAAGCTGTGTATGTTTGGCGAGTTGTTATGCATGCGTGTATGAGCCTCTTTCCGACAAATCCAGCAGCAGGCATGGAGCTAGGAAAAAAAAATGCTTGGCAGGATTTTGAAAACCAATTTGTAAAAACCAATTTGATCAATAAATAATGAGCTTTCTCCGCAGTCTTGATCAGGATAAGCTGAATAATGAATACCTGTTTAAACCTATGAGATGGAAATATTAAAGGGTTCGGAGTCCTCGGAAGTTCTTGTTTACGGCAGCCGCTCTGAATGGCCTGTTGTGCATGCATTATTAAAACACAAACTGTAATCTTTTAATTAAGTGGTTATTTTCCAGGAGTCTTAAAAATACAAAGCTGTATTAAAACGATGATGAAGCTTTGCTACTGTTATGATTTATCCGCCAAACACCACCAGTGTTTAAGAAAAAGTGGAAATAAGGCATACAGTGATGGATGTAGGTGACAGGGGTGATCGGTTGCCGGTGAAATATTCATGTTCATTTTCCTGCAGGAATCTACCTTGTTCCTCCACGGGGTCTGATTGGTTCACTCCCTCCGTGGATCAGTCAGTCGCTGACATCTTTCTGAATGGAAACTGGAGCATGTCTAACCCCTCCCCCGGCTGTGAGTGCGGCACTCCTAAACGGACAATGATGTTGCCCGACTGCCCGCCCGGTGCGGGCGGCCTCCCTCCGCCACAGGTTAGTGTCCGACTCCGGAAATCGTGTCTTTCTGTGGTGCAGTGGGTGGATCGGTCCGTACTATATGCGAATTTATAGATTTATGAGATCGATCATGTGCAACAGTGAATGCGTCAGTATCTCTCTAAGGTCTGTTGAGCGAGACATGGAGCTGCTGCTTATTCAGGGGCCACTGTACCCAGCTGGATGTGTAGCGTTCTTTCCCCCTTTTTGGTAAAATGCATACATTTACTGAATGTGTGTCATGGAGGGATAAACTGCAGTAAGAGAGCGGAGTGGTCTAAATGTAAAAAAATAAAAAATAACTCAGTGACACAACAGTACAACAAAAATGCTTATCATGGAAGCTTTTGGCTTGCAGTCTGAAAGTCCCAGTCAGCATCATTTTGATTTGAGAACGTAAAGGTACTTACTAACAAGGAATTTGCATTGCATTGCAAAATGTAAATCAGCCTTTTGTGCTGCTTCCCTTTTTGTGAACTAGCGAGCATGCATGAAAATGGGGCCAAAATTGATTCTACTGAAAATATACCGACTTGGCCATTGCAAGTGATTCAGCTTGTTCCACACACCTGTTAAAATTCTCTTTAAATAAACCCATAGTGTGTCCTTTCAGATATACCCCAACTTTGCTACCTTGTAGAGTCCCTTAGGACATTTCATAGCATGCAGTTCCCGAATAGAATCTGCAAAGGACCTCACCTTTTCTGCTCAAACCCCAAAGTCCTGAGCACTTTGACTCTACACGTCAATCCTACTTCCAGGCCTAAAGTAGTCTGCGTTTAATATGGCTTTTGTGTTGTTAACATGTTTAATGTTATGTATTTTCTTCTATTTAATCTCAAAAAGCTCCTAAAACAGTCAGTGATCACTGTTGACCTCCCTCGGCTTTTATTACCGCTAATCATTTATTTAAGCTCAGTTTTTAAAACCTTAGGATGTAACTACAGCCCAGGCCATGCAGCAGTATATGAATGACTAACCTCGTATTGTGGATGGATTATCTCAGTTGTTCTCCTGGCTGAAGTTTGGTCCTTTTACAGCATCCTGCCATGCGATTACATTTGTTCCTGACCACCGAGAACACTCACGTTAACTTTTATCGAGTGGAAAAAAAGTTAGCTTGTTTATATTATGCTAACATAGCTGTTTCGCTAGCGGTCACGTAGCACATCATTATATACCAGCTAGCCAAACTTCAGTAACCCTACAAACGCCACTGCTGTTTAGTTTTCTGTCTTCATTTATGTTGGAAGTGATAACAGAGCTGTACGTTTTAATTTGTTTCCAAAACCCCGCAGTCAGGACATGCTATATTGTAAATAGATAGAAACTAGCGAGCTAACTTCCTGCTAACTTCTAACTCCGTTAAATGTCATAAATTCCGTTTTCATGGATGCCTGGATGTTAAACTCAATTGTTACACCTGGTAGAGCAGAACGCTGATCATTTTATTAAAGATGAAAGACTTTATACAGTTTTTCAACTCTCAGTAATGCCATAGTGATCGTTTGATATATGGACCTGCAGCGGAATTTAGGCCCAGACACGGCTAGTGACGTCAGACTTAACGACCAGATAGCAATACTCTATGGACCATAACTTTAACACAACACATGGCAGCTGGGGCAAATGTTGCATGGGCCTGACCTGAAGGGGTTTGATCCAGGCAGGGATCGATTGACAAGTTAGAGACACAGCATCATTGTCTACCAGCTGCCACCTGCTGACTGAACCAATCACGGCACAGAGTGAAAGCAATGTCTCATTTGGAGCTAAATGATTTGCACTGCTGTCTCCCAATGATAATGAGAAATCTAAGCTTGACAGAGAATGGCTGGAGAAGCTGTCACTGCACTCCAATGTCATTTTATTAGAGATGGCTTTGTCTGTTTGCTCAGGCTTTGTGGCATGTGCCTGCATTTTAAGAGATTAGAATTTGAATGGCTCATGGCTAACCCTGGCTAAATCTGCCAATATTTTCTTCCTCTTGGAGACTTATGATGGTTGAGAATTTGTTTGTAGTAGTTTACCCTAGATAGAGGGTGGAAATGAGCAGGGGAGTGTTGATTGCTAATGCCTGAGGTTTGGCTTTGAAGTATTACAATTACAGAAGCTAATTCGCAGTTTTACATTTGGATCTTTATTTCTAGACGTGGAGGTCTGTGCTGATTAGTCCTGCAAGGCTGAGTGTCTGCATATTGTTATTATTTTTTTAATTTCTCCCAGTTTTGCATGGGCTTGCGTTAGCCCAGTGACAATGACATGCTACTTCTGGATGCTGGATAATACTTTGGTGAGTGGGCAGCCCAGTAATTACTGTTTTTCCCCTGGAGGTTTGAAGGTAAGCCAGCAGATGCCAACTTCCTATGGCATCCACGTTGATCGTGACATCAGATTTTTTATTCTACAATTTTCAAACACTGTTGATCAAAATGTCTTTAACGCAAACACCAGAAATAACTCATGTTGGTGAGCTAGCTCAGGTAGCCTCACAGGTTTCTTCCTGTTAAAAGGGAGTTTTTCCTTCCCGCTGTCACCAAAGCACTTGTTTTGATAGATTATTTGATTGTTGGGGTTTTCTCTGTTTTCTTTGTGTGATAATGGAGTCTTTACCACACAATATAAAACACTTAGGGACGTTTTGTTGTGATTTGTTGCTATATAAATAACATTTAGTTGAATTGAAGTGAACTGAGAGAAACAAAACAGTAAGTTTCCTCGGTGAGGTTTAAGGTGTCAACTTCTGTGGGTTAGGTTTTAAACAGCAATTGCAATATCAGTTTTTCAAAGCACTTATAGCCTTGGTTCAGTGAGGAGAAAAATTGCAATACTAATTGAGGCACATGAACTGAAATGGTTTAATTTGATAATTGCTGTGACATTTCCTCTTAAACCTTTGATGCATTTGGAGACGTCATATTGGAAGTGCTAAGAGACCGCGGTTAAAAAAAAAAGGGTAAAACTGCAAATTCTCTACAACTACTGGGCTCATTTGCCGCTCATTTATTCCCCTACCTTATTCCTTTCACTCCCCCTATATACAGCACCACTCTGCCATCAGCGCACTTTCACACTCTGCATTGATCTGTAGTTCTTTGTTGAACTTGTGAGTCTCGCCGTGTGCTCCTTTCCACGACACGGCCCTCCAGGGCCATTTAAAAGGAGCACCTGTCCACGAATCATGCTAAAGGATGATCGCTGAGACAGTAAAACAAGAGTAGTGCCCTTTGTGTAACCTTTTCCCATCCCTGATGTTCCGTCTTAGCTCATGACAGCACTGTCAGGAGTCCCCCATTTGTTGAGGCGTTATTCTTGTCTTTGTATCCTCCCGATAGCCCCGCTAAGCTATGAAGGGCTTTCTTTCCCAAGCCTAATTTTTCATTTTTGCTCTTTTTCCCTTATCTCCATGTGCTTCTCAATTTTCAAACAACCCCTGTCCTTTTTCTTGCTCCTACTTTGGTGCTCAACTTAATTTCTACTTTATCGTGTCGTACTGTAAGTGGCTGGTCGTTTTAGTACACTTAGCCACAGTAAAAATACCATTTGTGAAGGCCTGTTTTGGCCTGCATCTTGTTAAATCCACTTGCGTCATTTCTCATTTATTTATAAAATCTAATTTGTTCCAATCCAGGTCCTGTAAATGGACTTTACTTTTTCCACGGAAACAACCTTGAGGATTTTAAGTTTTTATTGTACAATCTGCCACTAAAATTATTTTAAAGTTAGGATGAGAATAGAGCAGAAGGGGAAGAAGTAAAGATAGTGGAGAATCGAAGAACGATAGAAAAGAGAAACCCATTAGATGTGCATCCCTCTAGCACAGTAGCACCACCAATGGCAAAAATGACACACAGGCCTGTAATTTCCAGATGTCCAAATTGTACGACTATACTTATCCAGTCGTTAAGTCTGACGTCACTAGCCGTGTCTGGCCTAAACTCCACTGCAGGTCCATATATCAAATGATCACTATGGCATTACTGAGAGTTGAAAAACTGTCTAAAGTCTTTCATCTTTAATAAAATGATCAGCGTTCTGCTCTACCAGGTGTAACAATTGAGTTTAACATCCAGGCATCCATGAAAACGGAATTTATGACATTTAACGGAGTTAGAAGTTAGCAGGAAGTTAGCTCGCTAGCTTCTATCTAAATACAATATAGCATGTCCTGACTACAGGGTTTTGGAAACAAATTAAAACGTACAGCTCTGTTATCACTTCCAACATAAATGAAGACAGAAAACTAAACAGCAGTGACGTTTGTAGGGTTACTGAAGTTTGGCTAGCTGGTATATAATGATGTGCTACGTGACCGCTAGCGACACAGCTATGTTAGCATAATATAAACAAGCTAACCTTTTTTCTACTCGATAGAAGTTAACGTGAGTGTTCTCGGTGGTCAGGAACAAATGTAATCGCATGGCAGGATGCTGTAAAAGGACCAAACTTCAGCCAGGAGAACAACTGAGATAATCCATCCACAATACGAGGTTAGTCATTCATATACTGCTGCATGGGCTGGGCTGTAGTTACATCCTAAGGTTTTAAAAACTGAGCTTAAATAAATGATTAGCGGTAATAAAAGCTGAGGGAGGTCAACAGTGATCACTGACTGTTTTAGGAGCTTTTTGAGATTAAATAGAAGAAAATACAAAACATTAAACATGTTAACAACACAAAAGCCATATTAAACGCAGACTACTTTAGGTCCGGAAGTAGGATTCGTCACGTCATCACTTAACGACCGGATAAACAAGCCATGGCTGTGTCATGGAAAAGAAATTGCAAGAGGAAGTTTAAAAAAATCTGACTGTAAGAGTCACAAACATGAGAAATCATGAAATGTAGAACAAGCCACAGTAGCAGTAATCACAGTTGCCAAACTAATCGACACCAAGGACATCCTAAAAAACATACAAGCAGGTACCTCACACTCAGGCATAAGGGCATTCTGCAGAAAGGGAAATTACTTTCAGTTTACACAGCATGAAGGACACGGCGTATACAGACAGAAGATTAGACTTCGCTAAACATCATGAACAGCAGTCTGATTAGTATTGGGAGCACATTCTTTGGCCAGATGAAACCGTGATAAATTAGTGCAATGATGTGGTTCGCATGCTTTCACCTGGCCAGGACTTGGCGCAGCGAAATGCAAAATCCTGAAGTAAATCACAGAGATCGGTGTGTGGCGATAACTAGCTGAGTGGAAAACAAGCGCAGAGACTGTGGGGTGCATTCATCAGCCTCGCCCCCTGAAAAAGCAGCTCCCACTCAATCAACGATCTTTGCAGACTTCACTTAGACACGCGTGATTCTCCTCATATTGCATTTGTCTGCGATGCATCACGAATATGAATTTAACCAAACATTTGCCACCCACTTTCAGTTTCTGGCAATCAATTATTAGATAAGGCACGAGGGAATTAAAGTAAGATTGTGAGAGACAAGCCAGGAATATTTCCTAAACACAACCAAGCAGCGATTTCTACAGAAGTGAGTGAACAGTGAGCAAAAACAGCTTAAATAGTAGCTTTAGTTTCTTGGAAATTAGGAAGGTATTTTGCTGGGAAAATAGCTTCATTTAATTGTTAAAAACTGCAGTTTAGTTTTTATACAGGATTGCAAAAAGGTCATAGACACTGTACACAAGTTTCTAACCAAGAAAAGTGTGAATTTGCTATCATGAAACGCAGAGATTGAGGAGCCAGAATGCAGACTGTGAAGACAGACTGAATTAACTAAAAGCAAACCTTTATTTAGGCATATGCAGATGATAAAAACAAAATGAAGCCAAGAAGCAAACAAAAAAGCAGACAGGAACAGACACAACAAAGGACAAAGGCGAGACAGCACTATTATATACACACAGACAGAGTAATCAGGTAATTGAAAAGAGGAGGGTGACGAGACGAAGCTGAAAACAATCCAGACAATCAAGACAGGAGAAGAGAAGCAAACTAATGCTTTGTTCCCGATGCCTCGCAAGTTGGATGTTGAAGCTCGGGAATGACGAAAGACACAGAGAACGTTAGAAAAAAAGGCATAGCAACACAACCTCTTCACGAGAAAGCAGTTGTCTACCTGGAAATTTGCACAATCCTCGTATCTCCCATCCTAACATTTAGTGCTGTGGTCGAGGGTAAAAGTTACACATTAATTATTTAAAAAATAAAATGTTTGAATTGCAGGGGGGGAAAAGCTTGTTATGATGTAAACACAAATATAGTAAATTATTAGTGAGTTTTTAGTTGTGTAAGAGCCGATATCCCACTGTTAAACCTGCACAGGTGCTTATCCACTTCTCTTGTATAGAACTGTGACCCCTAACCCTCGACACTTCGTTCTCCAACCTCTGAAGCCTCCCTGCTGTTAACTGCAAGTCTACCAGTGGGTCAAAACATAGGCTTTAGTGTTTGGTATACAGTGTAGTACATAAGGTCGTGACCACACTCTTAGTGTTACCTTCCACAGTGGTATCCGGTATGAGCATCATTTTTCACGTGGAGAATTGCTGCCTGTGACGATTTATAATATCATCACAGATACAGAGATATCCAGACATATATAAACAATTGAACTTCTGCATATCACATCTTCGCTGCATCGTTTACCTGTTGACAGTAGCAGGTTGCACTAAATTAATGTTACTCCGAGGCATGGACCACCCGTGGAAGCCGAACACATCGTGAGGATGTGTTCCCTTTGACCGGAAAGCCTCCCATGTTGAATAAATCATGACAAAGCGTGCCAGCTTCACAGTACTTTTCTTTTTTATCTTTCATCCTGCCGAACCTCCGAATATGCCCTTGAGAAACTACAGAAAATACAAAAGAGAAAAAAGCGTGGACATGGCACCGCAGGAGGTAGTGTGAAATCATTGTTTCCATGGTAATGGCAGGCAACAGTAAGCCCTCTATCAATTCTAAGGTATTGACTCTCATTCGCTGGTGATATTTAACCTTCACAGATGAATAGGCCGTCATGCGTGCGGAGGAATTGATAAAGCCGCCACTTTCAATGTATTACGATTGATGTCTTTATCATTTGGAGGCTGGCCTAACTACGGCTTGTTTGCAAATTACTCTCCTTGGCCTCATCTATCAGGCTATTGAAGTAGGGCATTGGATGGAGGAAAAAAGGGATAATTCTGCATGGGAAATGCAACTAGTATTGTGTAACTTTGCTTCTTGGTTTAAGAATTTGCTTAAAAACAAATGCCTTCAAGTGTTTGTTGAACTGAATTTATAATGTAACACAACCCCGGACTTCTCGCTGGTCTGTTCACTGAGGGTCGGCGAGTCCGCTGCATTTGCAGCATCTTATGTAGTAATTTATTCATGCGGTTCAGTGAAACAATAATGAATCCATAAACCTTACATATGAGGGCACGTTTTGTCTCTGACAACAGCTGTTGAAGGAATAAATCCAGTTAAGTGCTGATCAGCTCCAAACCCCACCAGGTCATCCTCAGCCAATGGCGAACGCGGCATACTGGCACATCCTTTCTCTGCGGGACCCTACAGATTTGTCACTTTGACTCCAAGCGCACACAGATTCATTTTGGTGTAAAACGACCTGTTCATGGCCTCCTTCTCAGCAGAAAGCGAGAGATGCTCGAAAACAAAAGCAGAAAGGTCATTGACTCGTGAGGCGAGGCAAACGGAGGGTGAGGAAGTCCCTTTGTTGCAGCTAAACAGAAGGAAAAGGGATTTTAGATGAAATTCTTTCACCGGGCTTGTATGCTTGCAGCTCAGTCTTTCATGTGGGGCTTTTGGTTGAGGTTAGTAGGTGCCTGTTTGTAAGCCAGGACCGTTAGCTATTATCTAATGCTCCTGTTCAGCACAGTTTAAACTGATGTGATCCTATTGGACATAATCATGCAGGACAATGAGCATGTTGAGCTGAAAAACGTCGCTCATGTATGTGCTGTGACACGGGTACACGTGAGTATACAACTGGCCACCTGCCACTAGCAACACATCAGGTTATAATGAGCTGAAGGAGCTCACAACAATGTAGAAGTTTGTGTGTATGATGATTCAGCAATAGATCGCTTTCCTTTGTGCTACCATGACGTTATGATTATTAATACATTTAAAGTAAACCAAAAGTTTAAAATATCCAGTGCTGTGCAAAAGCCAGACTTTTTTCCTTTTTGTGATTTTTTTTTTTTTTTTTAAGTCCTTCAGCCTTTCTGAAAATCTTTCAGCACTTTTCTTGGGACATTCTTTCCTTTTTCTCTTGTGTTCAGCCCAGTCTTTGTATCTGGCCAATGGTATACCAGAATCAATTTTCAATAGTATCTTTAGACACTTTGTTCCGAGCAGCCGCTTGCAAAAAATAAAAAATAAAAAAATCATTTGTTGAATCTACAAAAAAATGTCAAAGAGAGCACAGTTTGACATTTATAAAATTGTATTTTTGCACCAACAAGGTGATTCCCAAAGAGCTATTAAATGAAAAGTTGACATGTGTCCTTAAAAACTTGAGGAAATTGGATAAGTGAAGGACAAAAGAAGAACTATCAAGCCTGAAAAAAAAAATATAACTACAGCAGATGAAAATTATCTGAAAGTCATGTCCTTGAGAAATATGGGGGAAAATCCAGCAAAGACCTGACAGAGGATGTGAGAGATGCATTGTCCTCTTCAGTGGAGGGACAAAAGGGGCTGAAGTATGCCAGATTACACAGGAGCTTGATTGAAAATCATTGACAACAGTTTCTATGGAGTTCTGAATCCAAATGTGACATTCTTGAATCAAATCATTGATTGCTGCACCGTTAGCTAATGGTGTTAGCTGTGTTAGTTAGCACTAACTGTAAAAATGGTGCTTGGCGCAAACTGTGTTAGTTAGCGGTGTTAGCTATTAGCCATTAGCTATACGGTGAATATCTACAGCCATCTGTAAAATGGCGCCTAGCGCTTACTGTGTTAGTTAGCGGTGTTAGCTATTAGCCATTAGCTATACGGTGAGTGTCTACAGCCATCTTTAAAGAAGTCCCAGGCTTTTCTAACCCTCTGTCAGCCAAGTGGAAGCTAAATTGGCTAGTCTTTTAGCATCAATTCATATGTAAATTAGGTCGTTACCTGAGAAGTGGGGGAGTGGGGGTGTGTGAATGATTGCTGATTTCTAACTGCCAACTGCCTCTTTGTTTGTGTGTGTGTGTGTGTGGGCCGGGGGGGGGGGGGGGGGTGTTAAAAGCTGTGAACTTCCTTTTGTGTTGAGGTGGATGCAGTTGTCATCTTGTGGGGGGTTACTAGTAGGGTTGCCAACCGTCCCTTAAAAAACGGAATCGTCCCGTATTTAGAAACAAAAGTACACGTCCCGTATTGAGCTAATAAGGGACGCACTTTGTCCCGTAATACAGTGAGAATCAAAAGTAGTCTATAAGTTTTAATGTAATTAACGCTTTGTTTGAAACCATAATTCCCAGCCCCGCCCCTGCTTTGTGACCAATGAGCTGACAGCACACTTATGACAATTCGAGTATGACAATTCAGATTACCGCTCATCTCATTGGTTGAGGAAAGGTCGCTTGCGGAGAAAATACCGGAAGACAACAGATGACCACAACAAAAAGCATGGCCAACAGGGAAATAAACGCCGACACTGCGGTGCAAGTCTCAGACGACAGTACACCTGAAGCTGGGCAAACACTGTGCGATTTTCAAACTGCACGATTGGCTCGCATGGGTTATAAGTTCGTAGGTCACGATGCAGGGTCTCACACTATACCGCCCGATGCTCTGATGCGACCTGAGTCACACTGTGCCTCCATAAAATGAAGGTTATAACAGAAAATCTGTCGCTCGCTCTCCCTCTCTGTCTTTCACTCACACAGACACACACCGCCATCAACATTGCTAAATTACTAATGACAAACATGATCAGGCAGCTGTGATTGAGCAGCAATGTAAATCCAACTATTTTCACGGTTGTTGTGGTCGTGATAATTTGGTGATGCCACATCGAAAAGGCTCGGATGAGCTTTCCAAAGTTCTACAAGTTGTGCCTCCATCGCTTGTGTCCAGATCACACGCTGCACAGCCGTGCTGCTCCGTCTTTTTCACCGACGTTTACGTGTTTGCGCGTGAGCAGTGTGAGCGGCTGCGGTGACACCCTCACGAGCGATTGATGATCGGGAGCTGGTCGTGAGGTGTTAATCGCTTCTCGTTACCCCACGTATACTACACTATGCACGATGAAGGCCAAAATCGGGCCGATCACGACTCAAAAATCGGCTCAAAATGGGCCAAAAATCGCACAGTGTGAGCCAGGCATTAGACCAGCAATGTTTGTGCCTCTCAGAGAAAGAAAAAAAGGCTGCAAAAGTGCAGGGAAGAATGGGAAAAGGAAAACACCTGGCTGGAAAAGTTCACGATAACACCTATAAAGCGCACTGCACTGTGTGCCGGCGCACTTTTTCCATAGGCATGCTTCTAATGGTGGGCACATGAAGAACATGAGGGGCGTGAAAGCTCGGGGAACCCTTAACCAATTTTTGTCTACCAGGCCACGGTAGAACCAGATATGGTAAACACTGGTTTGTTTGTTTTTAAACTCTCTGGTTAAGGTTAAAATGGGCATGTGCAGTGAATATCAGCGCTATGTGGCCAGAAGTGTGATAATATAATTTATTTTGTGTAATAAACAACTGCAAGGATAGATGATTACAACAAATAGATGAGTAATACATAAAAGTAATACATAGATGAATAATGATGATGAGTTATGATGCGTAATCATGGGAACAAGTGGGTTTACAAACGGGAGCAAAAGCTGAAATAATGCCTCTGCTGAAGCCAATTGCACTAAATGCACTAAATGTGCACTGTTACAAGAATATTTTTCTTTCTATTGTTTTCTATTAATTTATATGATTTTAAGTTAAGCAGGACAGAGTTCTTTTAAAGAAAGATTTACTTTTATTATCAAAAGTTAAGCATGACAGGCTTCTGTTTAAGAAAGAGACCTGTTTTATTGTGTTAATGTTGTCATTTTGAGCTAAAAATAAATGGCTAAATGATTTTTGTTTCCCATGTGTTGATATCACAAAGAATACGCATCTACTTAAATCAAATTCAAGTCAAATGGTTAAAAAAAATAATTTCACACACAAAAAAAGAGCTAAAAAATTCACCACACTGGGAAGGGTGAAGACAACTGGGTCGCCCGGCCCTGGCCACGAGGTGTCCCTTATTTATTTCTCAGGGAGTTGGCAACCCTAGTTACTAGGGTTCCATCACTACATGACTGCTGGTCAGCAAACCTGGGAAACCCACAGATCATTGGAACTATGCTGCGAAACCGCTTCCAAGACTTCATTCAACACCTACGCTTTGATGACAGGTCCAGCCGCAGTGATCGAGCAAAGACTGATAAGTTCGCTGCAATTTCCAGTGTGTATGGATCATTTGTCACCAACTGCATCACGTGCTACAACCCTGGTCTACATATCACCGTTGATGAACAGCTTTTCCCATCAAAGACTCGGTGCTGTTTCCTGCAGTATATCGCAAGTAAACCTGACAAGTTTGGGATCAAGTTTTGGGTGGCTTGCGACCTAAAATCCAAGTACATTTGCAATGTCTTCCCATATCTTGGCAAGGACCCCAATCGTCCCAGTGGGGAGAGACTGTCTGAAAATGTAGTGATGAGGCTGATGGAACCATTCCTAGACAAGGGCAGAAATGTTACCACGGACAATTTCTTCACATCGCTTTCACTTGCACAAAAACTAGAAAAACTAGAAAAACTAAAAACTAGACAGAAAACCACCATCCTCGGCACAGTCAACAAGAGTCACCGGGAAATTCCTCAATCCGCTAGACACACAGATCGCAATGAATTCACCACTCAGGTATGTTGCAGGTCTTTTGTGGTTCTATGTTCATGTGTTTCATTGTGTGTAAAAGTGCTATGGAAATAACAATTTATCTTATTTCTTAGGTGTTTTCAACCTCTGCTGCCATGCTGACGGCGAATGCGGCCAAACGGAAGAAGACAGTCTATATTCTTAGCAGCATGCACAGCGTGGTTCAGACTGATAACACCACCAAAAGGAAGCCAAACACTGTCACCCTTTACAACACCACAAAGTGTGGCGTGGATGTGATGGACCAGATGGTGCGGGAGTACACTGTCCGCAGAGGAACACGGCGCTGGCTAGTTGCCGTGTTCTATAACATGATTGACATGGCAGCACTGAATGCACATGTGCTGTATCAAGCATGCACCGGGACGCAGGAAAGACGGGTGGACTTCCTGGTGGAGCTTGCAAGAGAGTTGGCTAAGTCTCATATGGCTGGGAAGAAGGCAAGAAAAGAACAGTTGCTTTGGACACAACCCTCCACACCTAGTCCTGGAAAAAGAGCCATGTGTCAGGTCAAACACAAATGCAAGAACAATCATGCCACTGTGCGATGTGTTCACTGCTACAGATACACATGTGGTAAATGCAGACTACAGATACCATGGCAGTGCCAGGATTGTGAGTGATTGCTGAAAATGTTGAAATGTACTCACTCACTTTTTATTATTATTTGTAAATATGTGTACAAATGGTTGTTGTTGGGGGTTTTTTTGTACTGTTTTTATCAATAAATCTCAGCAACAAAGGAAATACACCCATGTGTGTTGATTTCTCCCTAAGATGGCAAACTGAAACACAAGTTTCCTTGTGGCCCAGGAAACTAACCACTCCAAGTGGCTCAGCATGGCCCCACCATATTTACATAACAAAAGCAGCAGTTCACAGGTGATTAAGGATATTAGCTAAATATCCTTAAGGCGGGATAAACCCGCCTTCCAGCCAAATGGCTGGAAGGCGGGTTTTAAAGGTAGAAAAGCCGAATGGCTGCTCTCTGGGACTTTAATTGTTAAAACACGGTGGAGGCTCTGTCATGGTTTGGGGCTCCATATTAGGGCTCCATATTAGTCAGTGGTATTGGAGATCTCCGTGTCTTAAAGAAGTGGGACTTTGACCCACCATACAAAACATCTGGAAAGATTCTGATTGGCAACAGCTTCTTTTTTCAGCATTAAATGAGTAAAAGCATACCCGGATAGAAAAGCATACAGTTGAACACTCTCAGTCATGGATTAGCCTCCCCAGAGCCTGGACTTTAACATTATTGAGTCATTATCTTCTTCCATTACACAAGTATCATCATGCATTGACACTTGCGGTAGTATTAAATGTTGCAGAACTGCTGTATTGTAATGCTATTGATTGTTATAGTGAGTATTGTGATATTGTGGCATGACTAACTCTGTATTCCCCATTCTCCACAGTATTCAGTGGCAAAACAGGTGACTGTACGATTTGACATATTTAAGCAAGGAAGATTCTTCCCTGAGATTGCTTTTCTTTGTGCGCACCAGATAAAACTCACCTTTGAGGAGCAGCACGATGTAACCGGTGGCAAGATTAATATGAACACAGCACGCTCTCTTATCTCTCCAGTGCTCGAGTATGCCAGCTCATTCAACAGATTTGATTACTCCTCAGTTTACATTTCCCTCACCCCTTCTTGCTTGCCTAGCTATCAAGCTGGAGAACTGATGTTGTGCAGAATGCCAAACAGACTGAAGCTGTTTCCAGGTAATGAACAAGAGATGCAGACCCAGGTATTACACAATCGCATAATGTCCCCATTTCAGTCTTTTTGATGGGGGATATGGACGAAGGCCAAAATAATTAGACCCATGCCGACTGTATGCCCGGGTATAAACTCATTGTACACACAGTGGAGTGTAAAGCTCTTATTTTTTTTTTCCTTGGTTTTGTTTGTTTCTCAGTTCCTGTGGCTTTTTCGAAAGGAAAGCATGTTTGTTCAGAGATAAACCAAGGTTGCTGTGCTGTTCCTCCCCCTTATCTCTGATTCATAAGCCAGATGGGTCCTCTTCTTCCTCTACATTCTCCTTCTGCTTGTTTTTTTTTTTTTGCCTTGCAATTTGAGTTCTCCGCCTCCTTTTCTTTCTCCCATGTCCAATTTTGAATTTAGCTTTCCATCTTCCATAAAATTCTCCTCCTTTGCTTCCCTCTCCCATTTGATTTTTCACAGTTTCTCTAATCTCTCTTCAGAGCTTCAAAAAAAAAAACAAAACTAATGATTTGGTGCGTTTTAGAGCGATTCATGGACGCAGAGCCTTCTAAAATAATCTGACATGTAATACAAGTGAGAAAGAATGAGTGTAATATGTAGAGAGGTACAAACTATGTTTGCCCAAAGCTCACACATCAAGCTGTTTGTACACAAGGGCAGATAACCAGTGTAGCTGGGGTGGGTGGTGTTGGTAAACTGCATTTCAGTCCAGGGGTCTCAATTGCACTTTATCAAGGATCACTCTACTAATTAGCATAGTGTTAGCTCTTTAAATAAGCAGGGCTAAAGCAGCTTGGGGTCGTTGTGTGTGTGTGTGTGTGTGTGTGTGTGGGTGCATCACTCTGCACAAGGTGGAGTGTATTCATAGCAATGTGTCGCACCCTCGCTTAATTGGTTGTTTGAATGTACCCATTTATCCACAGAAGGGTATCTAATTAGGGTCCTTTGACATTAGAAACAGCTTTCCCCAGCTTTGGCAGTGGTGTAGATTTCAGCCAGGCTTCCCATAGCTAGGCTTAATTGACTATTATGATAAGAGTTGGGGGGAATGTGCTCCACGGTGGAGTGGATAGATACCACATGCAGAACGATCTCTAGCTTTGTTGGGTTTTTTACTGGATGAGTTTTTTCCGGGGCAGGTCGGCCGGCGTCTGCCTGTCTGTCTGTGGTCAGCCTTTCCACTCAGGATGCTCCACGGCACGCGGGCAAAGCAAAGTGCTTTTATATCCTTTCAGACAGTAAATAAAATAAAAGCCACTGCACCTGTTTTGCATGAGCCTGCATCAACAAACATTGCCTTTAGGTTATCTCTGCATTATTAAAGCTACACAGTGTTTGGGAAAGGTCTTCTGCATCTTAAACTCAAAGCTGCTCGAAGCCATGTTACTATATTAACGATGGATCGCCTGACTCAGTGGTGCTGACAAACCCGCGGACGATTATTACCGAGTAGTTCCATGGGGCATTTTCAGCTCATCGCTTTGCTTTTATGGTCTGCAGCTTTAACGTGTCGCTCTGATGAATCTCATTTTTAGCAGCAGGAGGCCGTTGCCTTCAGTGAAAATAAAGGCCTCCGATCACCCCAGCTGTCCAGCAGAAACAGCAGCAAATCAGCAAGCAGCTTCTATTAGCAGGGTCGAAAGGAGAGTGGCTATTGCAGCTACATTCGTCAACTGGCCAGAAACACGTCTCTTAATATATCTGTTTGCTAGCACCTCCCCGAACCAACCAATATGTTATTGGTACGGGGAGGTACCAATAACATATTTATGAGGTGATAAATCTGAGTCGGTCTTGTTTTTGGTGCCACCAAGTGGTCCAGAAAACACTATTTTGACCCAAATAACAAACCAATAGTTTTAAAAAAATGCTTCAAATCAACTGTTTTGTTTTTTGTGTTGTTTTTCACAGAGGATACAGAACACGACAGACACCTTGCTGAATTTAACCGGACGGAATATGACGGACTTCCTGGTCAAGACTTTTGAGAAGTCTGGTAAAACAAGGTAACGTTTATAACTGTTTGCTGTTGTGATGGCGGTGTGTCTATCTTTAGAAGATCAGCAACGGTAACATGAGCAGTCCTGCACATCGTGCTGTCGTTCTCATCCACGATATGCAGTTATCGTGTTCGAGCAAATCCTGCTTGGCCGTTCTGTGATGCACTTCCCTTAACCTGTCATCTCAGTGCGTGAAACCATAAAGAGCAAACTGTCAGTGAGAGGAATGATTAATTGTAAGCGTTAGGCTGGTGTGTTTGCTCAGCCCTATATGTATACGTATTTCCTCTGTGCAGTGTGTGCTCATGCTGTATATGTATAGCACAGGGGTCGGCGACCTGCGGCTCTTTAGTCCTTATTTTGCGGCTCCGGGTGGTTTGGAAAAATAAATTAGAAGTATTTAGCTGAAGTGTATTTTATTTGTGTTTAGTTCTTTTTTTAACTTGTAGTTCTAAATTGGAAGATTATTGTGATTTTTGAAATATAAAAATAAAATGATATCTTATTATTTTTTTCATCGCTCAAAATAAGCGTCACACTCGCGGAAGCCGGTGTACCCGCCGAAACGCCGTGCATTTATCGAGACTTTTGACCCCAGGTAGGCCAATTATGGATCTTCGGATCCACATTATGTCGGCAGCTCCACCGTGAACTATGTTAAAAACAAACACCGCTCACGCCTCACAGATGACAGCTTACAGTCCTGCGTAAAGATGAAAGTGACTTTGTGCCACGGCAGACCCGCTGCTTTTCAGCATCTCTTTACTGATCGCTTTTCACACACGGTTGCTGTACGCATACAGCCGGCTGTAGCTTTTTAGCTCACAGCCCGACACATACCAACACAACAGCAGAGAGAGCACAGACTTTAAGGTGGCGAGGCGTGGTTGCGGGTGCCGCTCAGGTGCGTCCGCCTCCCCTGCAGCGGCGCTGCAGACCACGCCCCGCCACACACGTTAACCAGGTAAAATACATATTTAGGCTGAATTTTGCAAATATCTAATTTTCATCTTTTAGCAGCATAGTGCTTTTTTTCCAATTACTTTTTAAAAGTCAGGTCAAGGCTCCAAAAGCCCAAAGACAATATTAGGGTGGTAGCTCACAACAGTTTTTGTTTGCTGGATCATTTTAGTTCAGCTGGGTGTCTTTCCTTTTGTTATATTTCTTTAAGAGTTCAAAATGTGTTAATTACATAAATAAAATGTAATTTTCTCTGTAGCACTTCATGGATTTCATAAGCAACACACTTTAGTTGCTCCGTGGATTCTTTTAAAAAGCAGTTAAAAACTTTTCTGTTCAAACAAGCCTTTTGTTGATCTACGTATTTTATATTCTTTACATTCTTTACATTTTTTTTTACATTGTGTATAATGTCTATTGATTGTATTGTTTATTTTAATATTTGTGTACAGCGCTTTGTGACTGTCTGTCTGTGAAAAGCGCTTAATAAATAAACTTTACTTACTTACTTTAGTTGTTCACACAAAGCATAAAGGTAAAAAACAATATATACAGTGTTATCTTTATTTTAGATTTCAAAAAGTATTTGCGGCTCCCAGTGTTTTCTTTTGCGTGGAAACCGGGTCCAAGTGGCTCTTTGGGTGTTAACGGTTGCTGACCCCTGGTATAGCATATGCGGCGCGAGCGCAAGAATGCACACCCACGTGTGTGTGTGCCCAGGGGTGTAAACGTGAGGGGTGTATTGAAATTGTCAACTTGCTGTGAGCCTGGAAAAAGCGATAAATTGAAGCATCGTTTTCATCTGCAATTTTGGAAAGCTGATAAAAAAAAAAGCTCTTCCTTCAGGGCAGAGAAAAATTTGATGGACAGAGTCCAGATGGAGCTTCTAAGGCAGGGGTGTGAAACACAAGGCCTGGGGGCCAGAATCTAGCCGGCAAAGATTCCAATCCAGCCCACTGGACAGCTTTGGGAAATGTGATGGAGGGCATGAATTTGGAACTTTTTATAGACTTTTTACTGTGTTTTCATACGGTTTTCCTGCTGGTAAAGAGCTCCCCTAGGGCCATTCATATACACCAAACGAATTAAGTAAGAAATTATAATAAATAAATTATAGTTACAATTTACAATTTACTGTTGAAATCTGCTTTTTTCCCCAAATGGTCCCACAGTTGAAAAGCTTAGATTTCTTAGAATTTAAGTCCAAAGAGTCACACTGACAAATGTCTTTCCTTTGCTACAGCAGCATTTCTTTATCACGTTGACAAACTCTTAAAATAGTTTCTACTTCTTTAGATATTTAGATAAATGCGAGTTAAACTTCTTTACACTGACAGGGCGTTTACACTCGTCCAGCCAACGATGTCAAATGAGTTTGACAGCCCTGATCTAAGCGGTCGATTTGCCTTTAATTTGTTGGAGATAGTAGCTCATTTCCAGATTCCACATTGGAATTGATACCAATATTTATCATATAAACTTCGGTGAACTTGAAAAAAATAGTTATGAACGCAGCTTGGAGTGCTTTAATATGGCCTGTAACATGCTAATGAGCAAGCAGCATTGGCGTGACTCTGAGGGGGAGCCACAGCCGCAAGTCCTATCATCACAATGTTATATCACAAGCTGACCTCGAAAAGGTTTCACTTAAAAGTAATTTCACGTAGTCATTTTCCGGGGCGCCTCTGTAGCCTTAATAGTAAGGATGCAAACCGAGCAACCGAATCGTCCCCGATTTCACTGCTGGCTGAGTGGACCCTCCAGCCTTACTCCCCCAACCTCACTTCCTGTCTATCACCACCGCTGCTCTCAGATGAAGGCGTCTATAACAAACTAATACAAATGTTATAAGCAGCGGTGCGAGTTGTCTGTTTTATTGGATCGTATTAAGCCCGTATGTCTAATGAATGTTTCTTAGGCAATAACTTGTGACACGAGCAGAGTAATAATAGTGTTTCACATTTCTCCTATGCCCCTGATATAATGAGGAGCGAGACAGAAATAGTGTTGTGAAAGCTCAGGGTGAAAAAAACCCATGTAGTAATTACAGTGTGTGTGTGGTGGGGTGGTGGTGATCATACTGTTGGGGGGGGGGGGAGAATGTGCTGAGGCTTTCCTATATGTGTGTGAGTTAATTCATGTGTGATTACCATGATAACTGCACATGAGGTCTTAGCTGATTTGTTGATTTATTTGTGTGTGCGTGCATTTCTGATTACTTTCCTGACACTGCAGGTACGGAGGGATCTCCGTCGGAGCAATCAACTCTCAAGTTCGTGTGACGGAGGCAGCAATCACGGATACATTCAGAGATCTAAAAGGCCTATTCAGTTCAGCTCAGGTATGTGATAAATATTGGCATTCACAAAGTCAAACTTGTTGATGCCACTACTTTTCTTTTATGGTGTAGAAAAGTAGTACAATGTAGTGCAAGGCCAGCAGTTGTACTGTTGGAAATTATCCCATGGGCATCTACAAAGACACACAAAACCTTGAAATTCGTTTTTTCCCCCATCTTTCTGTTCCTGCACCACATACTGTCCATATAAATGATGGCAACAAGAAAAGACCTGCCTCAGATCAGCAGAGTGATGATACCTGAAATGTCTTTGAAAAAAAGGAAATTTGTTGCACTATTTGTTGATCCTTTTTAAGAACATTACAGGCATGGCTCAAGGTCACGTGAGTCTGGTCTGCAACTTTGCTCTAGAGTCAATTATCCACCCAAATATTACAGGCATTGCCATAAAATCTTCCAGGCAGACCCCCCCATGCTGACTCCTGTTAGCATTCTGTATTTTGAAACCAGTGTTGGGAAGGTTACTTTTACAATGTATTCCACTACAGATTACAGAATACATGCCCCAAAATGTATTCTGTAACGTATTCCGTTACGTTACTCAATGAGAGTAACGTAACGGAATACTTTGGATTACTTAATATATTATCATGCTGTTTACAACTACATGAATGTACTATTGCTGTGATTTATTACTGTTACTGAAGGTCCGCGGCTGTAGTAAAGGGACCTCTGGCTAATACGGTTTGGTTCTGTGTCGGGTTCGTAGCTGAAAACTAGCTTTACTTTGTTGTCTGGGTCAACTTTGCTAGCGAGAGACAGAGAGAGGCGTTGAAAGGCTGCTCCAACGGAACTTATTGTTTTGGAGGAAAACACGAACACGGTGTACAGTCGAGTCTTAATAGCTTACTTACAACTGGGCTCGTCAGGCACTCTTCTTGGCTGCAGTGGTTATTATTATATTTACATGCTTCCAGCTCCCGTTTTTGCTCGATGACAGCTCGTACTTTTCCTTTTTCTCCCTCCCTCGCTCACAGACACATAACGGGTATGGCAGTCCATTCTCCCTGCAGCACGGACCTCACTGCCTATGATGCTACATTCTTTAGAGCTATACCGGTAGCATTCTGCCTATTAGCTTAGCACAACAACAACAAGGCCAGGAAACACGCAGAGAGAGAGCGCCACCCTGTAACCATGGCAACCGTAACGCTGCCGCCTGGAACAACAGAACGTAGCTGTCAAACAAAACCCAAACAGTCCTGACCCGCCACAATATGAAACAGGGAAGTACCGCCGTGTAATCCATTTATTTCAACAAAGTAACTGTATTCTAAATACCACCTTTTTAAACGGTAACTGTAACGGAATACAGTTACTCATATTTTGTATTTTAAATACGTAACGGCGGTAGATGTATTCCGTTACTCCCCAACACTGTTTGAAACCAAGTGTCTGCAGCATCGGATGCGTTACCACAGACATTGTACCTAGACATTAAAACCTGAAGCCTTTGAAAATCCTCATATAATAATATAACATAACATTATAATATAATATAAGCACATTCTAACTCTTCACACTTTATTTAGTAGTACATTAATGAGGCGCAACAAGCTGTGGCCTACTTTGTATCAATTTAGACACTTGTAAACTTGTAAAAAACACCATAAAAACACTAGTCTACTACACCTCACACAGAAATTGACCTTATTCAAGCTCCACAGCAGCGTCAACACAGACATAGCACCACACATCCCAAACAGCAAAGCGATATTAATTCCCAATAAAGTTTGCGATATATGACTAAATGAAATACCCAGTAACTAACAAGTGCAAACGTAGATAAATTTGTTATTATTGTGCATTAAATGGTCTTATAGCAGCTGGTTACACACAGTGCCACATATACAGTAATGACACTGTATGTAACATATATCGCACTTTCCCAATATACAGTAACAGTATGTCAAACCACACCACCCTATCTCTTCTCCCACTTGGATGTTGTTTGGACTCCTGCGAGATTTCTCTTGGATACGTCGGCGACACTTCGGTCCCATACAGGTTAAGACACGTCATTTCACCCTCCAACCCAAGCCATCCAAATAAACCCATCTGGGCTCTGAGTTGCGATATTGCAACTGTGTGACCTGTTGCGCGCTGACTTGAGTTCACAGTGCAGTTTTCTTGTTATAAGCAATAACTGACGCTCTTATAAAAGACCCTTTAAATATGTTTCCTTCAAGCGCACCATTTAAATTTCTAATAAAGTATATAATCATATAATTGGATCTCACATTGTTCTAGGTAGTGCACTATATTCCCTGATTAGGCCTTAATTTAAATGTAAGGTAGCTAATTAGGATATGAACGTGTTTATTTACCGTCTAATAAAGAACATTTTCATTCTAGTTGTGTTTCGCTTGATTCAAAACAAGTTTTATTACATTCAACATAAACCGATTGCCGCTGAAGTCACGACAGATTCTTCTAAATTTCTACTTTTTAACCTACTGTCATAATCAGGATACATATTTAACATGTCCAGCAGGGTGATTTATAACTAAAAAGCTTCAAAGCTACTCCCAAACGCTGCTTCCAGGTTTTCCTTGAACCTTTATCAGTGTAAAAAGTGCCACAGCCGTCTTTGTATAAACATTGCTTTGGTGCTCATTCATCTATAGAAATGACCAATAAATAAACCGCAAGCCATCATCAGCATCGTGTTATGACCCAGCGCTAAATGTTTGTAGCAATTTTGTCAGTGAAGAGGCTGCTCTCCCTCCTGTCAAGGCTGCGGCTCGCCGCTTTTATTTTGACTGCGCCGCTCCTAATTGGAGCGTTGAGTTCTTTATTCAGACAGCTTTGTATCTTGGATACCGGTGATGTCACTCGCGGTGGACTTTTGGACTCCGCTGATTTCTCGAACAATTGAGAGAGAGGACCGAATTCAAAAGGAAGGAGGAGGTTTAATTCCTTCAGATCCATTTTGTTGAGTGTCCATGGCAACAAGCTGCTATTGTCTGAGCGCCGCTGTGAATAAATCGAAAAATCTTGTGCACAAGATCGCACAATCTGGCAAATCTGCTCCCCGTACCCCATTACTTAACCTTCTTATTAATGAAGTTCATTCGGTTTCAGGGTTTTCTTTTCTGTATTCTTTAACTTCTTCCATTTAGTATGATCAGTGCCTGCATCAGGATTCAAACTCTTAGGAATGTGTAGTGTTTTCTTAAAATTCATGCCCACTCACTTGTCGCCTCCCCTTGCCTCTCCCTCTGTCTCGCTCCCTCAGAGTCTGTCGTTAACATTTTAAATTTTGGACGTTCAAACTACACCATCGCTTTGCCCCCGGGGGTCTCCGGTCTCATCCCTCACCGAGGCTCTCTCCTCTTGTCTCCCCAGAACCTCGATGCTAATGTGACTTTAATTTGTGCAGCAGCGATGATGTAGCTCTAATGGCCGGGCATTAGCTGTCCCAGCTCTGCATTCCTTGTTATTAAAGTGCTACACTGTCCTTGGGAAATGTCTGCTTCTCTTCTGCTGCTCCTGCTGCTGCTCTGCAGGCGTTGCGACGTGAGACTCTTAACTGGAAGTAACGTGTTTTTGCACTCGCAGCCACCTGCGCCAACTGGGAAGTGGGCTTTGAAATTTCTGTTTCATTGCATTTTCTATGTCTAGCAGGTAGAAAATGGAGCTCTGAGAAGCAGGAGGCAGTGGGAATGGAAAGAACAAGAGAGGCTGTGTGGTGGGAAGTGTATAATTAAGAACCCCCACCCTCCCCCCGCCTCACAGGAGCCACTGTTTCATGTAGATAGCGTTAATGATACGCAGCTCCCCGAAATGCTTGCGTAACCCATTTTTATTATTTAAATTATTCACAGGAACAAGCCCCTTAATTTAATAAACTGTAAACTTCTCCCCGGCAGATTCCTGGAACACACACATATTAACACACTCGCCACACAGGCCGTTTGACCGCTGAACTACGCGGGCCGATTTTGGAAAAAGTCGCCGCACACTCGAGTGGCTTTATTGCCGCGTCGTGAGCCATTGCACCGATGGGGTCCTCTGGCCAAACCAGCCTTGTCATTGTCCTTGAGCGGGGGAGAGTTCGTCAAGGATTAGACGTGGCCAGCTGCTGGCAGGCACACTTCTCATCCCGTCCTCAGCGACGGATAATCCTCAGGACGGCTTCCTATTTGGAGCCACTTGGCACAAGTCAAACCTGAGTGAAGGGAAAACAGGAAACACGGGCCGAGGTTGCCCGTGCTGCTGCTTTAGGACGAAAGCAGAAGACTTACTCCGCCTCGAGTATGAATAAGTAATGAGCTGGAACATAGGGGGATGTTATTTAACGCAGATACTTTTTTCTCCCCGCTCTCCTCTTATTTCAGGGTGCACTGCTGAAACGATGTGTAAACACTGTGTTTAGGCGCAGATGTTTCCAGATGTTTCTAAAGCCAGCCACAAGGTGCTAAACAATTGGATGAGTTTTGAACAGAGAGAAAAAAAAAAAGAAAGAGGCACAGTATGATCTCCTCGGCCGTTGTCCTCAGGTAACCGTCTGAGCCGAGCGGCTGGAGAGATCTCTTTTCTCTCTTTTCCCCCCCTTCCCACTCCCACTCTCTCTTTTTCGCTGCAGACAGCCACTCACACCTGAGCACCCTCCTGCATTCTCGGGATGTCTTTCTTGATTTTTCTCCTCTTATTTTTCCCCGCCGCCCTGCCCCTCGCTCTCCAGTTGTCACCTGCACTTTGCCTCCGTAAACCTCTCCTCCTCACTCCGTGCCACGTTCGCTGCCCCTCCTCCTCCTCTTCCACAGCCCCTCTGATGAAGGCAGAAGTCCAACAGGAGGTCCATTTGCATTTATATCACACATGTAATGTGCTCAGTAGTCTTATGGCCGGGGCCGAACAGCATGGTATCAACACGACACTTTGGGAATGGCACGCCTGTCATCTCGAGCCCTCATCCCAAGGCTCATTTCACATGAAACATGAGTGCAGCAGAGGAGATTTTAATGCAACCTGTCCGGGCTACCATCGCTCTCTCTCTCCCTCCCTCCCATTTTCATCACCTAACCACAAAGCCCGGCTGACACTCTCCGAAAATCATCCCTGTGCTTGTGTTTTATTTGCGACTAAACCCTCTCCCACCCCCTTAAAGCCGATTGGTCCATTTCTTATTTAGGCCGCTTGCGTGAACTGTGAATCTTTGTGTCATGCCCACCCCATCTTTTACAATTTTACATAATTTAATAAAGCAGTAATGTCAAAAAGAGGGGGGAAAAGTAACAAGAATAACAAGGGGACACCCCCAACCTTAACCCCACCCCCTCCACCGCCACCCCTCAAGTCGGAGGAAAATAAATGGTTCAGCACACCCCCAAAAGGCTCCCTGGAAATCCTGATTCTCATGTCTCTCTCTCCCTTCTCCCTCATGTTTTTGCATTTCAAAGAGCAGCGGTGGTCTTCCGAGTGTGTCCAATTAAGTCTCCCAACTCATTTCTTATTTCTTGTTTTCCTCTTCATTAGGATAACGTGACTGATCAGATCTACCAAAGCGCTGAGACGCTGCTCAAGAACCTGGGAACCAGGGACAACGTCAAGGTATTGTTGTGAATGTACATTACACCGAACACGGGATGACAGCTTAACAACCGCAGAAGTGAAATCAGCCTCGTGCGGTGCAAAAACAGGCTACAGAGGCAGCGAATACCCAAACACAAGGCCATCAACTCATCTATCTCACTCAAGCCAAATGCTTGATATAAAATTGTGATGCTTTAACTGCATAATGAGCCTCATTGTGGGTTAAGACCTGTGTAACTGAATTTAAATCAAAAGCAGACAGTGCTATAAATAATTTAGCAGCTACATCCTGGTGATTTAGTCTCTAACTAAACTAAACAAAAAATGTGATCACTTGTTGCTATTCTGAAGCCTTTCTGTTCTGCTGTGCTAAACATAAAAAACCCACAAAAAAAAACTGCTAACCCAAACTTGAGCTTTCCAAGCGACGATAAATTAATTTGTGTTTCCATTTTCAATCTGGTAATGAATGAAAAAGGAGTCTTGAAGTAAGTAAGCACGCTCTGCGAGTTGAGTACATTTGTGTTTAATGCTGAAATACTGCCAAAGCTGTCCTATAAAAGTGTCTCACACTTATATTTCTCATTCTGAGGGAAGAAAATTTGCTTCTCCCCCAGAAGCACTTTGATGCTTAAAGTAGTTTCAGAAGTGGAAATGTGGCTTGCCATCATATCTTACATATTTTTCGCTCTATCACCCTCATGTATTTAGCAGACAAGCTTAGCTTACGATCTGTTATCTCGCATACATCAAATGGTATTTTAGCTGCAGACCTTTCAGAAACTGCTGGATGGGAGGGAAAAAAAACAAAAAAAAACAAAACAGAAAATAATATCTATTTTTGTCGATCTCCTCTTGTGAGATACAAGAAGAAGAAAGGAGAACACAGCAGCAAGCAGACAGAAAGAGATGTGGTGTGTGTGTGTGTGTGTGTGTGTGTGTGTGTGTGTGTGTGTGTGCGCGCGCGCGCACTTCCAGATTTCTCCACGTCCTCCTCTGTGATGCGGTGCTATGTTGGGCTGACACTCAAACACCATCCACTCTTAATTAGCGCTGCACTATCAGCAGGGAGCTCTCCCTCACTCAAACTCTCTTTCATCCATTCTTTTTCTTCTACAAGCAGCCTCAAACTCAGGGAATCACTTACAGTAGAAACAGAAGGCACGCTCAGAAATAGCGATGGGAATGTGCATCAGTAGCAATAATGTACCGTACATCTCACTGTGCATGCGTGCTGCACAAAGATCTGAAGGACCAACCCCGTCTCATCAATGTGCTTATTAGAATACTGAGTTCAGATGCCAGAGTCATACACAAGGTGCCCTTTGGTCCTTTGATGCACTGACAGGCCGGTGAGAGGTAACCACTTTATTCTAGAGACTGTGCAAAAGTCTTGAGCCACCCCATAATTCTTTCTTATAGTTCTCTTAAAACAATAGTTCTCCCAACTTTTTGAAGGTTTTTTCTTTTTAGACATTGGCTGCTTTTTCACTCATTGTAAGTCCGGTCTTATCTGACCATTATTGGTTTAAGCCACTTAACACTGACCATTCAAGCATGCTCATTCAAGCATCATTGATTCATTCAATGATGCTTGAATGAATCATTCAAGCATCAAAAATGCACCTAACTGAAGGAAGGAATCGGTTTTGTGACTTTATACACTCTTTTACTAGAAACCTGTAATAAAAACATATTCTTTCAATTTCTTTAGTCCAATATATTAAAGAAATTGCAAAAGAACAAACAAATTTTACAAGATCTGGGCTGAAAGTCAGTGATACAGAGATAAAACAGTGAGTGTCTACAGCCATCTGTAAAACACGGTGGAGGCTGTGTCATGATTTGGGATGCATTGTAATCAGTGATGTTGGGGATCTAGTCAAAATCGATGGAAATATGAAAGTACCAACAGATTTGATCCGCAATGCAACACCATCTGGAAATGACCATCTGTCGTTGATTGGAAATGGCTTGACAATAGCATGATCCCACACACACAGTGCTAATGTCGTAAAAGCAGACCTGCCAACATCCAAAGAAGAGCTTTGAATGTGCTTCAAGAAGCCCGGAGATCTATTCCTGAAGATTACTTCAAGAAATGACAAAAAAGCTGCCTCAGAGTTCAGACAGTGTCAAAGAATAAAGGCAGTCATGCCAGATATTGACTTTCAATGTGTGTTTTCACATTTCAGTAAATTTCCTGCTAAATGTTCCAATTTTCTATGAAAATATAAGGAAATGATGGGTGGCTAAAAACATTTGCACAGCACTATACTTGCTGCATTAGGAGGCTGTAGCAGAGCTCATGATAGTCAGCCCAGAGATTATGACTCACATCCCTTTGGGACCTTTTTGTTTTGCTCTTTTTATTGACTGAAAGAATAAAAAGCCGTTTTTTGTCTTTACTCACGCTTCTAGAGTTTCACACAAGCAACTCTGCACGTTACCGTGCACTAATGCCACAACCTGCTGCGCCAGGCTCCACATCTGAAGTGCACCTTGTGCATAAAGCGAGCCGCATCAGCAGCTTGGATAAGCAGCATTAATTGACGCCCCGCTAATGAGATCTGGATAGTAGTAAATCCGTAAATGACACACACAACTCTTTACAGTGGTGATATTTTGCCCTTTCTTCTGTTACACTAAAGTGTCCACACTGTGTTTGCTTTCTGGTACTTTTGTTGGTGTCATGTTGCTGCTAAAGTCTTGTCCTGAGTCTCCACAGGACAAGACTCAGCTGTCCATCTGCATCTTAAGGACAAAGGTCACTCTTTCGAGGATGCCAATGTTCACATTTTGGACAGAGAGGACAGATGGTTTGAAAGAGGAGTGAAAGAAGCCATCTATGTCCACTGTGAGCGACCATCTTTGAACAGAGGCGGTGGTTTACGACACCAACTCTCTGTCATCTATAATCCAGTTTTGAGATCCCTCCCCAGACGCCTTAACGCCCACTCACATCCTGGGCCATCTGACCTCAGGAATTCGCATGATAAGGTGGGGCCAGGTTTCACAATGAACTCACCCGAAACTCTGGCTGATTGGGACCCACACCCAGTTCCACACCTTGGCTCAGGCGATTAGAGGATCATCAGGGGGTCCTTTTGTCCCTCTGTGGGGGGACACTCCCACTAGGGTTATATCTGGGACTCTCCACCATTTGACCTTAGAACTGAAGAAACTTCTCGGATGAGAGGTGAAACGTCTTCAAGTAACTTAAAGAAGTCCAGACGCTTTTCTTTGCAAGCTCCTTTGACTACGATGCTGCTAAAACACACCCAGCAGACAGATTCTTCTTTTATTCACTACCTCGCTCGGTAGTTAATTTCTCCCTTTTCCAAAGAAAGCCACCTCAGAATTAAGAGGGCACATCCTTCATCACTGACCTGTTCCACAGTTTTAAAAAAAGTAAAGATTAGAATTTAATCTTCTTCTTTTATTTTATTTTTCCTATTATTTGTCCACGAGTCTTACCTGATGTAGTTGCTAGGAGACATGGGAAGCAAATGCAAACCCCTCTACATGCTGTTCTCTGTACCAATTGTCTGTTCTACTGCAGGTGTGGTTCTACAACCAGCTGCGGCACGCCGTGGCATCCTTCTTTAGCGTGGCCAACAACGGCATCCTCAGAGGAAATCTGCCAGCGGGACAGGACCCGCGCCAGTACGGCATCTCCGTCACCAATCACCCCCTCAACCTCAGCAAAGAGCAGCTCGCCAGTGCGGCCATGTGAGTCATCGTGCAAAAAAACAGGGGTTAAAGCTTTCTTCTTAACCTCTTTATTAAGTTTTTGTTTGGGTCCATATTAGAAACAGGGCTTCTCAAATACTGAATAGTACATCATTTGGTTAGTATAACTGTCCAGAAAGGTAGTGTAGTGTTAGTACCTCACAAGAAAAGTAAAAATGTTCTGCATTTGAACTTGCTGAACTTTGTAGAGTTTGCATGTTCAAGTCCAAAAAAATAACCAACAACCCACGCACATGGAGTAAAACTGTGACTCCAGATTACCTTTAGATGTGGATGTGAGCCTGAGCCTTGGTTTGACTTCAAGCACAAGCTACTAACAGTATACTGGGAGAAAAGCCCCTAGCCTGCAGTTTTCTCCCAGCCTTTTGACGCGCGCAGCTACGACGATGCATTTTCTCATGTTTGGAAGAGCCGGTTTTTAATTTTCTGACACTGCATTATGAGATGCAGAAGAAAGAGACTGATGGTGACCGGGGAACCGCGACAGATAAGGCAAAGAGAGAGAGGTAGAGAGGAATGAAGTGAGGGGGAAGAAAAACAGCATAGACTGAGGGAAAGCGGATGAGTGGGAGACAATAAAGTAGACAGCAGAGAACAGACAGACAGATAAATGAGGGATCGCTTCGAGTGTGCGTAGATTTGGAGGCCCATGGGAGTTCCTCACGAGGGTGTACCATTCCCTCCCCGCATGCTTTATCTTAGGGTGGATTTCTATGAGAGCTGGAGATTAATGACGTGCTAAATCATAATATATTGGCTCATACCATTCGGATATAATTGCTTTCTGTGTACGGCTCTGTCTTGTGTTCACAGCTAGTGTCTTTGAGCGGGATTGTATCCCGTAACGTCATCAATTTCCCGTTTGCAGCCCTCAGTGTGAGCGGCACATCTACTGTAAAGTAGTTAGATTACGTCCCTCTGCAGCACATCATCATACAGTGCCACGGCCACAGCTCAGTAACTGCATTTCCATTCCACTTTCCCCCCGCTGCTCCAGCTCTCTCCCTCGGTCAGGTGTTTATGTGGTGATCAGGTACTGACGACAGGCCTGAGTTAGAGAGGGGTAGACAGCGCTGGGGTTAGGGATAATTACGATATCCTGTAGGTTCAGGATGAGCCTCTTCTGCTCTCTCTAGCAGTCCGTGCAGAGCGTGAAGACTGCAATTTATGAACTGAGATTTTCAGATTGCCTCGGACACTCCTTCACCGCTGAATAAGAGCGAACATTGTAGGAGGGGAAAGGGCCATGGCTTTCTTGAGCACCTAACTAAGCACAATTTGAAGCTCCACTTATCGAAATGTATATTTTATGACTATGGATCAGATGGCAGTGTGCGATACAAAAGGTTTTTTTTATATTTACAAACTGTAAACAGATCTTATAAAGTGGCAGCATGTAGCATCGGTAAGCTAGCAGACAGAGAGTTGTGCACATTAAAGCGAGTAAATATTGTACTTATGTTCATTTGGTAGCCAAAAGCACACCTCTTTTTTTTTTTTTTAACTCATAGTGGTTTTTAAGGGGGGTTTAGACTTTACAGTTGCAGTACTGTGCAAAACTCTTGAGCCACCCCTCTTATACATGCAATACAGCACATTTCTCCCTGTTTCCCTTCCTTATGAACGACTTCTTCACAGCTTTCCTTGCAACAAGCCCATTTCTGTTGAACAGTAGATGAATCAGCTGACATCTCTTAGGTCCTGTGTCTGGTCTTTGCTGTATATTTTTTCACTGTTTCTTAAGGAAATTGCTTTTAGATACTGCACATCTGCTGTAAGTAGTTTTTAGACTTTCCACTTCCTCTTTTTGTCCTCCACTTGTCCTATTTCCACACATTATTTAAGGACACGTATTTCACACTGAGGTGAGATGTACCATGTTTTATACTAATGGCTTTTTAGGAATAGCCTAGTTGGTGCAAAAATACAATTTTGGGCCTGTCAAATGTGTTATCTTTGTAATTTTTCATAATCTCAGCTACAGAAATGTGAACAAATGTTGAACAACAAATGTTATCTGCCCTGAAAATGGTCAAGTACAAGAACTGAATATGAGTGAAAAAGAAGCCAATGTCCAAAGAAAACCCCGAAAAAAAGACCAGTTAATTGCAGCGAGCCAAAAAAGCCACAGTCACCAAAGGCCAAAAAAAGTATCCCGCCCATCCTGTCAAAATATTCTGAAATGCACCAACCTCGGCCCTAAATGAATCCCTGTCACTGACACTTCCACAATGTTATGGTGAGACCGCGGCTAAACCTGCAATTTCGATAATAATTCATCCCCATTGACTTGCTCCCTTGCTAGCTTTTGGACACCAGTATTTCACTGCACCGTCTAATTTGAAGTGACACTCCCCTCTAGTGTACTTCACAGCCTATTTCAATGCAAGCGATGTCATGAGCCACAGAATTGTGAAGGGCTGCGCAGGTGGAAAGAAAGTCGACGCTTACACCCACAGAAATTACCACTTCATTCCCACAAGGTCTCCGTGCTTTATCTCGCATCGGCACAGAAATGGAGCCTCCCGAAATGTCAGCGTTGGCACCGTTTCATTATTGAGAGATATGCATTGCTTCTTAATTGCTGGGGAACATCAATTTGGCAACTGACAAAAATGTCTCATCTTGCTGCGCTTTTGAATTTGATGTGTAATTTATTTGCAATCAACGAATTATGACACTTTCTGTTCTTGCTGCTGTGCAAAAGTATACTATTGATAATGTGCACATCACACAGCTTACCCTATGATTGTCTCTGGAGCTCTCTACCTGCATGTTGCTTCATAATAGAAATAATGACCGGAGTGTTGTACAGCCAATTTGTTATCTCGTGTTTTTAGCATCTTTTCAGCATAACAATCCCCTGCAGCCACCCTAAATAAAAAAATAATAATAACTTAAGGAAAGCAACACAAACTATAAAGCTTTACTCCCACTGCACATCTTCCCTGCACTTGCATTAGTAGTTAATTAGCAGATTGCTTGTCCTCTTTTCACAGCAATTAACCACCTTCAAGCATTCAGCCTGCGATCATTCACAGCTTTGTCCCCTACATTACCTCCCCACCCAAACAGAGCACGCAGCCCTTGAAAACTGCTAGAAATGTGGGCTGGCACGCACTGCTGTTAATGATTTCATATTTACGTGTTCTAATTGCGCCTGGTTGGTGATGATAAATATGGACATGTAGCCACGCAGGGTAACTTATTTCATATGCTAATTAAGCAGCGGGAAGACTCGTAAAAGATTATCAGGAGGCAAGGGGTGAGGATTTGGGAGGGTTGTGGGGGTGGCTGGGGTGGTCAGAGTCACAGATCGCAGTTTAATCCAATGCTAAATGAGCACACACAGTAAAGGACACTTCCAAAGGTAGCGTGGCATAAATTAAGACGCACGGCAGGGGAAATTTGAGAGATTTGTGTGTGACACAGATATTGTTGCGGATGAAAAAGTCTTCTAAGATTTTAGGATGTGCTGTTGGACAAGCTGGAAAGAGACAAAAAGTAGCCCTAAACGTGTCGTAGTTTTAGACATTTAAAAGCTTCTCTTTTTAAAATTCTATCAGGTACAAACAGCAATCAGTCAGTGCTGTAAAAGCTAGGCTAATTTAGACATCAATACTAACAAGAACATTGAAACATTAGTTATCTGACTTATTTTTGCAGGTGTAGTGGAATTAGTTTAAATGCATCGTCGCCTAGTGTTAAATTTGATTATGTCTTAATTACAGGAAATGAGCCAAAAGTTGTTTTGACATTGTTTCAAGTGTCATCGGGCTCATTTCCTGATAACAGCGGGAAACAGCAAACCTGCTGATTTTTTTAACAGGAACTCTTAAAACTGGTTTTATACACACAAAAGACTGAATTTCGCCCACAGGACAGTCCGGACTCTTCCACAGCTGTTCTTTATTGTCATTGATGTCACAGCAGTGATGGCCTTGTGAATGATATTAGAGGTGGTAAATAGTGCGTTCTCATGAAAATAGAAAACCAAGTGCACCCATATTCCCCAAGAAGTACATTAAAATACAGTAAATACCTCATAAGGATGGAAAACCGAAGGTTCATGGACTGCAGTTCTGTATTTCATAAAGTCTCTTATTATATGTGTTATATCTCTCATACTGCAGTTCATGTGGATGATTTTTATCCAAAGCACCTTACAGGCCCCGCGGACTTACTTCGTAGCTTTGGAAACCTAGTAGGTGCAACAGACTGATAAAAGATGGACGTAGCAAAAACGTGATGTGAATCAGAAAGTACCCAACACCTCAGTTACACTGAAGTAAAAATAGGATGGGAACCTTCTTGTGACTAGGGAAAATTTGTGGTTGCCCAGTGAATGTACTGAATTTTGTTGCCATCGGAGGTAGATTGCAAGTACTTGAGATGGCCGGGGGTTGTGCCAGCAACACTGATTACACAGGTCATGTGGTGGGAGGCAACTTGTCTCCAAACTGTGACAGTCTGTCTCAGTTTAGCAAATAAGTGGAAGTTGTTTTGAAGATGGCAACTGACTGCGAGTGGTGACAGACATTTCAAAAGCAGGGATCGTGACATTCTGCTGCACGGCAACATCTGTTTTTCCCCAGTGTGACTGCAGCATTACACCTACGTTCTTTCTAATGGCCAGCAGGGGGCGATTTCTCCCAATGCAAAATCATTTTGGGTTCTATAGAAATCTGTCGGAAAACGACCCTTTGGACTGTGACCTCGGTATATATGTTCCTGATAGGTTTATTGTCCCAATTGCTTGTCTATAATCTCAGGAGGTCAGTCTCCGGACCTGCTCCACCTGCGCCGCTGTCCGGACCTGTGCAGGCGGAGGCCGACACAGTCCTATTTTATGTCCCTCAGTTTCTCAGTCAGATCATAAAGTCTCTTTGAAAACACCAAGATGGTGACAGTCACAAGCCTAAGCTTAAGGGTTTGAACATGAAACTAAAAGAGTTTAAAACTAAAGGGTCACGGTAGCTGTGTCCATCTTTTATATACAGCCTGTGATAGTAGGCTGTTTAGCCCCATGGACAAAGTTTAATATCCACTTTCTTTTGCCCTGGTAGACCCCTAATAGCTCACCAGTCAACTTTTTTATGCTGTGTCCTCTTCAATCACAGGGCCACAACCTCCACTGACGTTGTGGTGTCCATCTGCGTTATCTTTGCCATGTCCTTCATCCCTGCCAGCTTTGTCCTCTTCCTAATCCAAGAGAGGGTGAACAAAGCCAAGCATCTGCAATTTGTCAGTGGAGTAAACCCAGCTGTCTACTGGTTGGCCAATTTTGCCTGGGACATGGTAAGTACCAGCTTTATCTGACAGCTGTGTCTGCGCCTCAAATATTCTCTCTTTCTGAAGCTTCGGCTCTGTTACCTGACCCATTAAAGCCAGGTAAATACTGTGTAACATATACTATAAAGTGATTCACCCCAGCAGTTTTCGCCTGCTTTATTTTATACTACCCTTGTAATATACTACTTTGGGCCTTTTTTTGCCCACCTAAGGCTAAATGTAAAAATATCCATCCACTGTAATTGACAATGTAGCTTTGACACTGCTGGCTACTGGGAAAAGCTTCACCTGAGACAGTTATTGGCTGAGGCGTAATTATCGACAGCAGCTGCCCCTGCTGGTTATGCTCAACAGGCTTACCGGCAGTTTCCCCGAGGCATAATGGAAGTAAACATTTCATCAGGTACCTTTGGTAAAGAAATTGCATCAGGACACTCATCATTATGGTGGATAAATGCTGTCTGGGTGGAAGACAAATGCACCTAAGGTGCCTGTCTAATGATTCTAGCCTGAAGCACCCCGCATTGCCATGCATGCTCTATCAACAATAAGGATATTACGGTGAATCCAGTCTGAAAGCTCTTTAATATTTCAGTCTTAACTTTTTCTGTAATAAACATGTATCATTGTAACCTGATACATTGTATGTCTATTATCTGCAGTATTCCATTTATTCGCCAGGGGGGATATTAATCCGAAGGGTGATTATATAATAATAGCATCATCAGTTATGTTTGTTTACTTCTGCAGGGGGAAAAAAAAGTCTAGTAAAAAGCGTCCTGTCTGGTTTGTTTTGAAGTTCAATGGATTTAAACAATCGTTGGATAAATATTAGTCTTAGATCAAAATTTTATAGAGCCGTTGTACATGCATCCAATTCAGCGTGTCACTGAGCGACCGCTTGCTTCAAACACACGAGAATCAGATGGCTCTGTTATTCACTGGATTAATTAGAAAACTAAAGCCAGATACATTCGCTAATTAAAAAGTCATCTACACATTTTATAATTACACGGTCATTCAGTTGGCTTAAAAAAAAATAAATCATAACGCTTTAATGGAGTTGTAACCGCCCTAAAGAGTGACTTTTTAAGCCTGTGCTGGCCTGTGCCTTATTTTGGCGTGTGTGTTTGTGTTTACAGTGTAACTACATCGTCCCCTGCTTCATCGTGATTGTGATCTTCCTCGCCTTCCAACAAAAAGCCTATGTTTCCCCTCCTAACCTGCCGGCTTTGATTCTCTTGCTTATTTTTTATGGGTGAGTAAATTAAGAATATATCCTTCCAATATTCATTCATGAAATCATTTAAAGTAGTTTACTCCACATGTGTGTACCGTATACTTTATTATACATTTTTTTGTTGCGCACTTACTGAAATCTACAGTCTCTTTACATGATGTGTTTGAATAAATATTAAAATAAAAATGTCAAATGCATTAGTGCGCCACCATATCAAAGTTCTCATGTATTTATTTGTTATGTAAATGACATATTTCAGAGTAGCTCAGAGAATTATGGCGTACCCAGATTTCTGGGACGGGCTGTCTTTTAAAATTCATTGATTGACTTCTGAACACTTCAGATATCCACAATAGAAAGCTGTCATACTAGTGCAGGTATTGGCTGAAATGTAAGTACGCACTGTAATATTTTGTTGTCCGACCTTTACCTCTGATGACGGCACGTTAGAGGTTTGCCGTGACAAAGTAAAGGGATTAAGATCTCAGTGGGGTTAAGGTGAGGTCTCCACAGTGGTGGTCGATCCATCTGTGAAAAGGACGTTTTACTTTCACTGAACCCATCTTTCACAATTTGAGCCCGATAAATCCTGACATTGTCATCTTGGAACATGTCCATGCCGTCGGAAAGAAGAAGAAATTCATTAATGGAGAAACTCTGGTCGATCAGTAAATTCAGGTAGTTAGCTGACTGCGTTTTTGAGGAGATAATGTTGCTGAACGTTGACCAACTGAAGCAACCTGAGATCAGGCTTTTACTGTAAGCACGAGGCGTGATGATGCATCACTTCACCCGCTTCTCTTCTTAACCTGATGTGCCAGCACTCAGGAACAGGGTAAATCTGGACTCATCCGACCACATGACTGTTCTCCATCGCCCCAGAGTCCAACCTTTAAACATCCCTGGTGAACTGAATTGTTTTTTTCCCCAAGTAGCCAAACTGATAAGTGGTTTTCTTAAGGCCAGACACCTGTTTAGTCCTGATCCCTGGAGTTCTCTTTACATTGTGTGTGTATAAATGCTTTTACTTAGCTGTGAGTTCAACTATTAATTTGACCTCTGATCATGATCAGTCATGATTTTCATATTTCTTCTTTGAGTCCCTTCGGCCTTTTGTACTGTGTTGAGTAGTTTAACCCAGTTTTAATAGTTTTAGTAAACTCCTGAATTGTGTTGTTTGCTTGATACAGACCATTAAATCTGACCCTTCTGAAACAGAGAACATATTTTCCACCTTTTCTTTTTACGTGGTTGTTTAAGAAATGAGAAGCTACTCACTTCGGTCAGTCAATTAAGGTTAAATAAGCTGTTTCCAAACGTGTCATTATGTTACATTTTAGAGATCAACCACAGAAATTAAAGCCATGTTCAGCTGCAGATGGAGTCATCAAAAATCAATTTAACTACCTAAAAAAGGTGCATAATGTCCATTTAGACCACTTTCATTGTTTACCTGATGTCAGCCAACTTTCTGATGAGGACGTGAAGCTGTTTCACTCCACCACAGTCAATGAACAAAACCAGCAGTTTTCCAGTAGTTCAAAGTTTGTTTGTCCTCTGCTGCTGCTTCGGTAAATTAGTTAGTTTGTGTTACCGTGTGACTTTTTTGTTAAAGGGATAAAAATCAGTCACGCAAAAATTACACTCAGTAAACCAGCAGCTCCTGTTTTCTGTGAGGTAAAAATACAGGAAGCAACAGACCTGTTCAACTCACACGTGCAACTTTAACACTTGATTAAAGTTTACCTTCAAAGTTTGTGTTATCATTGTTGAACCAGCCTTTCCACGCTGTAGGAGAACTTTAAAAGTGCACTACCACAGAATCACCAGCTAAGAAGCTTTAGCTCACTTCCACGCTACTCACACTTCCTCAGGCACTTTGTTCATTTGAACTATTAAGACTTTCCCAAATGAAGATGACATTTGGCAACTTCCCCTCCCCCGTACCCTTAATGAAGAGTTTTGACACCTCACAAAATGTCAGTAAATATGTGGTATGATGACCATTTGAACAGGTTCTAGCAGGTAGTAAACTGTACAGGTAAAGACTACCCTTTTGTTGCATAACCAGTCATTTTGTCCTAAAAGCCGGCTTGAAGTATGACAGAAACCATTCAGTTCAGAAAAAGGGGACAAGGGTTTCTCCTTTTAGGTGTCCAAGGGGTAAATAGTTATCTGTGGCAGTGTCAAAAAGTCCCACAAAGCCAGAGTAATCGAAGAACTGACGTTTATGCCACTAATCTTTAATTCATATCTCCAATTCTGTCATCCAGTGCGTTTATTATAACTTATTTTATACATTTTTCGCAATAGTTTGTACTTTGTGTAATACTTATACTACGTCCATTGAAAGATGCACCAGTGCACACAAATCAGTTAGTAATACTAGTCATTGGAAGTGACACACACCAAACCCTAAGCCTAACTATGATCACGTCCTAATCCCCAACCCTGACCCTAACCACATCAGGCTTTTTCCACCCTGCAAACCTATGACATCGCAACATTGATGATTGGTCACTTGCAATGTTGCAACTGGACCAACATTGGTTTTGATGATCCAGGAAGAACACCACCGCAGGGATATCAGATACAGCTATGGCACATAGTGAAGGAGACATGCTGTATAGCTTACCTCGTACAAACAGGTCTGTGTGCTTGTCAGAGTGAGGCTGCAGTCTGTTTCCAAAGATTCCTAATCTAAAAAGAACTGAATCAGAAAGTTACACACACGCCTCTGAAGTAGGTCAAACTGAAACTCCAGCACTTGAGTAAATGTAATGAGATCAAAACGTGTTACTTTCAAATTACATTCAAAGGTCTGGTTATATGACAGGGGTTGGCACCGTGGCACCACAACACCAGTGCCTCACTTGATCTGCTTGTGATACCGAGCTTGAACCGCTGACTGCCGAGCGTGGGCAGCATTCAGTCTGCAGTGCTTTCATGGGTCACTTACTGAAAATGCAAATGATCAGAGGAGGCCATCAAATGGCACAGCTGACCTGGTAATCCGCATTCGTGAATCGAAAATAGCAAGGACTCAGTAGCTGCTAGCATGACATTTGCCATTATACAAATTGCCCTCGGAGAGTTTAACGAGCATGGATCGCACTGGAGATCACCTTTGTTATTTAAACTTCTATATTTTCAATTTTGTAACACTGTTTTACTTTGGTTTGTGTTTTTTTTTTTTAAGCTGGGCTATCACGCCCATGATGTACCCGTTCTCCTTCATCTTCAGCGTGCCCAGCACAGCTTACGTGGTGCTGACCTGCATCAACCTCTTCATTGGTATTAACAGCAGCGTGGCCACCTTTATCATGGAGCTCTTCAATGATGATGTAAGTGTCATCCTCACCACACGCTCACACACGCATAGAGAGTCTGTGCGGACGGAAAAGTGGGAGAAACACAAGCATGCATGCACATTTTTAACGCGACAGGTGACACACTTCCTGTGAAACAGCAGGCGCAGACTTTCAGGCTCCATAAAAATGATATTTATGCAGAAGCTATAGCTGCGGATGGCTAATTGACTTGAATCATAGATAAACGTTTAGTGTTTTCCATTTTTTTTCCCAAAGCAAAGGCTTCCACGCGCGTGGGTGGGGTGTGTGCCCACCTGGTATAACTTTTAATATATTTCCTTTATCCTCTCAAGGATTTTTCAAAGGAATTATTTTGCCTATTCTTTTTAATGTTAAATCGTTTGCTGAGAATTGGGTCTTCAGAGAACTTTGCTCATCCATCTTTCAGCAAGTGTTCATTTTAACTGCAAGCTGCTCCAGTCTCAGTGGAATGAAAAGACAAAGACACCAAAAACGAGCTAAATAAGAAATGCAGAGCTCGGTTTGGAGAGAGACAGACTGTCAGTCATTGTACTGTTTTATTAGAATTTAAATAAATTACGTATAAAAGAAAATATCTGAATACGCAATTTGTGCAAACAGCCAGGACTCAGACAGAACAACCTCAAGTTTTTGAAACAATTTCTCTACTTTTCTGACATCTTTCTCGTTTGTTCTCTGATTTGAATACGTCTAAACACATTTGCAGCCTTAATTGTTGTTTGCACGATTCCCATGCATCGCCCGCTCTCTCATTTGGTTTTTTCCCACCTCACCACGTATTTTTAGCCTCGTGCTGATCAGTCATCCCTTGTCAACAGACACAAGAGCACGGTGCGGTGACGAGCCGCGTTTGCATCTGACGCTTCATCAGAATGTCTCCCACATCCCCGATCTGCCACTTCAGACGCAGCGTAATGTCGTCTCAAAGACTCTTGCCTCTGCGCGGTCTGCCCCCTCCGACACGCCTGCCTGTGACTTGATCTTCTGGCGCCCGCTCCGTGATGGCATGGGATGTTTCCTGTCTCCTAACGAGGCGGCCTCATTTGCATCGTGATTTCATTATCGCCGACATTCATCATCAATTTGTATTTTTCACGAGCGCGTCTCTCCTCCAAGAAAGTCACTGTGGTCATTTTGTTGTGTCTGCATTCTCTTTATTTATTGATGCGACGTTAGCGGAGTGTATTACTCATAAAGGGCGCCATTCCCGATAATTTAATGGACAGCGCTTTGCCCACGGGCCGGTGTAAAGGGACGGATTTACTGCCCACTTCGCTCAATTGAGGCATTAGGAGCAGCGTGTTTCTCTGAGGCTCGATGGGGACGGAGGTCCAAGATAATTCTGCTAATCTGACCCGATTTCGCCGCTGATAAGAGTCTGATGGGTCAACATCAATCAACTCACATGTTACAGCTCTCCAGGTTTCCATGTCTTCCCCAGTTCAGAGCTGATATCTCCCCGGAACAGACTCTTCACAAACTAGCTAGCGCAGATATGACAGTGCCCCGACGTGCTCCAGTTCAACAGAAACGGCAGATCCTGCACATGACAGCTCTATCCAGCCTTCTCCTCTCGCAGCTTCTGCGATTTCAAAGCTGCGCCTCATCACTTTCAGGCTCCTCGGCGGCGGCGGCGATATTTAAACAGTGTCGCTCAAAAGTAAAGCTTCCGGCTTTCAGTCTGTTTTCTCTTTTCAAGCACTGGGTGAATCTAGATCCCTTTTGGGCATAGCACCATTTTTCCAGGGAAGAAAATGGGAAGAAGGGAAAAAAATAATAGCAGAGTGGGAAAGCAGCGCTCCAGTGTTATAGACTTGGTGCCCTAGTTTTGTCTTGAGACCAATGGGAGATTTTCTTTCCCTCAGGACTGTCCAACTCCCTGTGGATTGCATCAATCCCAGCCTGCCTTGTACGCTTGAAGCGCTGTCTGAGTCAATACTTCCACCACGTGCCTCTAAGAGATAACCGCAGGCACCCATAGATTTTCCAGGATAAATGTATCGGTGTGGCGGCGTGGCCAGGTACCGCTTACCTCATGTAGTGCAATTCGAGTACATTGTTTTAAGTCCAGAAGAATTTATCGACGCTATGCTTAAAACAGGCAAAGGTTTAATGTAGTCGATTGCTCACGACAGAACTCCTACAGTATCTCAAAACCACAGGAATATCATCTCTTGAAAAATATCTTCCCCAGCTGTTTGAGCCATACATCCTCTGTATGTCTCCTTTCATTGTGATTCGCAGCATTATGAATGAAGCCACGCTGTGGGAATAAGCACGTGTAGGGATATGGGTCAGATAAGCACAGCACAGACAATACCACCTTTAAAACCCATTTGAAAATGATGTATGGGCACATAGCGCAAACACAAGGGGGGAAATTGTCCGGCGTTTTATCATCTTCGACAAAGAAGCTCTTAGATCTCCTTGATGAACACCCAGTCAGGAGGAGATATGTTATTTCATGTATCGATCTCAAATTAGGTCTCGCTGCTTTTTGCATTCCTCTGCCAGATGGATGGGCTGCTCTCAGCCAAGGTCATAGCTGTTGTTTATTTATTTAACTTTCTTATCTCTGTTTAGGCTTAGTGTTGAATGTAAAGAATAGAGGTGCCTTTAGCAAATCCCCCGATGCTTGCATTTGAGTGGTTACATACATTGTGAACATCCTGGGGGATAAAAAAATGTTTGCAAACGCCAAGAAAAGAACTTTGAGGGTAAACTTGTTTTCTGCTACAGCAAATTGTTGCAGTAAAGTATATCTTTCCTCCATATACTGTCAGTAAAGGCAATCAAGTAATTGGCTACAGAGAAAATACTAATACACAAATATAAATTAGCGATTTAAATGATACCATTTAACCATTTTTCTCCTTAGTAAGCAGGGTTCAAGTGTTCAAAAAAAATGTTGGTGTTACCAGTAACAAGATGCACCAATTTTTGTTGAATATGCATTGTTATTGCAGCTCTTCTTACATTTGCTTGAGGACAGGAGGGTATAGGTGTAGATAAAAGAAATGATGAATTGCTGCTGAACATCTAAAGACGTCTAAAGGTTTGCGTCGACATAGTGATCAATGAGACCTTTTCATCGCGGTCTTGGATCTGCCCGAGAGAACTAGGCCAGCGAACACTTATTGTAGTGTGTAAGTTTGTAAGTTGGATTGTTGTTCGTGTCATTCAGATGACCTCAAACACATATCGGAACATTTCCTGTTATGAGAATTATTATACAGTTAAAATCTTAGAGCGTTTTATTACTATTCCATTTTATTTTATCAATGACAAGGACCTTTCATACAAAGTATCCCCATATAGTCATGGGAAAAAGAAAAGTACACCTATGTCAGTTCTAAGGTTGTAGATATCCTTTGCGACACATTTTCACTCTTTTTCCGCCATTCTGTTGTAGAGTCGATTGGAATCTTTGTCCTGCTAAATGATCCAGTTTCAGCCAAGCTTTTGCAGACCGATGGTCTCACATTTGGAAGACATTTGTTTTGCAGTCCTGTGGCTGTAAAACAAGCCCAAATCATCACCCCTCCACCACCGTGCTTTACAGTTTATTCCCCCTCAGTCTGCATTAAGCAGTAATTGGAGAGCCAAACCTCTAAACTCATATAGAAGCAGTGAGGGTGGAGTTTTTGTTAAATGAAGAACGGCTGTGTATATGTCATGTTTTGTAGTTCATCCGAGGTTGCATTTGCATGATTTTAAGCCCTGATACATCAAACCTTAGAACTGATACAGAGTGTACTTTCTCTTTAGCATGGCCGCAGATCTTTAGCTATATTTGGAGCTATTGTACATTAGTATCTTTGTCCCCTTTGTGATCAGATTTGTTCCTGGCTCCAATGATCACAGGGATAAGGAGAAGCAGTGAAAGCAAGAGTGCAAAAGCTAGATAGGATCAGTAATACATCTGTCTGCTGAATATGGAAGCAGCATGTGGTTAGCTTAGTATGAATGCAGGAAGGAGCTAGCTTGAGGACACCTGTAAGTTACTAAAGCAAGGCAGATATACAGCAGCAGCACCATATGTATTCTTAATGTGCACAGGCTAAATGTGCCCCCACACCTCCTTGGGAGAAAAAAAAGTCTTGTCAACAGTTTTATTTATTTATTTAGTTTCTTTGTCTGCCTTTCCCCCTCGATCACGGTCTCACGTCCCACCTGCTAATATCTGACAGAGTATGTTGTCTTATTTAAAAAGTGTCATGTTTTTCTTGCATTTACACAATAAGCTGACATCCAGTAAAAGTGCAGACTGAAATATCTTTAAATCTGGCTTTTTATTAAGGCTGGCAGACTCATAAGGCCTCACACTCGCATTGTAACTGCCAATTGAAAGCTTAGTCACTGAAACTAATTTCACAGAGCTGTTACACGCATGCATGAATAAATTCTGTGACAATAATGGCCATCATTTGGAAATCTTGCACACAGCTTTAACAAATCGCACCTCTGCCGCCGCCCCACCTAATCTCGCAGACTCGCCCAGAAAACAGAAATGATGAATTTGTAGTCTCCATCCATGTATGCAAGAGCTTTGAAGACTATGCAGCAATAGAGCACTATGCATAATGCATGAACTCGGTTGTGAAGCCACAGTAATATGTTGCCCTTTTGCTCTGCCTTCTCCTGTTTTACCCCCTCTCCTGTACTTCCTTCCTCGCGTGTGCCAGTTCGTTACAGCCTGGTCCGCTGTGTCTTAATTGAATTAATTGTTGCTTTTGTACTTTATTAAGCTGTCAGTGTTCTAACCACCGGCAGGTCAAATGTGGCGAGAAAGGAACTGTACAAATTTAGAAAGGAAAAAAAAGTTGTTGTGTGGAAATACGCTGTCAAGATAAGACTTTATTACTGCCTATGCCTTGTGAAACACTGAAACAATGTGCTTTGGGTTTGTGTTTCTGTCTTTTTGTTGCTGTGGTGCTTTATCAGAAGAACCAAAAGAAGAACCAAAAGAAGAACCTGTGCTTTTCTTCCTCCCACCTGTGACTCTTTGGTGTCTGGGTGTTTCCTCTACCTTTAGTTATGATTTTAAGGATGAGCATCTGCTTCCCTGAGCATCACCTCATCTGTTTGTGTTTGCACATACTGAGCTCTACTGTACGTGCTCCCCCCACAGATCACACGGTACGTTCCCTGACGTCTCCTAAATTCCAGCATCGAGAAGGTAGATGAACCTTGATGCGCCGAGTTCCCTCGGCATGCTATTTGGTGCACCGCAATACACCCGCGCTCAGCGTGCAAGCACAGCGCAGGATGTTTGTTAATTATCTGCACTTGCATCAGGGAGCTTCAAGCTATTTTCCAAAGCTCTCACTCTGGCTCTGCTGATTCAGGCCTAGAATTGTCAACATATTGAGCTTGTAACTGTGCAATTCCCAGTCAGGGTTTAAATATCCAAAACGTCCTTGTGCCACTAATGTGTATCCTGTGTGTCTGTGTGCATTTTTCTCAACAGAATATCACCCATATCAACAACATAGTGAAGCAGGTGCTGCTGATATTCCCACACTTCTGTCTGGGCAGAGGGCTGATTGACATGGCCAAGAACCAGGCAATGGCCACACTCTTCAGCAACTTTGGTGAGAGGATGATATTATAGCATGGAATACAGAAAGGACTAAACTGTCTCACACATTAGTGCTAGATTTTAAGATGTGAAACGGGTTTGTGTGCTTTTGGACAGTGACACCGCAGTGGTCAATGAAGATGTGATTGAAGCCCAGACGTTCAGGTTTAATTCAAGGGGTTTGGCAAAGGTACTGCATTAACAGTTCGGGAATCATATTTTTATGCAGTCCCGGATTTTTAGCGGCTTAAATTTCATTGTCTTGTGAGGCCTTTTCCCTAGAATTCTAATATGAGATCCAAAGGGACACAGATGTAAATAAGGGAGGCCATCATTAGGCTGAAAACCCCCCAAAATCCAGCAGAAACACCACAAGGCCTGAAAGACCACAGAAGAAAGTGGATGATCTTACCATAGTTAAGAAAATTCCCTTCACAAGATCCAGCTTAGTTGAGACCACGCTCAAAGAGGTAGGTATGCCATCGTCAAAGTCTACAATCAAGAGATGTCTTCATTAATGTAAATACAGAGGGTTTACAACAAGGTGCAAACCACTGGTTACACTCGATTGATTGATTAATTGGGGGAAAAAATCCTTTGGACAAATGAAAACAAAATGAATGCGAATGAGGATAATGCGAAGAGAAAACAATAAAGAGAGGAAAGAGCAGCTCACGAGCCGTAGCATACTGTATCATCTGTTAAACGTGGAGGGAACACATGGGCTGAAGTGCACAGGGCTGTACTCTCTGCTCAGATTCAGCCAAATGCTGCAAAACTGCTTCTCAGTGCAAATGGACCAAAACCAACCCGAGAGTTTCACACAGAACAAATGGGATGTTTTGTAGAAAAGTCATTCACTGGATCCCAACCCAACAGAGCATACTGTTTTAGTTACTGAAGGTAAACGAGAATGCAGCAAAGAGCTGCAAACCAGCAGCAACTGAAGGCGGCTGCAGTAAAGGCCTTAGCAGAGCTTCTCAAGGGAGGACACACAGGATGAGTTTGAGACTTTAGGCAGTATAGAAAGCATTTTCATTGAAATATTTTAAAAAAATCTTTATATTTGAAATGATGCTAGCTTGTACAATTAATTTTGAGTCTCTGAAAATGGGGGATTATGTCTAAAAATGACAGATAACATCAATTTTTTGTAAAACCCACCAAATTAAAGCTGAAAGCCGGCGCTTCAATCATATCTTATTTGATTTAAAATTCACTGTGATGGCGTACGGAGGCAAAATGACAGAAATTTTGTCAAAGTTAGTGCAAAGTACCCTTAGATTACATCCAGTTAGATTCATTTGGCTCTAAATGGATGTCATCTAAGGGTACTTTGCATAGTAAGCTCAATACTTTACGGCATTTCAGCGAGAGAGAGAAAAAGCATCAGTCTCCTCTTTGGGAAACGCTTGGCAGACATTCCTTTTTAACAGGATAAAATCTGAACCAGACTCAGGTCGGGGCAGCTGTCTTGCCTCCACATGTTGGGGTGAGAGGAGAGCAGAGTGAGAAATAACAGGCAATAAATACTGGGCAGGTTGGTATGGCCAATAACCGCAGATCAGAAACACAAAGACCGTATCTGCAGAAAGGTGAAGGAGAGGGAGCACAGGGAGGTTAGTGACATGTACAGGTAATGCATGGGCAGAGAAAGCTAGCTCAGCGTGTAAAGCGGATTAGCAAAAAAAGAAGAAAAAAAGAGAGCGCTGGTATATTTATAAAACCCTTTAAAACATGGTTATCTCACCCCGGTGCCTCAAAGTGCCACCGATTTTACCAGACTCGGTTTCCTCTCACTCAGCAGTCAGCTGCAGCACCTAATTTATCACAGCGGACCGCTTGTATAAATTTCCATCCTGCTCTCCTATACTTTGTGCCTCTTAAAATATTTAGAGCAACTCGCGCCGCAGATTTCTTCCATTTTACTTGCAAACCTTGCCGTTGTCTTTTAGTAAACAACAACAAACACAACTGCACCGCGTGCTGCTCTGAAAACAGCCAGAATAAATGTTCTGTGGATCTTTGCAACGAAACATTTGCATAACCCGTTTTTGCATCACAGTCGCCCACCACACTGCTCTGTTCTCTGTTACACTGGCAAATGACTGGAGCATTTAAATTATTGGAATACCATAAAATATTGCAAGAAATGTACATGCCATCCAAAAATATAATAATAATAGCCCACAAAGGAGCATTTATATGGCGCTTTGTGTTGTATTCCACCCGTTTCTCCACTGATACGAAGCTATTTCGTTCTAAGCGTTAGTTCTCCAATATTTGACCAGAAACGCAGCTCCCTAGTGTCCACTACAGCTGCACACTCTGCATGAGTTAAATTTAGACAGGATAGGGAAAAAAACAGTGTAATGGTGCTTGTGGAGGTGGAGCCGGTATTGAGGAGGTCATCAAGAAGCAAAGAGGCACATGCAAGAGGAAAAAGGGGTCTTATCTGTGGAGAGATGGAGCAGGAAATAGCGGTTTGAGGAATCATTTGTGGTAGCGGTTGGAGAGAAGGAAGAGAAAAGCAATCATAACTTAAAAAGGCTAGTGTGGAAAGGGGCTATTTACCCGAGAATGAGACTGAAAGCTCTTTTCGTTTTTCTTGTCTCCTTTGCACCCCCCACCCCGCCCCACCCTTGGCCTTAAAGGCTGTAGAAGCCGTGAGGGAGAGGGAAAGAGAGCAGATATGATAATGGTTAGAGTGCTGGGCTGTCAACGGTTTACTTTACTTGCATGTTCATTAGCCAAAAAATAAAAATATGGCTTCAACATGAAAAGTACAGGATGTCAGCAATTTCTTCCCATGACATCGGTGACAGCATTTATTTTTTTTATTATTATGCAAAGGCTAAGTGGCTTTTTAAACTGCCGCCTTTCACCAACAAATGTGTCTCAGCAACACCAGCGTCTGACAAAGACACATTTGGCTGTCCATGAACGAAAACACCTCTGCTTATTTCCCTTTTGTTTTGACAGCTTGTCCATTAACTCATCCTCGGGGCTCGCTGTTAAGGGTTGGAAGTTACTGTGACGTGACACGTGGAAATAATCTGTGTAATTACCTGCCTTTCTCCTGTGTGCGTTTGCTAATTTCCTTATCAGGGGAGGACCGTTTCAAGAACCCGCTGAGCTGGGAAATGGTGGGAAAGAACCTTTGTGCCATGTCCATCCAGGGAATTGTCATGTTTGCTGTTACAATCCTCATCCAGTATAAATTCTTCTGCAAACCAAGGTGACCGTAAGAAACTTTAAAACAAAAAAACAAAAAGAAAAAACAACTCTTCCTTGTGTTTTGTCAGATAAACAAATTCTGTCCTGTTCGCAGCTGTTAGGATTAGTAATACGCTCTATATTGACTTTATATGAAACATCTGTTGCACTGCAAATGTGTTTTACCAAATTCAAACCAATTATGTCTTCCTTTCCTTTTTTCCACTCTTTTTTTTGTAGTGTTTTGTACTCTAAAAGCGAGGTTGCCATAGGAACTAATGCCCGTGGCTTCATCTATTTATGAAAATTGCAGAGATTGTTTCATTGAGCTTAAACTTTGACCAACATAATTTGTCACCCGAGTTCATGTTAATTTTAATGAAGGGTATTATGCCAACTGTGTTTGACTCTCTCCGTTAGACTTATTTCAGGGAAGTGGCTGCCTGCGGAGGAAGAGGATATCGATGTTGCCAGGGAACGAAGGCGGGTGTATGAAGGCGAAGCCCAGAGCAACCTTCTGAGGATCTGTGACCTCACTAAGGTATCCAGCTTTGGTGCTTTATACATTTTCAGTGGGTTTTTTCCATTCTGTTCTTGCTCCTACTTGATTTAATTTTGTTCCATCGCCTCTTTGTAAAAAGTGTAATTGTATTTAACCCTCATCTTACCAACTTTTTGTAATATCTGAGTTGTTTTTTTTTAATTGTTCCAATATTTCATCACTTTTGTCAGTCAGTTTGTTCCCCACAAAATTACCCCGCCATGGAGGTTATGTTTTCAGTGTTTGCATGTCATTATTCTGCCTGAAAACACGATAACTCGAAAAGCTTTGAATGAATTGTGATAAAACTTTATAGGGGTGGAGAGTGGGGTCGTTTTAACAGCCCGACATCCACCGATGTCTTCAAGGTCAACTTAACAATTTGTTGGTTGAAAATGAACAAAAAGCCTTAAAAATGAGAAACTATGAGTCTTACAAGTGTGCTGTGTTCTTTCAACCTATAGAAAGTCATGTATAAAGATTCAAAAGTCACGTCACCTGTGACCTCTGATCCTTTCTTCAAGGTCAAAAGATTAATTTGAAGGTCACAGTGACAATAATGCTTGATAGAGCTATTAAAAAATGTTTCTTACTGCCATTGTTTGCATTGACAACATGCTGGCATATAGGGAATGAGGAAATATCACACCACTTTGGACCAATGACCTCTTTTTCAAAGTCAAATAAGGTCAAACTGTCTTAAAATGTCTTTTATCTTTAAACCTGCTTAAAATTCTCTTGCCTTTGTTTGTAAAGGTAACGTTTAGTAAATATCACATTTGAGATGCAGCTGGATCTACTGTATGTGAGAAAGCTGACCTCTGCCACTGATTCTGTTCATAATATTTATGGACAGAATATCTAGGCGCAGCCAAGAAACTCTAGGTGGAGGGTGAAGAGTTTGGGTATCTTTTTACAGATGATGTGCTTCTTTTGGCTTCATCGAACCGTGATCTCCAGCAGCCTGCGCTGAGGCTGTTTGCAGCCAAGAGGTGAAGCAGGTGGGATGAGAATTAGCAACTCTAAGTTCAAGGCCATGGTTCTTAGCTGGAAAAGAGTAGAGTGGCTGCTCTGGGTCAGGAATGAGTTGCTGCCCCAAGTGATGGAGTTTGTCTTGTGCTTTGTTCATGAGTGAGGGGAGAGGGGTGTGGGTGCCGTCTTGGCAGTGATGCTGACGTTGTACTGACCTGTTTTGGTGAAGAGTGAGCTAACCGTGACGGTGAAGCTGTCAATTTACCAATGAAGCTTCATTTCTACCCTCACCTGTGGCCGTGGGCTCTGAGTAGTGACCGAGTGAATGAGATCGTGGATTTCAGCAGCGGAAGCAAGTTTCCTCGTGAGGGCGTCTGGGCTCGACCTTACAGGAGCTCGGTCATTCAGAGCAGAGCTGCTACTCCTCTGCATCAAAAGGATCCAGTTGAGATGGTTTGGCCATCTGACCAGGATGCCTCCTGGGAACCTCCTAGGTGAGGTGTTACAGGCTTGTAACGCAGACCTCGAGGCAGACCCAAGACCTGCTAGTTTTGTGTTTCAATTATTTTATATTGGGGTCAAAATGAGCTTGGTTGGTTTTACAATAACAGGGTACTCATGAAGATTGTACTTGGGATATTGAGTGCAAAGATTTTCATTATAGAGAACATGTGAATGAACTGAAATGTTGAATAATAAGCTCTCAGAGTAATAATAATGATCTCTCTTTTTCCTTATATGTCATTAATTACATAACTAATAATGCTCAAAGAAGAAATTTGGTTTGATGATGGACCTTTATCCTGTGACCTCTCACCTTTTCTTGCAACCTGATAAATTCACCCTGCCCTCTGCATGTCCCTGGCCTCTTATTTTATGACTTCCTGCTATAGATTATGTTAATGTTTACTTTTTTATATGTGGAAAATTGTGTAGTCCACCTACAATACTTTTTGCAACACTCAATACCTATATTTCTGAATCATTATGCATTATTGTACGTAAATACTTTAGTTCACCTGAATATGTGGACGTGTGTGTGGGCGAACTTTACTCCCTTCATGTGCTCGAGCAATATTCTTTTCCAGGCCAAATGGGAAAGACAGGTTGGTAGCCTGCAGCTGTGCGCTATCACAAACATCATAAGTGGGCACAAGAACCAAACAAGATTACACTTTTAGAGGTGGAAAGGGTCTGCGCTTCTATGTAGCTCTGGCCCTCCTTTCCTCGGTGTGTGTGAGACTGAGCATACTGTGGCGGTGCGAGCCTCAACACCACCAAGATTAACGCCTCATCCATTGGCAGATGTTCCCTCCCTGCGGGCAGCGTGGCAGCAGGAAGTGTCACCACAGCAGCCTGCTTTGCAGCTCCAGTGCCGACAGCTGGACGATCTAACAGCCTTTTGCTTCTTACCACCTCTCTTCGCTCCTTTACTCCCTTGGTCTGCTCATTCGCACCATACTTAATCTCTCACTCGTTGCTCACGAAACACAGTTGTGCGCCACACTCCCTCGGGTAATTACTGAACAAAACAGTTGGATGGGTAATGTATTACAAATCATCTTCAAAGGCAAAAAGTTGGGCCGGGTTGTAGGAATGCTAGTTGTTCAGCTAAGAGTTGTAGAGCTAACGTCTTTAAAGTTCTTAAAATCATTGTTGCAAATGTGCCTTTCAAACAGTACGAAAGTATTCACTCGGTTTGGCTGAAATAGTCTGCTGTCGATAAGCACTTCAGTTATTACTCATGTGCACATTCGCAGTTGACAGCACGTCTATGAGATGAGACACAGTGGCCCATCGCCACACAAACACAGCAGAGCATTGGCAGAAGGCATCAGGATTCTTCCTGCAGTGCCCTCATTGACTCCCTCCACAGCTGTGCCCCATCCATTGGGGGGGTGTAGATAATAAAATGATCAATGAGCACATGGCTTTGGTGGCCATGTGCCACAGGCTGGGCCCTGTCATAAATCTGAGCATGCCTCTGAAGCGATCGACAGGCCATCAATCATCTGTCAGATACCTGCTCCTCCCCTTCCTTATCCTGCTGCACTAAACAGGAGCGTTTTGCTATGCGCCCCACCTGGTAGCCTCCACTTAGCTGCTGCATTAGCGTCGACACCATAATCGATGGAAGTGTGTCCGTCTGTGAGCATTTTCCAGGCCCAGTGCTGTCAGTTTAACCTTCCAGTCACTCACTGAGATGACAGGGAAAGTTTCAAGAAACCTTGTGACAGCTGTTAGGATTAAGGAGAACGAGTGATGAGTGGCACCTTGGCATACTACAAGTGTGCTAATGTGCTAATGTGTACTGAGGGCATTTAAGTCGTTCAAATGAGACTCCTTTGGCAAGAGCTCTTGGTTTTACATTTAGAGTGGGCGTACATTTGTCTACAAAAACATTTATACATAGATTCAACTGTTCATTAGCCTAAAACCTATTTACCCATTTTTGAGAGATTACCAGACTCGACTTAAGTGATTTTGAGGTTTTTCAGCTTTTTTCCAAAAAGTATATTTTCTGGCAGTTTTCCCTTTCTCAAATTTCATCTTAAAAGGCAAACTAGAGCCTGCTTGTGACTCCATTTGCATCGTGTTAATAATTTAAATTGTTTAGACTCACACCAGTTAATCAGGCATGGCAGTAACTCACTGCCTTTAATTCTGTGTAGGTTCTCAGTCATCCAGGTCTTTGTAGTCTAAGGCAGTGTTTCCCAACCTTTGGAATAGAATAGAATAGAATAGCTTTTTATTGTCACTGTTACAGGAACAATGAAAGGCAGTTTGGCATTTCTCCATGTGTGTGAAGTCCACAATAGCTTAAGCATTTACACAATAACAGACAAATTGTACATTTACACAAGAAAGATTTGTACAAGTTATACATACACCTGCAAACATACACGCACATACATACATATATGCATCCGTACATACATACACATACATATTTCCACATACACGCTTACATCTATATACATACACATACATGCCATCTAACTAGCAGGTGCATTGCGAGGTGCAGTGTGATCAGTGATATTGCACATTGAGTGGGGGAGGGGGGGGGGTGCTTGTTGGAACTATACTAAATAAGGTTGTAATAAATACAGTTTATAGAGTTACAGTTTTAGGAGCCACGGCACATGTTTCACATTAGAAAAATCACACCGCACACCACCAAACAAGACTGTCACAAAAAGCATATTGATCATTTTCCCCTTGCACCAGGTATAGCAGAATTAGTTCGGTTTGTTCCCAGTATACCTTTTTTGCTTTCTTCTGACCACTACTCATGCTAGGGTCTTCTTCTGGGTTGGAATTTTCTCCACGACCCAGGTCAGATTGACTATTTTTTTCAAATATTTATCTATCAAATATTTATCGTTGCATTGTCTCACTCACAGCATGACTATTATGTAATTTCTTCTTCATTGGCAACCCATTTAATTTGAGCAGGTAGTTGTACTGCCCTCTAGCATACGCTGATCGCTTAGAGTACTAATCAGGTAGAACCAGATAATCTTCCACAGCACACCTGATCATTTCTCACAAGCGACTGGCCTTCTTTAAGTTACTTGAAGAATTTCACCTCTCATCCGAGAAGCTTCTTCAGTTCTAAAACCAAATGGTGCAGAGTCCCAGGTATTTAAACCCTAGTGGGAGTTGTCCGTTAGGAGGGTCAATGACCCACTATTGATCATGTGCCTCATCACATAAGACAAGGTGTGAAAAATGGCGTGGGTCATTATCATCATTATTTCAAGTAAAACCATGGTGAGACCTTACCTCACCCTATCATGTGACTTATTGAGACCACCTGACACAAGATGTTAGGGGGTTGAGGCGCAGTGAAGGGATCTTTTTAGGCCTCTTTTACTCCTCTTACAAACCAAGCTCATTACCCTCAGTACCTTTAGGCATGTTGGCGTGGTGAAGACAACCAGCTGAAGTTTCAACGTGAGCACGACATTGGGCAAGAAATGCACTGAGGCTACAATTCACCAAAATTGGACAATAGGAGATTGGAAAAATGTTGTGTAATGGTGTGGGGGATATTTTCTTGGCATGCTTTGGGTCTCTTAGTACCAGTTAAGCATTGTTTAAATGTCGCAGCCAACCTGAGTGTTCTTGCTGACCATGTCCAGTGGCGGTCCTAGCCTGTTTGGCGCCCTGGGCGAACACTCCCTCTGCTGCCCCCCGTTTCTCGTTTTGACTCCTCTACTTTTTTTGTTTTTTCTAAACTGAGGACCTGATGGCTTTGAACTTTTCTTGTCCATCTTCCATTGGTTTTAATTTTGCACTCCAGTATGAACACCCATCCCCCAACACGAGGATCACCACAACATAACCTAATAGACCTACACCTTAGTTCACAGATTGACTTTGTCTAGGGTTTATTTCTGGGATTTCACACAACCCAGGATTCAAACCATGAATACATAATAGGCTTGGATTTACAACATTATGAATGAAATGTGCTCTATTTGGAAGCAGTCGGCCTCTCCCCCTTCGACGGGTTGTGTGTGAGACTTTAAATCATCAAACTGTAAATTATAAATTTTAAATTGTTATAGATCCCTTTACCCCGAATCCTAAAGTGTATATTTATTTTCTTACTCTTCTTATATATATTGTTTGTATACTCGTCCTGCTGTAACTGGAGCCTCGTCGTCTCGTCTCTCTATATACTGGACTGTATGTAGCAGAGATGACAATAAAGTTTACTTTGACTTCAGCAGCGAGCAGGCGCACCGAGGGCTCTCGTGCTCACTTTATAGAATTTCGAAAAAACATCGGCGCAAATTATAAGTCTGTATCATGATATCTGGTGTTTTCGTGTTTGTTGGTTTGATTTTATTTTGTTTTATTTTGCGAGTTGGTTATTAGATGCTGCTCCAGCCAGCCAGTGAATCCCCCGCCGCCCCGCCCTCTCCTCCCTGTGCCGCAAGCAGCAGGTGCACCTCGCAAACGGAGGGCGCCCTTACTCCCAGAAAACGGGCGATAGAAAACCGATCGGTGCCTATGCCGTTCCCAATATGCGCTGGCATGACGTCAGGGCAGCATGAGTACAAGCAATTTTTTTATTTTTTATTTTTTTCGATGCCCGTGATGCCGCCCCCCCCCACCACGATGCCGCCCTGGGCAACCGCCCGTGTCGCCCGTATCAAAAACTGCTACTGACCATGTCCATCCCTTTACAAGCGTGTACCATCTTGTGATGGCGGCTTCGAGCAGGATAAAAACCATTTATCAAAGTTCAAATCATCTCAAACTGGCTTCTTGAACTTAATAATGAGTTCACTGTACGTCATTTCCAGAGGTTTGTACTTGTTCAAGACGTGAAGAGTGGTGAGATTGAAGGGTACACGTTCTTTTAACAGGGCTGTGAAGGTAAAAGGTGTCAAAAAATGTGAACCTTTGCACTGTGAGTCATGATCTGCAGTACTGTTTAAAAAAGAAAAAGGACCGTAAGTGTACATGGTTTAGCCAGAAATGCAGCATTTGAAACTCAAGACTTGAGATGTTAAAACCTAAATCTGTATTTTAGCTTTTTAGGTGCCGACATCCTATTTTCAAAGCCGTCTCATCTGATTAGATGTCGGTCTGCTTATCATGACAGCTGCAGCGGTACTCGAGCCAGAGGGGAATTATCCTTTAATTGCCTTCCTCCATACATATATCTCTCGCTTTGATGTAGCTTTAGCACCTAAAACTATCACTGAAAGGTAGTATATGTAATACAGATTGATAAATACTGAATGCAGGTGCCAGATGGTGCTGGAAAAATGATGGATCTGTGCTACTCCTGCTTTTAATAGATGCTTTTGATGTGCCAACTGTGTAATAAATGTAATGTCATTGTTTGTCAGACTTAAATTTGCATTTACTTTGGATACAAAGTTTTTAAATACCAAGAAATGTAACATTCATACTAACAAAAATTTAGCAACACGTTTTTGTTCCAGTGCACCTCTCCAATATGAGAACATAACCATGCACAACACTCGCAGATAAGTCTTTTTTCAGCTTTTATGAAACCAAAACAGACACTCTTATTTTAACTCAAAAGGGCACAGTGCTGTCCTTGATTTTGAATGCTAAATATCTTAAACTGTCACACTCTCCAGTAAGAACAAAGGCCTTGTCTTGTCTTTCCACATGAGAACAAAGCAACACTGATTCCAAGTCACACTGAAAGCATACACAACCCATATGTAGCCTTCAAAGTAGAAGGGCACCAAAAGAAATGCTTAATTTTGTTGGATGTTCATGATTTTTGATTTTTGTAATTTAACAAAACATTTTCATTTGAAGTAGATGTTTCTATATTTTGCATTTGTCAGCAAAAAGATGAAAGTAAATCTGTGGGAAGCCACCTTTTTATTGAAAGTGTAACCGCACAGCCTTGACATGATGCTGACTCACAATCCAATTACAAGAATTTTTTTTTGCATTGTTGAAGATATGATTCTAATTCTGATTGGAACTTGTGTGGTCAATCAAATGGTCTGCCTTGGTTTGGACAGGCATTGATTGCAATGAGATGTTAAATATTAAATATATATTAAATATACTGGTTATTTTTTTCCTCCCCATACAGCAACAACAATATCTTAAAGCAGGATATCGCCAAAAAAAGTCTCCTCTGTCTACTCAATTATAATCAAATATTCCACCTACAATTAAAGCTAAAATATGTTAGTTTAGTGAAGCTAACAGACAAACAAAGCAATTATATGGCAAATATAATAGAACAATGCATATCTAAAACACTATATATTACCTTTAGGCATTGGTGGAGTCCTCAGCATAGCATAAAGGAGGTTTAACTAGCCAGAGCTCATATCTAAACCATATGTTAGTTTCAGCAAGTATGCCACCACAAAATAATACTAAAGTAAGATCACAGCCTATCTAAGATGTTCATATCTATCGCTTTACCCACTGGTTTATCTTGATGTCTCACATTGTCTAGATCCAGTAAACCCTGAAAAACATGCTTCCCACCTGTGGCTGAAAACAAGCCACACTTATAGGTCTTAATAATTTAAACATTAAAAATGTATCAATACTAATCAGTTACTTAGCAGTTCTCTATCCACTGTCTCTCGACACTATTAAATATTTCTTAACTACAGAAGTATAGAGATAATCTCTTTACTCATTGAAGCCAATTGCTAATATAATATGTTTTCTGCTCTTATTTGTTTGGTTGTTTGTTTGTTTTTTTGACTGAACCATATTTAGACAAGAAGAGAGTTTTCAGCTAATGATACCACTGGCTAGCTTGGTTAGCATTTCAGTGTTTGCTAAAGGGGAAGCTAATTTGGCTAGCACAAACAGGCTTAAAAGACATACTCACCAGTGTTGCCAACTTAGCGACTTTGTCGCTATATTTAGCGAGTTTTCAGACCCCCTTAGCGACTTTGTTTTCTAAAAAGCGACTAGCGACAAATCTGGCGACTTTTTCTGGTATTATTGGAGACTTATTTATGACGACTTTTTGACGTGAAAGCGGGTATCGCTTTTACTCTCAACAAGCAGCGGGTGCTGCCTTGGGCACCTCACCCGTTCCAAAGCACTCACGGACAGAGGATAGTCCTCCCCCAGCTGCAGGGCAGAAGATGTTCACACCTGTGCGTCCGAACTGCAAATGAATCGCGCGTGAGCGAAGCCTCTGCTCTCGCACTGACTGTACCGCAGTCAGTTCTTCTTTTACTGTTATGCTGTTTTGTGGATCACGAGGTTTAAAACTACTTATAAACACACATACACAGTAACTCCACCAGAGTGCCTATTTCAGGTCACTTTTGCCAGTCCAGGCCCGGATAAAGGAGCAGGGTTGGAATTGTGACATTAAAAAAAACAATAATTGCTAAAAGAAATTTAATTTGTAGTTCTAAATGAATTCTAAATGCATTTAGGACGTTTTTTACTCACTTTATGTCTCTTCCACGATGTTATTTCTCTCTCCAACAACGTAGGTTACAATTATATTAGCATGACCAATTATGCAAATTAGGCGATGACGTCATTTAGCGACTTCTAGCGACTTTTAGGACAGCCAATAGCGATTTTCCTTACTGAGGAGTTGGCAACACTGATACTCACTTTAGAAACTGAACAACAGGTTCCTTATTGTCTACAACCAGTGAACCTGAAAAAAGGTCTCCGCCTGTAACTCTAACTGGTAACTCAGCTAACCAACGCCAAAGGAAAATATACTTTTAGGTCTTAATAATTAATGTAAACAGTAAAAATATATCAGCGTTCACTACTTATTCAGCATTTCGCTATCTCTTCACACTCTTAATTATTCCTTACCTTTACTCATAGACCTCTGGTTATAATATAACCATATGTTCTCAATTTGTTTGAAAAAAAAGAGAAAGAAACCAAATTAAGCAAAATTGTTTTTAGGTACAGAAAGCAACCAAAAAGGGTTTGCTGAAGGCTAATTTGCTGACTTTATCTAGCAAAAATTTAATTTGTATTATTTTTTTAATGTGAATTAATGGTTCAAATATATTTTGTGGTTTGGGAATTTTTTTCAGATTTTGAAAGTTTGAGAACAACTACAGTTTTTACTAACCAGCAAATTATCTGTATTTCTTTTGTAAGGCTGCTGTAAAGCTGTATCATTAGTTTGCTCTCAAGTTTTCATTTTTGGGGAATAAGCCTCAAGTGGCCATTTGAAGAACTGCAGATTTTTACACCATAACATCAGTTTTGTTTTTCAATCGAGGATGTTGTGTTGTATGAGATAAATGTAATTTCACAATTAAGATTCAACCCAAGAACTCCTTGATGCAAGCAGCCATTCTCCAAAAATGATGAGGTCGTTTAATCTTCCATTTAATTGACAATTTGTGTTGAGCGGTCTTATTAAACTGGGTTTAAGACTTCTTTAACAGAAAAGATGGCATGCTTTTTCACCAAGGTCGTCACACTGTATTTCGAGGCCAGTGAATGTGGCCGAATGCGCTGGGTGCATAAAATGCTGGTAATCTAGTGACAGTGTGTTGATGGTTATTGAGGTTGCTAAAGTGGTACTCAAAGTCAAGACAGATTTGCTCATGAATGCTGTCACTGCAGCCACAAATACTCATTTTTATGTCCTCTCCCTCTCTCCTCTGCGCAAGTGTCTAACTTTTTTTTAAATAGCTTTTCCCATCTGGCTCACTCTAAATGTTGCAAATGATCCCTTCTTGTTAAAATTTGTTTCCTTTGCGTTCTCTCACGCTCTCTCTCTCTTTTTCCACCTGCTTCTTCCATCTCACTTCCTCCCTGCTGCTCTGGCCTATCGCTCCATATTTTCTCATGCCATCCTCTTTGCTATCTTTCTCACTGTCTGCTTCCCACACTCCCATTGCCTCCCGCCTTCTTTCTCTCCCTTCCTCTTGCTGGTTGCTTGATTCATTTTATTGTCTGCTCCCTGCAGGTATACCCTCGGAAGAGCACCCCCGCTGTGGACAGGCTATGTGTGGGCGTTCCTGCCGCAGAGGTGAGTCAAATGCTGCTGTATCACACAAGCACCTTCTCAAGTAGATTGTCTGTTTGCACTTCTCCGTGTTGTGGGGCTTTTTTTTTTAACAATCGTACTTTTGATTACTTCACAAAAATCAGTTTCTGCAGAAAATAAAATATGAATGATATGAATTGCCCGACGGTACTGACTGACGAGAGCACGAGGGCATTGAGTTGGGCGATTGCACTGACAGTGCAAGTGTATTTCTTGACAGTTTGAGAGTGTTTGGATCAGTGTTTTCTCAGAGTCAAATTAAAATATCTTCCACGCTTCTCAAAGAAGACATTAGTAGGAACAGTGATCTCCTTATCAGGCTTGTTTATGTAGTCATACTACAGCTAAGTCTCTACTAAAGATACGAGCAGGAAAGAAATGGGCGTTGTGTAGCAGCAGCATGTGGACTCAGTGATTGTTGAGTTCTGTGCACTTGGCAGAAGGAAACCAAACAGGCCAACGCCACGGAGGGAACTGGACAACTTATCTGTGTAAAACTCATTATATCATGTGGGATATCACACACACACACACTCACTGTCACACGCAGCGTAGCGCTAGAAGCTTGATTTAAACATAATCTCAAATGCTGACAGGCTTTCGTGCTCGGCGGACTTTCCGTTAGTATCCTATCCTCCCTTCCAATGTTGACTCAAAGCCCAATGTAAATGCCAGTGGAATATTGTGATTCACGGGGCTCTGCTGATCACACACTGCATTTCCATGCATTATTTACATCAAGCTTAGCTCTCTGTGCATTTGCAAGCACAGGTCACAAACAAGCAGGGATCAATGAATGACAAAAATCAAATATTTATGTCCGAGCCAGAGCACCTAAGGCGGGTCACATGACCGCGGGGCTCTGCGGGGACAACTTCCTGCCACATGCCCTCTAGAGGGAAGTAAAATCAGCAGCATCAGGAAAAAAAAACAGAGAGAGAGAGGGTGGTGTTTGTTGTAGCAATTTACAGAGTGAGGAAGAAATGCTTTTGGGAATGTTTTTTTGTTTAGTTTTTTTAGTATTTGTTCCTGTGCGCCTGCCGTGTTGATTTACAGTCTTGTTGTTTTGTTTGCACACAGAATATATCAATTTGTTATTTTGCTAAACATCGAAGCAGTCGAGCATGCAATATAAACTGCAGTCCCAGTTACACGCAGCAGACGAGTATTTGCACAGTCTATAGGTAAACTTCATTAAACGTGTTAATGAGTGGTATTTATTATAAAAACCTGCGTGCTGAAAACTGGAAATATCATCCCAGGCCGGTTTCCCCTGCCTGTTTTTCAATGACACCGTAAAATACTGTTTTCCCTAACGGACGCCTCCGCTCATTGTCCCCGCCAGTGTTTCGGCTTGCTGGGAATCAACGGAGCTGGAAAAACCACCACGTTCAAGATGCTGACAGGAGACATCCCAGTCTCCAGTGGAGAGGCCTTCCTAAATGGATACAGGTGAGGCCCTAACTCCCACTAGTGCACCAAGTACCTCATCATAATTAGCCACCCAGGAAGGCTGCTCAGATGGGGATCGAGCTGTAGTTTTTTTATAGCTCACATCCTGTTCCACAGCTACATTCATTCTCTGTAATACCGCTTTCTATTTTTCCATCTCAGGCACTCTCACTGTCTTTGTTTTTCCCAGCTATGCAGTTCTACTATCTGTTATACATTTGGCTGTCTCTGTCTCTCCTTCAGCTTTGGTTTTCTCTCCTTACTCTGAGATTCTCAGAAATGCTGAAGACTGAGCTCTCGCCTTTTTTCCCCTCCTTACCTCTTGTACAGCTTACACATATTTCATTCCTTTTCATATCCTCACCCTGCACCCTGCTCTGTTTTTTTTTTGTCTCAGCCTTGCAATATCAGTCATAAGAAATCTTTGTACATGCCAAAAACCAAAAAACTTGAGAGAAAGAAAGTTTGCTCTTCCTTATTTTTAGGAACAAACAACCGCGTTCCGTTGCCTTGGCGCGCATCTCTTAAGGCGGCACGGCAGAGTGCGGTTGAGCCGCGGCTGTTCATTCGCACGTCTTGCAATTGACTTTGTGTTCAACGAAAAACAAGCAGCGAACAGAGCAGCGCTTTGCTCAGCAGTGTTTATGTTGATTAATGTAGGTACAAAGGAGATCAGAGAAAAATCCGAGACCTTTAGGGGGAACGAAAATTAAAAAGAAAAGGAAAAACAGATGTGATTACACCCACTCTTCTGTTTTCAGCTCATTACGCTTTCTGTGCATTGGCAAGAACGATTAGTGGAAGAGAAAAGGCAGCTTCTCTTAAATGGAAGTTTATGCTCTCATGGCAGTCGTCCCTCTTGTCTGCATTTGTGGGCTCGCAGAAAATAGCAATGCCTACATTTAGCATGCTTTTACTGTTCACGAAAAGCTAGCATGCTAACCGCAGCAGGTGGCTCATTAGCTGCCATTATTTGATGAAGACCAAGAAGGAAGTGGATTACCTCAGTTACCACAGAGACGCTAATGCACATCATCACATTTATAAGTACATATTTTGGGCTAATTAACTCCTCTTGTTGGAATCCTCAGTCTTCAAAGATCATCCAGAGTTTAGAGGTTTTACTCTCTACACTAAGCTAACAGCAGTGTAGTCTGTGCAAACCCAGTGCCAAAATTGTTGAGATGATGCGTAATATGTAAATAACAATAGAATACAATGATTTGGAAATCCCATAAGCCAAAAGTCTATTCAAAATAGAAAACATATCAAATGTTTAAACTGAGAAAATAAAGTGAAAGCTCCTGACTGCAGGCCAGTTCAGCACTTGGACACCAAAGTCATGTTGTTGCAGTATGTGGTTTAAGGTTGTTCTGCTATAATATGCAAGGCCTTGAAAAAGATGCAGTCTGGAGGGGAGCATACGTTGCTTTAAGACTGACTGTGTTTTTCCAGATGTGCAAGCCAGACTGGATGGGGCATCTCCTCTTTAGTCTGGCAGACACAGCATCCATGTTTTCCAGAGAGAACGGTTTTCAACTTTGTCTCCAACCAATTCAGTGAGCTTTGGCTGTAATGCCATTATAGAGCCTTAACCTGTGTTTGTGGATTGCATGGTGAACTGAGATAGCACACAGTGATTTCTGGAAGCGCTTCTGAGCACGTGCAGTGATTTCCGTAACAGAATCATACCTGTTTTTAATGCAGTGCCCGCAGGTCCGAAGATCATCTGCAGCCAGTGGAAATTTTTGACCCTGTCACTTACTTACAGAGATTTCTCCAAATTATTTAAAAAAAATGAAGTACTGTACATGGTGATATAGTCAATGTGTTACAATGTGTCTTACAGCCGCAACTGTTCTAGAAATGTGCTGGTGCCATTAACTTTAAATTAAGCAAATATCTTTCTTAAAATATAACATTTGATATGCTTTCTGCAGCACGTTCTCATGGCAACACATATCATACTGACACGTGTGACAAATTGTCGGTATGTTATGTGTTCGGAGGAATGAGAGCCAGATGGAATGAATCTTTACGTTCTCATCATGAATCGCTTTAGATTACACTGTGATCGGGTTAAGGTTATGGTTAGGGCTCCAATGGAGGACTGGAGCCTCAGTTCAAAGCGTCGATTATCACCGCGAGTAGAACCCGTAGCGCTTCATAACGACATGGAAAGGTACTTTTCCCGTTACTATGAGACGTGTCGGACTGTGGGAATGGGCATGCTCTGGTTCTATTGTAAACAAGATATGGATTAATGAGATTTGTAAACAATTGTTTTCAGTTTTTATTTACATTTTACAGTTTTTCCAACTTTATCAGGAATTGTATTTGTATTTCCAAAGCATTTTCTGGCTTATGACACTTCCCCTCTTGTGGCCAGATGCTGCACTTAAATTCCCAGCCTTATTCGTGATGGAAAATAATGTTCAAATTTAGTCCCAAATCTATGATAGATGAAACAGAAAAGCAAAAGTGAAATTATTAATTAGTTATTACTTTTGTGAATATGATTTTCTCTATTGAAAAAAAGAAATACAGTGGAAACCGGTGCATTAAGAGTCTTTAAACTTGGGGCCAAGAGATCCTTTTTACAAATGAAATACAGCCAGACGCTTTGGATAAATCTGACACCGACAGAGCCTAACAGCGGTTAGCTCGGAGCAGCTGTTTAGCTCATAGCGAGTCAGTCACTCTTAAAAATGTTATTGCAAAAAAAAAGAAACTTTACCTTATGCGGTGTGATGGTACGTTTTAAGCCTGTTTCATGGATGCTTCTGATTGGACGTCTGCAAGCTTTAATGTTCATATGAAAGGTTAAGACTGACATGAAAAAACGCTGAAGCATTAACAGACTTAAATAGCAACACTGTAGTGGTGCTTTAATTATCAAAGGACTATTACTCACTGTTATTGTGAACTTTTATTCAGAGCTAGAACTCAACATATAATTAGATTAATGGAGTTTTCGGTTCACAATATGACCTTGTTGAGCTCTAGTGGACTCCAGGCAGCAGGTGAAAGAGATTTCAAGTGAAAATTTGTTGAATGTTACTAAGAAAATAAGAGAAAAAAATTCTGCAAAAAACATTTGTTGCTGCTGATGATGGTGAAAGTATTAGTATAAGAAAATTTGTTTGTGTTTGTATTTGATAAAACAGAGAATGTGTGTTATTTACTTAAGACTGCAAATACAGGATGTGAAATGAACCCGTCTGCTGCTTTATAATAGTCTGGAGGAATTTCGCTGAGGCCTTGACTGGGTCACCTCTGTTCCTCTAATTCTTTTAAGTTATTGTGAATATCTGACAACTTTACTTTCTACGCCAGATTGAATCTTCTCCTCTAAAACCCAGCTAGACGTCTACTTCAGTTATGTTGCTATTTGCTGTACAGCTTTTGTCTCTTTGTGTTTCATGTCTTTGTGTTTCATGAAGACTGCATGTAATACAGTCTTCAGATATTTTATTAGAAACATGAAGGTCACCCAGCGTTTGTGTTTCTTCCGCAGCATCCGAACTGAGATGAGGTCCGTGCACCAGAACATGGGCTATTGCCCCCAGTTTGATGCTCTCGATGAGCTGCTGACTGGACGAGAGCATCTGGAATTTTACGCCCGGCTACGAGGGGTACCGGCAAGCGAGGTCGCCATGGTAATCTTCTTAATTGAAGCCTTTGTTTCACTCCTGGCTAATGGTGTGCATCACCACATCTGCACCTTGGCTGGTACCAAGTATAGACTAGATAGAAAGCTATTGAAACAGCATCACTATATTTATTTTGTTTGTTTGTTTGTTTGTTTGCTGCAGAGTGCATCTAAAATGCATGTAGGGCAAAGTGAAGTAAATGTCAAAGTGATAGATAACCTCTATGAGAGAAGCCATACATAATGAAAAATGGCCAGTAGAAGAAAAGGAGCAGCTTGTGGGTTATGGCTCTGCATTATTCACAATGCCCAGTGGTGTGGCCCGCCCTAGGCGGCCTCCCCGCACTCCTCGCACTGCCCGCTTCTCCAGCACTCAGATCAAAAGAGGAAAAGGCTGCTGGTGACCACAGGCCTCAGACCTGGTGCCAGGGCTTTGATGCCTTAGCTTCAGTGCACAGTTCTGTGCGGCTAACAAAGCTCTTAACTTCGCTGCAAAAATTTCCTCACTGCAAATTCTTATTTTTTTTATTTTTATTTTTATTTTTATTTGCAATGGCAAGTCTCCATCCAAACAAAGTCCCCGTGCCTTATTTGCATAATCAATAAACAAATGCATCCACATGAATGAAAGGAATTCATTGGTGGTCCTGCAGCCTTCATTTAGTGCAGCATGCACATCCACAGCTCTGGCCAGGCTCCTGCTTTCTTGTGTTTGATGAGATGTTGTTGAAAACAGTAAAGTACCTCCACAGACCTGCCATTAACGTCTCACGGTGACACCAGCTGTCACGCCCTGTCCTTGAAAAACCACACAGCTCACATATAATAGTCAAAATATCATCCATCACGCTATCATGAGTCCAGTGATGGGGCTCATGATGAACACTCCTCTCAACACCACAATGGCTGCTCTGTTTTCTCTCCTCCATAGGTGGCGGAGTGGGGGGTCCAGAAGTTGGGGCTAGCCAAATATTCCAACAAATCAGCAGGAACCTACAGCGGCGGGAACAAGCGCAAACTTTCTACAGCGATAGCCCTGATCGGCTGTCCTCCAGTGATTTTTCTGGTGAGATTCAGCTTTATTGATATTGTGTATGTGGTGTACAGCATAAGCTGTTTTCTCTTTAAATACACACATGCAGCAGCGTGAATACGACAGGTTAGAACGTCTAGTAAAAGAAGAAAGAATAAGATACTGATCAGACTTGCAAACCTTTACTGAAGGATTTTTTAAGTAGATTAATTGCGGATGAGCAGGGTGTGCATCTCAGAGGTCACTCAGTGGTTGTGTTTTAATTCAATTTCATTTTCCGGGAAAAAGCACCGGTCCTTTTGGAAAAATGTGGAGCAGACAGAATTGTGTTTGCACATATTAAGTCCTTCTTCATCAGATCTTAAAACCGAGAGCCAACACATTTCCTCACCCGTGGAAGAATAATGGAGGAGTGACCCAGAATGTGCCGCGCCGCGTGTTTTCAATTTATGTGCATTAGGAAGTCGTGCCGTGGCATTATGAGGGACAAACTTCAGCGGCCTTAAGCACTTGGAGCTTCACACGGGCTTGCTTAATTAAAAACCTTTCATTATGATTTTTGCAAAGCTTCTGCAACTCAGTCAGCGTATCACATGATCTGATGTGATTTCCTGAGCTTTGATGGCAAAATAAAATGTAAAAATTAAAAAAATTACACTTTAATGCCTGTTTTCGCCCACCCTTCCCCCCAAAAATGTCTCCAACTATTCAACATTATTCCTGTTTCATTTGCTGCCCGTCAGCTCTAATTAACACATTACTTTGTTTCATTTGCAGCAGTTCATTGGATTACGGTGCTAATAATAATTTTATTTAAGTAATGACTCCATCCATGTTAAATTAAAGATGTAAAGGAGTTTCTGGAAGACGTTTCTGCCTCAATTTGTAAGCTATCAAGCTGCACTGTGCTGAACCTTGAGCCAGGCTAGCCTCCATTCCAAGTCAGCGGGGGACCCTGTGTTGTCAGCTCCCCGTGTCAATTTCGCCACTGCACGCGAGCCCAATGAGCCCAGGCGGCCTTGAGGCAGCGCCACATAGAGTTTGCACGGGGACACATTGGGCACGGCAATGGAAATGCCCGTGGGATTCTGCTAGCGAGGATAGAACCAGGCGCGGAACGAAGCCAGCCTGTGGACCGAGTACTGTCGATGTCTAATCAGGCATGGACAGACAAGCCCCGAGGAAAAAGAACCAGCGAGTGACTGAGATGTGTGAGCGTGCGCCGTGCTGCGCTGGTGTGTGCTTCATGTTTATGTTCCCATCATGTGAACATGGGTCTGGTCAGAATTCGCCTTTGTAGTGCAGATCTTATATAGCTCTCGGTTGCGCTGAGCAGATTCAGCGGCCTTCGGCACAGATTTGACCACAGCTCCAAAAATATTCCCTCTCGTGATGTTTTGATGATGATGATCGGAAAGAGCTTTGTGATACTAGAGCCTAAAAATCCATGTGATTTTTTTCCCCCCCTTTTCATTTCATCACTTCTCTGAAATCACACCGATCCACAGCTTACCTGCTTGCGTGCACTGCCTGACAGCTCATTCTTAAAAGAAGCGCCTGCGTGGAATTGACTGAAAGCTTTTCGTTCATTGCAGGATGAGCCGACCACCGGGATGGACCCAAAAGCCCGACGCTTCCTGTGGGACTGCATCCTGAGCGTCATCAGAGAGGGACGTTCAGTCGTTCTCACATCACACAGGTGCAACATCGCTCATCTATCGATTCTTATTCCTTTATTTATTTGATGCATTCACACCAAGATGGAGTCAAAATATTTTGACTCTTCACCAGGGAAAGCACAGCACCCAAACAGTCCACCAATGAAAGCGAGCTATAAATATTGTAATTATAATTGATTGGAGCCACACTTTAGTTGAAAGGTATTGTTTCCTGTGTGGCAGTTAATATTGGCTGCCAGAAACACACTGGCTGCTATAAAGCAGTCATGAAGCGTGAGGGCATATTGACTGACTGACTTTTTTTTCTTCTTTTTTCGCCCCTGTGAAAAGAGAAACTGTCAATATCAGTGCTGGAGTCTTTTCATTATCCAAGGCTTCCCGGAGCAAAGTTAAGTTTACTGAGTATTTCTTCTGTAGCGCTGGCCACCAATTTAAGATATGGCGGGGGTTTTCTGTCTTTTCTTTTAGCAAAGTTGAAAAATTAAAAGCCATATTTCTCCGGGAAACCCACAACGTTGACGGCCCGAGTCGATATGGAACATTTAACAATTTGCTGCCTGTTTGTTTGACCGTTTACCAAACCCGAGTTGTATGTGAGGCTGGCAGGCAGCGCCTGTGGAATGAATGATTCTTATTACACGTGCTGCTTTCGTGGAGCGTTTGGCGTTTGTCGTCCCGGGCACGCTGGCTGAGCTGCATCCAATCGTCCATGTCATGACCAGGTGGTTTTGTTTTGTTAAGTGGTGCGCTGGCCAGGTTTTTACAAAGTCATAATCCTAATTGCGTCATTCCTCAGAAAGGCATCGCAGGTTCTGCCCCGGATACAAATGACTCGTGCTCACTCGCGACGCCGAGCGAGATAAAAAAATTAGAGGGTGAGAACTACAGATGGGCCCTTCGTCTCCCTCTAATTACTGAATTTGCTGTACGCTTTAGATGCTCAAATTTGAACTGTGAGTCAACATGAGTGGGTGAGTGAAGGTTTGAGTCCACGTGGTCCACAACAAGAGCACTCAGAGAGCGCAGCTGCCTCTGAAAGGAAGGGGCTGTACTTAAACTTTGATGTTTTAAGCTGATGTCAGCATTGGTTATATGGAGATCCCCAATAATGACAACTGCATCGTTTTCATGAATCATTTGTGCTGATGTCAGGATTGTTAATGGAAACCTAGTGTAGTATATTAAACTTTTTGTGAAGTCGTATAATGTTGTATTAAAAAATAGCATTTTAAAGAGTTCAAACGAAGAAAGTGCTCATGTCCTCCAATCACTATTGTATTGCTTTAAAGTTTAGAGATGATCAAATAGAAACTAAAGCTTTTAATTAATTTGTGTGACCCTGACCTTTGACCTGTGCCCTTGAATCATTATTTTCTTATCTTCACCCATATGGTTGGAGCAGAGTTGGCTGAAATCTTTGGCTTCTATAAGCTGTAAAAACCTGAGATTTTAAGACTGATTCATGAAGTGAGTAATTTTTTAAAAATCTCTGACATCACTGTGATGTTGTACAGCTCTCTCCATGCCCTTTCATATGATATATTACTCAATATGGTTTCTCAATATTTTTTTTTTTAAAGATGATCCTTAAAAAACCGTGGCTAATCTAAAGTTTTCATCGATTTTCACATTTGGTGTGATCTTGACCTGAGTTTCACCAAAATTAACCAGCTTGAGCTGTTTTTGGCATCGACCATCACACAAAATTTTAACGTGATATCTTGAAAACTGTGGACGCTAAACTGCTTTGGGGAAGGAAAACTTGAAGTCTTTCTATTATAAAAACATTTCACCTCAAATGGAGCAGGTTTCAGAAGTTAAAGACATAGACAAAGGCATCTGGATTTTTTTACAATTATTTGTTTTTGCTACTACGAGTCTCCTCTCTTTCTTTCAATAGCATGGAGGAGTGTGAAGCGTTGTGCACACGCATGGCCATCATGGTAAATGGTCGCTTCAAGTGCCTCGGGAGCATCCAGCATCTGAAGAGCAGGTAAGGATGTTTTGGGGGGGGGGGGGGTTTGCCACTAAAACAAAGAAGAGGAGAAAGAAATAAACCGCAAAAATCTTTGAAGTAACTTGAGTTGAGATGAAAGAAATCCTGTCTCCCACTGAGGCGCTCTGTTATTTATACTGTGTATATAAATAACACAAAACCGTGTGTATTGATAATAAAAAGAATATAGGAGTAGATTTAAGTTTTTAAGGAAGAATGAGAAACCTTGCTTATAATACTTGGATTGTTTCATTAAGAAGGAGCTCAAGAGGAGAGCCACAAAAATGAACATTCGCTCTCGTGCTGCGATGCTACAAATGTTAGGCAGCATGTTTGTGAGGGTGCTGCTAGTTAACAGGGCTGACCGTACTGATGATACTAAAACTTCAGTGTTGATAGCAGTAATGCATATAATGTATGATAATCTGAAAAATGAGTGTGTGATTGCAGTTTGTATAGTTAAGGCTACAAACTCTGTCACTGTCTTCATGCGTCATAATTTTGCCAAAAAAGACAAAACACAATACACCAAGTCATGGATGATTTGACTGACAGATTATAGATATGACAGAAATACTGTTACTGTGATTGTTTTTCATTCCATCATAAATGTGAAATGACTCATTTGTAATATGTTTTATTTGCTTAGTTAATCATGTTTGATTTAGCAGGTATATGTTGTGGTAAAAATAAACACATGTTAATGCTGTAAACGACCCATAGCCGTAGAGTTCCAGTTTATGGTGACGTCCTTCTCTTCTCATCGCCTTCATTTCATACCTTGATGTAGTCTTTCTCTTTTAAATTTTCTCCATATACGCACTCATCAGCCACTTCTTTAGGTATACCCTTTCAGTTGCTCGTACAAATATCCAATTTGCCAACCACATGCTCGCAACTTAATGCATTTAGGCATGCAGCCATGGTTAAGACGGGATGCTGAAGTTTATCCTGAGCGTGAGAATGGAGGAGAATGGTGATTGAAGAGAGTTGTTGGTCCTGAGTGTTTCATAAACTGCTGATCTCGTGGGATATTTCCACACAGCCATCTCTAGGGTTTAGAGAGTCTGAAAATGAGAACATATTCACTGAGTAGCAGTTCTGCCGCTTGATATCAGACAGCAGAAGAATATGGACAGACTGCTTTAAGCTGAGATCAAGCAAGTAATTTCTCAAATAAACACTTATTTTAACCTCTCCAAATGTCACCAAAATTGGACAACAGAAGGTTACAGAAACGTTTCCTGATCTGATGATTCTCAATTTCTGCTGCTGTGAATTTGGCATAAAAAACATGAAAGCATCATGTTATTGGTGGTGTAATGGTATGTTGTACCATCTTCTGATGGCTGCTTCCAGCATGATAACTGTGCACCGTGTTACAAAGCTTAGATCATCTCAAAATGGTTCACTGTACTCACAGTCATCCAATAGCGCACTTTGGCATGTAGTGGAAGAGGAGATTCACATCGTGGATGTGCAGCACCTGTGTGATGCTGTCATGTCAGTATGGACCAAAATCATGCTGTGAAGAATTGAGGCTAATATGAAGGCAAAGGGGGTCCAAAGTGGTACTGACAAGGTATAGGTGTAGAAAACGTGGCTGCTGAGTATATACACATCTGTGATCATGATTATGATGATATTTACCCATAGTAACTGTGAAAGCTCTAACCTCATACATTCAGACACAAGACTAAGTAGTCGTTTACTTTCCATATTGGCTGCACTGTATTGATTTCACCTGAAAAGACGCAGTCACGTATGCAGGGCTGGCGTTTCCGTTCCAGATCTTTCGCCATTACCTCAAATTCATGTTTGTTTCTCTTCTCACACATTCTGTTTCCGTCGTTCTGTCCTTATTCACAGCGTGAGCGGCCATTGATATTCGTCAGGGCTTTTAATGGGTTTCTTACATCTCTCCATCATAGATATCCCCTGCTGTTAGCGCTCAGGTCTGCTCTCTGATATTCATCTGACATTTTCCAAGTCCAGCACGTACGCCCCGAGCCCTGCATGTAACAGTGAGGCCAATCCATTACCTTAGCTACAGTGTTGTGACATTATTATTACCACTCCTTTGTGCAAGCTGGTAACTGGAAGAACATTACACACACACACACACACACACACACACAAGCACTGCTTTCATGACAGGAATATGTCGTGGCAATCTCTGGGTGCAGGGAAAGATCAATACACCTGGGATGAGGGGTGGAGCAGACCATTTTTCAAATTGTACGGGGGATTAGCAGAAACGGCTGCAGGAGCAAGGAGGGGTCACCGGTGTCAAGGGTATTTCCTATCAAGTATGTTAATGTCATACAAAACATCTGGGCTTTTAGGTCAGGGAGGGAATAGGTAGATTATAGATGGTGATTAAAAAAAAGAGTGAAAATTGGGGGTGATAGGAGCTAAGAGGCAGAGGACCGGAGAGGGAGAGCAATCAGGCCCGCCCAGATGTTCGTTGATCCTGCGTGTCAATTGCATCCTGTCGGTAGGGGCACGGGCAGGGTGGGGTAAATAATGCATGAACTGCACAGGAAGTATAGGACGGGTAAGAGCCTCCAGAGCATGGGTGGAGTCTGGAGAGGGGATGGACGAGGGATGAGGACAGAGGATTAACACGTGTCCTACTTAACTCCACGTGATATCAGGTAAAAGGGACTCACTTCACAAGACAAGCGAACGAGAGGAAAGTCAGATAAGCGTGACGTCTGCCTTTTTATTGGGGGGGGGGCACTTTTATTTTAGATCTCACATGGACAATTTACATGCCGCTGAAATGCTATCGCTCAGTTCTCGCCACGCAGTGAATAATTCCTAATTAAGCATCCCTATCTCCGCTGCGCTTGCTGTAATTAATGTTTCATGAGGTGTGGGACCCCGTTAATGACTGAAAAGGCAATTAAGGAATGTCTTCTCTGTTTTCTTTTCTCGTCACTATCCTGCCACATGTTTGTGCTGTCATGTTGTGAGACACGCACGCACACACACACAACTCACCCTTGAATAGCCATCATTTTGTATATGCCTCCACATTCTGGCTCTAATGGGGAAATGAAGGGGCTGTTTTTCACAAGTGCACAAGCAGCTGCCAGTCAGACCAGCGGGGGTTGAAGTACGGGGTGGGGTGGGGACATTGTAATGGTGGTGCACGCAGTTGTCACACGGCGCGAGCGGATGACCTGCAAATCTGGGGGGGCGGAGGGAGCTCCTTCTTCCCTGTCCCATTTTCCCATCTCTTTTTCATCACAAACCCTCGAGAGGAGTGCAGATCTCTCTCCACGGGGGCAGCACTCACATTTTGACCCCCTGTTGCTCGCATGTAATACATGCTCACCCCTACCACATTCTCAACTCTTGCTCCCACCCGTCACCTCCCCTGACTGACTCTTCTCCTTCAGAAGCCTCTCACCCTATTACTCTTATTTATTCCCGACTCTCTACAAAGGTGGCGAGGCTTTCAGGCCAGTCATCCAAGTCCTTGTTAGCACTGCCCCCTTTAGTTCGACAGCACACGTGTATTTATCACACAGATGCCCTTCTGCTGCTTCAACAGCAACACCCCCCCCACCCTTCCCGCACCCACTCCTGCCTTTGGCATATTAGTCAACCCTCAAATGAGCCAAAATGGCCCATTTTAGACCACTAGAGACGTAGTCAGTGTGTGAGAGGAGCTCAAGATTCAGTAGGGTGGTGCGTTTCAGAGAAATAGGGCAGCCATCTCGAGTAGCCTCTCTATTATCTTCCACCATGGGTGTTAAAAACTTTTTTTTTTTTTTTTTTAACCTGCCCTGGCATTGAGCCGCTCAAATCAATCACACTTCTAGAAATTTATGAAAGGCTGATGGGCATGGGGAGAAATAAACAAGTATAAAATGCACAAGGGGCTGTAAATAGGGCTTCAGTCTAGCAGCATGCTAGTCTGAAGGTTCCCAGGTGTTAAGTAAACCCAAATGAAGTGGAGGAACCAATAAAAGCAGCTTCAAAGCTCCCCTATAATCTTGTCAGTGAGGAAGGACACCCACTAGCCTTTGCAGGATTTTCCACTGATTGATATCATTCATATCCCCACTTCACCGAGTAGCTGCGGTAAGCACACCCTACAGCCTCCAGTCTGATTTTCTCCTTGCTTAAAGCACATCATGAAATAAAAGTAGGATGCAAACTGCCTTAAATGCATTAAGGTAATGTGCTTTGAGCGCTGAGGAGTTTTTTACAAGAGCGGTGTAGAAAAGTTTGGATCCATCCCCCCACCCGAAGTTGACATTAAGAGATGTCCAATAAACTCGCCTCCCACTCACTCTGCGTCAATTCTGCAGGTGTGCCATTAACTAAATAGTCTATGGCTTTTAAGTGCATGTCACCCGCGGAGATGAATGACAAAATAATTCTCTTTACGTGTACAGTGCGTCGCCAGTGCAGGTGTAATTTAGCCTGCCAGAACATTGGCGGTCACATATGAGGTGCAGTATACGTCCCATCCATATGTATTTGTTCAAGATTAGCAACATTTGATTGTGGATTGATAGCAAATAACCAAAAGTGATGAATTGCACAGGTGACGCTTTTATCAATATTATTAATTTTGGTTTATGAAGCTCATGCTTATTGAAAATGCAGTAGTCATAACTTTTACAAGCCACAGGATGGCCTTCATATGAGCCCATGCCAGTGCCTTGTAAATACATCTTAGATATATCTTGCCATGCAATCACACAGGTAAATTAAAGTAACGCCAAAGGTGACCTTGTGTGTTCATTTACAGTTCAATAATTTACTCTAAGACTCCGCTACAGTAACTTTAAGTGATTCACAGCTCAATAGTTATCTCATCTCGGGCCTTCCTTTTGAGGCAACTTTCCTCCGATTGGCTGCCCCTCACAAACTGCTTTAAGCTGTAGTTTTGCTGTCGAGGACTGTTCCCTGTGACGTCACAAAAATTAATCTTTCTTTTTCTTGGTAGCCTGAAGCCAGCTCTTTTAGGTCATAGAGCAGCGGTCCCCAACCTTTTTTGCGCCACGGACCGGTTTATGCCCGACAATATTTTCATGGACCGGCCTTTAAGGTGTCGCGGATAAATACAACAAAATAAAAGTAGTACCGGTACCGAAAAAAAGAAAATTTATTCATAACACACGTGAAAAGACCCAGGAAAACCGAGTAAACGATAAAAAAAATAACAAAATAACGCTGAAAACCGATAAAAACCCTAAAAACTATACATTTCACACCTGAGCCTCAACTCTCGCGGCCCGGTACCAAACGACTCACGGACCGGTACCGGTCCGAGGCCCGGGGGTTGGGGACCGCTGTCATAGAGAACATTTGGACACACATGACATCATTAATTGAAACTTTGTAACAGTTTCATATGAGCGCACGCCTAACAGTAACATAGTCTCTCTTTAAATTCTAAGGTTTTACATATAATCTGGTGCTCAGCAGGTCAATGCAATCTCAGATAAACAACAACACGGGGCAATTACGTCATGTCATTATTTATTTAACCAAACAAAGCCAAAATGCAGAAGTAGAGCGAAACACTGAGCGCAGCCTTACTTAATTTTAAGATCAGTTTTTTATTATATACCTATACATAACACCTTAGCACTGATAGAGGATGTTTTTAATAAGACTCTATGTGATAGTTTGAACTCGTTCATACTTTGAGTTTTATTTAAAGCTGATTTAAGTCAATATACACTGATGAGGCATACCATTATGACCATCTGTTTAGTATTTTGTTGGCATTTGGCTGCCAAAACAGCCGTGACCCACTGAGGCATGGACTCCACTAGTCCCCTGAAGGTGTGCTGTGGTATCTGCACTAAGTGTTAGCAACAGGTCCTTTAAGTCAGGCTTGGCCAACTCCAGGCCTCGAGGGCTGGTGTCCTGCAGGTTTTAGATATCACCAGTGTTGGGAAGGTTACTTTTAAAATGTATTCCATTACAGAATACAGAATACATGCCCCAAAATGTATTCTGTAACATATTCCGTTACGTTACTCAATGAGAGTAACGTATTCTGAATACTTTGGATTACTTAATATATTATCATGCTGTTTACAACTACGTGAATGTACTATTGCTATGATTTATTACTGTTACTGAAGGTCCGCGGCTCCGAACCGTAGTAAAGGGACCTCTGGCTAATACGGTGGGTTCTGTGTCGGCTCGTAGCCGAAAACTAGCTTTACTTTGTTGTCTGGGTCAACTTTGCTAGCGAGAGACAGAGAAAGGCGTTGAACGGCTGCTCCAACGGAGCTTATTGTTTTTGGAGGAAAACATGAACACGGTGTACAGTCGAGTCTTAATAGCTTACTTACAACTGGGCTTGTCAGGCACTCTTCTTGGCTGCAGTGGTTATTATTATATTTACATGCTTCCAGCTCCCGTTTTTGCTCGATGACAGCTCGTACTTTTCCTTTTTCTCCCTCCCTCGCTCACAGACACATAACATGTATGACAGTCCATTCTCCCTGCAGCACGGACTACACTGCCTATGATGCTACATTCTTTAGCGCTAAACCGGTAGCATTCTGCCTGTTAGCTTAGCACAACACAACAAAAAAGCCTCTCTCACCCAGGAAACACGCAGAGAGAGAGCGTCACCCTGTAACCATGGCAACCGTAACGCTGCCGCCTGGAACAACAGAACGTAGCTGTCAAACAAAACCCAAACAGTCCTGACCCGCCACAATATGAAACAGGGAAGTACTGCCGTGTAATCCATTTATTTCAACAAAGTAACTGTATTCTAAATACCACCTTTTTAAACGGTAACTGTAACGGAATACAGTTACTCATATTTTGTATTTTAAATACGTAACGGCGGTATTCCGTTACTCCCCAACACTGGATATCACCCTGGTCAACACACCTGAATCAAAGGATTAGTTCATTACCAGGCCTCTGGAGAACTTCAAGAGGTAATTTAGCCATGTTAATCAGCTGTGTTGGATCAAGGACACATCTAAAACCTGCAGGACACCAGCCCTCAAGGCCTGGGTTTGGACACCACTGCTTTAAGTCCTGTAAGTTGTGAGGTGGAGCCTCCATGGAACTAGACTTGTTTGTTAGGGTCTGGCGAATTTGGAGGCCAAGTCAACACTTCAAAGCTGTCGTAGTCTCCTCAAACCATTCCTAAACAAGTGGGCTCTTCAGGTGTGTGTATGATCATGGTCTCCAACAATGCTTAGGTAGGTGGTGTCAAAGTAACAACCACATGGATGGCAGGACCCAAGGTTTCCCGGTAGCACATTGCCCAACGCATCACACTGCCTCCACCTACTTGCATTCTTCCCATAGTGCATCCCGGTGTCAGGTGTTCCCCAGGTAAGAGATGCATCCACATGATGTAAAAGTAAAAATGATTCATCAGAGCAGATGAAGAAAATCTCACAAGAGCTTCAGTTTGGAGATACTCTGACTCAGTCGTTGAGCCATCACAACTCGCCTAAACCCTCATGATTGCCCATTTTCCCTGCTTCTAGCAGCAACTTTCAGGACAAAATATTCTAATATATCCAGGTGCCACAATGGAGACATAATCAGTGTTATTAACGTCACTAAAAAAGGCCATAATGTTAAAGCCTGATCGGTGTATATACTCTTAAGTATCGTATGAAAGATCCACAGCGCACTATTTCATCTACAACAGTAACTTAAAAATCCCAGTTTCCTTGTCTGCATGCATGCACACAGCCAACAGAAGCTCCCGTTCAGGTCTTAATTTTAAACATGAGGATACTGCAGTGTCATCATGTGCTCTGTTAGCACACAAGCAAGGATACACATCTACAGACAGGAAAATACACTTTGCAAATTGAAAAAGAATATTAGCAAGCAAACACGGATATAAACAATGCATGTTTGATACAGGCTTTGAAATGTATTTTATGAAAAAGGTAATATATTCACATTATGCTGATTTATTCTTTTGCCTTTTGTTTGTTTTTGTTTTCGGCAAAGAAAATTGCTAAGGGGGACTCAAATTTACAGTAGGTTCGATATTTTTTGTCACTTCTATTTTTTTATGCCTCCCTAAATTGCAGTTTAACTGGACAGAGGTTGCCCATGCATCCCTCTGTCCTTACACTGTTAATGGAGCCTCTGCCTCGAGCTCTATTAGCTTCTCCTCCAGGAGCTAAGAAACTTTTTTTGGATGACTTCCTGCCTGATCAAAGCATCAGACCACCCAAGCCATAACGTGACCTCATGCCCTCCATTCCCCCCACCCCCCCCCCCCCCCCCCCCCACCCCGCGGACACAAATACAAGGTTTGGCAGTGGTGAGGGTGACCTTTCCAGACTCCCTCAGATGAAGTAAGGCAGCCAAATTATTTCCTGCCTGTCATGCCCTTATCTGTGTCTGGCTGTTGTTTGTTTTAAATTACACGGAAGAACGACTTTCCAGCGGGCCAGGGCGAAGGAGAGGATCGAGGCAGAATAATGAAAATGAAGAAGCGAGAACTGCGCCGCAGACATTACAGCGGCTCTGCCATGCTGTGTTGCGCCGCTGTATCGTATCTCTAATGTAAAATATTATGAAAGGATTAGCTGTGACAAAGTGGTGCAGTCATGACTGTAAATATAATCCCTTCATTATTTTCTCGCGAGCTATATTCAACCCCAAGTAGCACAGATCTCGCTTTTAGTCTTTATGTCGCCAGTTTAAAGTTAATTATTGTTTCACACATGCAGCGCCATTGTTATGACCACGCCAAGCAGTGCAAGCTCTGTTTGTTGATAGCTGAGCTTACCTTTCCCCCAACGCAGCCAGAGTTTAATTGAGGAGAGCCAAGACAGACATTGTATCAGAGATTAAATAGCTTGTTTTGATGTGAATACAGAAACAGAGAAATGCTGGTTTGGTTTTTGTGGGTTTTTTACACAAAGTACTGCCCGTAGCTTCTGTGTTGCTCCTTCAACGAAGGAAAGACTGGGGGGAAGATAATTCATAAGGCTTTTTATCTCCATCATTACTGTAAACTATTCACCTAAATGCTTTCTTGGCCTGTTGGATCTTTGCAAAAAAAATGTTTTTGCATCTTGGCTGATCATGAGAGCTGCTAGATACAATAAACACGCAGAGATTGTGGTCACAGACTTGACAATATGAGCTGATCCTGAAAGCCTGGTCAAACGTTATAGGCTTATGGTACTTGGACACCAAAGCAACTTCAGTTACCAAGAATCCTTGGAAATATTATATATGCATGTGCAGACTTTTTATAAAAATGAGCCAAGTTGTGCTATACTAGTTTCTCTCTTGGGGACACCAGTAACCATGCTGAAGAACAGTTCAATTCAAGGTGCTTTATGTTATAAGGTAAAGGCGCTACAATAATACAGAGAAACCCCCCAAAAAGTGCTTGGTGACAGTGGGAAGGAAAAACTCCCTTTTAACAGGAAGCAACCTCTGGCAGAACCAGGCTCAGGGAGGGGCGGGGCCACCTATCCTGACTGTTTGAGGGTGAGGGGAGGGAGACAGAACAGACAGTTACATGCATGGATATATATTGTATTTACATAATAATATAGCCCATAATTAAATTTAACTGTAAATTCTAGTCTTTACAATCTTCAACAGCACTGAGGTTTTTAGAGGGAGGAGTGGGGTGGTGGGGTTATTATTAAACTAATCCCACAATAACAGGATTGTAATGCTGTCCAGCTTGATCGTGCACACTCTAGAAGAGCAGAGCGTGGTGACATTATGTTATTCTTACGCAGGGATTGTGAGGAAAACATTTGTTTCACATTAGAAGCTGCAAATAATTTAAGCACCCAGAGGACTCACAACACAGCGCGCGAGTCCTCTGTAGCTTCCAGAAAGCCAGTGTGGGATGAAAACATACACATTTCTAACCGGATCTCTTGGCGAGCAGATTCACAGTTAGTCTTTGGGCTCAGCACTTGGCCAAGATAAGTACACTTGGGTTTTCACACGACTGACTATTAAAAACTATTAATCTGTGAAACAGCCACTTTTGTATGAACCTTTTATGGTGGAAACAACCAAATAGATGCTCAGCAAAAGCAAAGTATTTCATAGCAGGGCTGAGAGCAGGGATTAATCCAGTGTGGAGTAACATCTTGAATGGTCAAAGGGTTGCCCAAGCAGTAACACGCTGATACTTGTAAGCCACCCACTGTACTATCCACATGCAGTGCACTACATAATATGTTTTAGAGGTACATGGGGATGCTTTTGATCACCCGTGGTGTGCAGCCCCTGAGGAGATCACAGCACAGGCACAGTTCTCAGATCCTCCCTGTTGGTCGGTCGGTTGGATGGAGGCTGTTGTTGTTGTTGATATTGTGGACGGACAACATGCTAGCATGTGCCATAGCATTGCAGTATGTGGCTTAACTGAGTCCTTGCTGTGATAAGACCCACTTTTGAAAGGAGCATTAGAAACTCTTATGCATTCTTAATGAAAATGAGTATTAAATAAGAGTTGCCATCAATAATTTATACAAAGTTGCATCAGACCTGGACTGTGGCTCCTCAACTGAGAATGATTTAACTGAAGGTGTGCTGCAACCCATCCTGGGTGTGCGATGCATTTCTCAGAGCTAGCACAGAACTTTGCTTCCTGTCTCTCTGGGAGCATGTAGGCCTGTAGTTTATTCACCATATCTCTAATTGTCACTAAGGGAGCCCCTGACTTTAATTGCATGTAGCTTCCCGCTAGCCGCCATGGACGTTTCCATGAGTAAATCCAACATTAGGGAATTAATTAGGCAGAAAACAATGGGTCATCAGAGTGCTAACGACAGAATAACAAGGCACAGAGTTTTATTTGGTGCTCACCAGACAGAGCACACATTCGGAAAGATGTAGAATGCTAATTAACTTTAGAGCTTAGCTATGACCCATTTTCATTTGTGCCAACACTTTATGTCCAGGATATTGTTCGTAGCGGTGTTGCATTCTGACACATTTTCAAAAATGGCATGCTGACTGTTCAGTGGAGCATACTTTTTTCATGTACCCTCTCATGTATGATGACTTATTTTGCTGTTTTTGTCAGCATGCTTTAGACAAAGCTTGTATGTTCCTATTATTAAAGCAGCATTTAATTATTTATTTTCACGCACTGCCATTTTACGGTTAGCAAAACAAACAAGCTCATTAAGACCATATCCAGAATTGTTACCAAACAATACGAACAGTTCACTGGATATTTAAGCGCCCAGAAGACACGTGTGAGTCATCAGAGGTGTCATCAGAAGTGTCATAATGAATCTCCTTTACCTCCGTTTTGTTCTGCAGCAACTTCCTGAGGGAAATCGCTGTCTCTTTAGCCGCTTGATGCTCGAGTCTGTACTCCAGATAGTGGCTTACCCTCTCTACTTGATGCTGGGTTGGTAATGTGTCACAGCTTCCTGGCTGAAAACAGATTCTCATTTGGTGCAAGGTTGCTAAGAGCAGTGAAACTGAACCAAAAGAGTGACGTGGCAGGCAGTGAAATCAAATCATTTAGCAGAAAGATGCTAAAAGAGTCTATGGGGGGCAGCATGGCATGGCAGCACTTTGTCAACCAAATGAATGCTTTCTTTTATATTAGTTACACACATAATTTGGAAAATACCTTTTTTTCTATCCGCTACCAACATACTTGTTAAAGTTGAGCTGGCTTTGCGGTTCGCTGTGTCTGACTCACCTGCTCCTCCTGCTTTCTTAATCCAGGAAGCTAGAAATGTCTGGGGAAACATGAGCGCAATTACGTTTTCAATACTTCATTTATATTCCTTCTCCTTCCTGGCACGTCTGTTTGTTCTAGTACGCATCCCTGTTCTCTGTCGCACTATGGCATGACCACAGGAGAGGAGAGATCATTATTTGGCACTAACACGCTTGTTTGCGGCTCTTCTCTTTTTTGTCTGGCACTAAATGTGTCATAATGACCTCTCTTTTTTTAGATTTGGTGATGGCTACACTGTGATTGTGAGGGTCGGTGGCTCTCCGCCCGCACTGAAGCCAGTCGAGGACTTCATCCAGAAGACCTTTCCGGGCAGCGTTCTCAAAGAGAAGCATCACAACACACTGCAGTATCAGTTCCCACACGCACAGGGAGCTTTGGCCAATATCTTCAGCCAGTTCACCAGGCATCAGCGGAGGCTGCGTGTGGAGGACTACTCGGTGTCCCAGACAACTTTGGATCAGGTGAGGTGGAAAAAAGGAAAAAAACCAAAACATATACAGTTAGGCACTAACACAATTTTGTTGTTTTGGCTTGATTTTCAATCAAGTGAAACGATCACAATTCATTATTATAATTATGCATCATGGATTTCAATAGTTGGACAAACTCATAGGATTGCTTTTCATACTTGGATGAAAATCACTTGACTGTTTGAAGTCTAGAACTCTGAGATCAGATGACTGACTTGGCCGTTTATTTTCTAGCAAGAAACTCCTGAGTTACTTTTGCAGAATACTTTGGGTTATTATTCTTTCTGCCAAAGTCTCATCCGTCCTTGAGTGTAACCAGTGCTTTGCACCTTGTTGGAAACCCTGTGTAAGTCCATTCATGAAGGCGTCTCTTGATTGTAGACTTTGACAATGATATGCCTACGTCCACGAGTGTTCTTGACTTGATTAGCTGTTGTGGAGGAGTTTTTCTAAACTGTGGAGAAAAAAAAATCATACCCTATACGGACTCCCTTTTGGGGCCAGCCTCTAAGTATCACCTTGATGAACTGCACTTTTTACCTCTTCTGTGTTTGCAGCTCTGGAGGTTTCCTCTTGTGTAGTAGGCAGTCATGATCCCCTTTAATCCGTAATAAAGAAAAAAAGTAATATGAGAGATGTGAGATCTCTGTTTGGAAATAAGTAAGAGCGTAAACTTGGTTTACTGTTAAATGATGCATTTTTAAGTGTTTTGATACCTTCAAGCAGCACATGAAAATTGAAAGCAAGGATCAAGCATAAAAGTCGAAACAAAAGTAACATCCAGAGGCAGCTTTGAAAAGTGTCACAGCTCAAATCTCTGAAATGTGATTATGATGAAACTGACTGTTGTTGCTGTGTTGAGCTGGAAACACTCTGCTCATCTTCTGTATATAAGAACAGCTTGAGCCTTCCACTAGGTAGTGCAGGCCGATGCATTCAAAAGCGATGCACCAACTAAATTTAGTGTAATTCTACAGGCCTACTGTAATTCAGCGGAGTAGCTGCTCCCTTTTAATGGCTCACTAGCTCATCAATCAATGCATTGACCATTTTAGGTGCTCCTGTTTAATGCAGGTCTGCCCAGTAGCGGATAAGATTTAAAGATCTATCATTGTCTACACATTGTTTTCTGCCATTTAGGCTGTCAGACAGACCAATGAGGAGTGCACTGAGTTTGGACGGCCAAGATTGTTCAGCCGCCAGCTACCAGTATTGATCCCAAATCTGGACTGATTATATAAAACTCGTGCAGCCAGTATCTTTTATTTCTTTTTATTCCAGCCAGAGTGCACTAGCTCAGCTTACTGATTGGCGAGATAAACCGAGCGCTGCGTGTTGCGGACTGGATTCACCTTGTGTTTTCCAAGCAGCCCCAGGGACCTAATGCAATCAGGCAGTGAGTGGCAAGTACGTGTGTGTCTGGTCTTCTAAACCCACCATTAGCTCAGCAGCAGATGACCATGTGGGAGGTGAGAGTAACCTCTGAGGGGTCCAGAAAGGTCATCTTTCCACTCCGTCACGGGTGAAAAAAAAAGCCTTAAAAAAGAGAAACAACAAAATTGACACAGATGTGTTGAATTGTCTGTTTGTTCAGTTGTGCAATGTCACGACTGGATTTAAATCGAATTACGTCTTATAAAGGACACTGCACAGATGATCAACTTGTAGATTACCCATAATTCAAAATAAATCAATCTTCTGCAGAATTTTTAAGTAAAATCTGCCCTTTAGGAGTGTCAAATTTAATGAAAAGCTCAATGCTTCAATTTGGCCTGCAAGGTTTTTTTCTTTTTCCATAAAGCGTTTTAACAGGACTTCACAGATCAGCGGTGAACCTTGCATAATATCTGTTTTAACATTTATGTCTTCTTGCCCCACTTTCTGCTCTGGTCAATATTTACCAGATCAGAGGCAGTAAATAAATCATTCTTGGACCAGCAGGTCACAGTATTAACACACAGAAAAGGGGAGGGCTGGAGAACCTGTGGAGACCCAGACAGTCACCTTTCAGCTGGTGATTTATAGAGAGGAGCCTTGACCTACAGTATAACACCCAACTTGCACTACAATTAATATTGATCCGCACGGCCTTGAGCTCAGGCGTTAATACTGATGGCCAGCACAGTGCAGGGCAGGGATTTAAAAGGAAAATGTGACTTTCACAATGGTCTCGTAGAAGCGGCTTCTGCGGAAACGAGAAACGTTTGCGGCTTTTTCTGGCACCGTCACCGAAGCACTAATGGAACAGCCGACCTTTTCGATCTATATATCATCCGATATGTATGCATGTGTTGATTATAAAGTTTCTTTACTTAGGTCCCCTCTTTCAGTTTTTTTTAAAATGCACTTTTAGTTCACAACGCGCCTGTGAACCGATACTACCTCATGCTTGTGAACAAATGAAACAGACAATATTCCTTCCATATTTTGATGTTTTTAAGCAACATTGTTGTTTGAGTTAGCGTCCACTTTTTTTTCAAGCATCAAACATTTTTTGACCTCCCAGCTTTAGTCAAATAATCTGAGAGACAAAGTTGGAATTTGAAAACAGGGAAGCATTTAGCCGCAGCGTTAGCATGTACTAAAAACAAAGCGTAAGAATAAGAAATACCAATTCAGATATTCCTCCACAAATCATGATGTAGTTCCTGCAGGATGACAATATATTTGCAAAATGGCAAAGGCATTAGGCACCCTAATAATAATAATAATCATAACTGGTAACCAATTGAGCCGAGTCCCATGTTGCAAAGAAGCGCATCGAAAATGTGTACCTGCACGCGGCCAAAAGTGTAAAGATTCAGAGCAGTCGCTGGCAGTGTTGGTCAAGTTACTTGAAAAAAGTAATCAGTAACTAATTACCGATTACTTCCCCAAAAAAGTAATCCCGTTACTTTACTGATTACTTATTTTCAAAAGTAATTAATTACTTAGTTACTTGGTTACTTAGTTACTTTTTTAAAACACGCTTTACACCCTGAATAGGTGATAAAGCGATAGATCTTTCAGCCCAATTCTACTTTTTCTGCATAATCCATCATACAAAATGTAATCAGATGGAAAAGTCTCTTTTTAAAACTTGTTTTGTTAGTTTTAATCTTTTAACTTTAAGCATCAAGCAAAAATTTAATTATATGCAACATTCTCTGACTGGAAGAAATTTGTTTAACATTTAAACTTATTTTCTGCACATTCCAGCACATAAAATAAAATATTTTTTATTAATCTTTTTTATTATTATTATTTTATTAATCTAATAATCTAAGTAATCTAAGTAATCTAATTACCATTTTTGCAATAGTAATCCCTTACTTTACTCATTACATGAAAAAAGTAATCAGATTACAGTAACGCGTTACAAGAAACGCGTTACTGTAATCTGATTACTTTTTTCCAGCGCCCATCTCTGGTCGCTGGATAACCAGTCATTTTTTTTCCTACTGCTGTAGTATTTCTAATCTAATGTGACTGACCCATCACTCACCTGATAACCCCGATACTGCTGCGACTTATGATGATTGTTCAGAAGCGTTAAATACTGGTTTGTTCACACAATTAAAATCTTCCACTTTTAGACATTCTGTGAGATTCTGTTTGGGATCTTGAGATGAGCAGCAATATTTTAATGACATGTAACAAATGTAAAAACAGCCGGTTTAAATTCCGCAAGGACTTCTTTGATGTATAGCTCAGGTTAATTGGCTGATTCGCGTCCTTCCCCTCCTGGGTTCTGCCTCAGTGGGTACCAAATAAACACCCCAGCGCACCCCTATAATGTAATTAATGCCTGTATCCATCTGTTATTAAGAAAATGCCACTCAGCAGCGCTGGTGCATGACGTTCAGGTCATGAATGGATGGTTGGCTAAATGCAGAAAGTGAACATTACGAAATAATCACACCGCAGCGCACCGCAGGAATTTAGCCATGCTTGTCTCAGTCAAAAAATGGCTGCATCATTAAAGCTCCCACGCTCAGTTTTGCAGAAAGTTCAAGACAAACAGCACTTTGCAATTCTGCTGCACAAACTACGCAGCCTTGACTATGAATATGAAATGCTGTTCATGCCTCAGCACATCAAGCCAGTGAGTCAGAGGTCAGCAGAGGTGGGCGGAGGGTGCATTTGTTGTCATTCTTATCCTCGTATTTATTCTTTGCTGAGAAGATGCCTTGACAATGGTGACCTTGATACACGCTGCTGATGTTATGACATTACTAGCTCAATGAACTTACACTTAGCAGCTTCTCTATAAGGAAGTTTAATCCACGTAGTTACACTATTCATTAAAAAATGACTGTTCATGTGGTTTTATTGTTATTATTAAAGTTTTCTAAATACAGTAAGTCCATTCAGTTCAGGCTTATTTATATAGGGCCAAATCACAACAGTGTCCTCAATGCATTTTATTCTTTAAGGTATAAAACACTTTGTGATGGCAGGAAAGAAAAAAACTCCCAGAGGACAGAGAAAGGATAAATAGCAAAAACCTGAAGATGAGATCAGATTATTTTAACTCCAAACTTTATGACAGGAAGTATCTTTGTTTGAATCAGAGTAACATGGCTTTTTAGTTTAACCCTGTGTGGTGAGAGAGTGGCACACGTCACCTCTTCAGCTGCTCACGTGCTCTGTGGCCAATAGATATCAGCGTGATTCTGTTTAGGTGCATGATGTTAGATCGCAGAGGAACCAGAAAAACACATTGTGCATATTCATGTCCTGAACTGAGCCAAGAATTCTCTCATAATAAATGTCTGTATGAATAGATCTACTAAAATGTCTAGATAGGCTAATTAATGTTCCCGTGAGCAGGAGAGAAAAGCACCTGCTGTCACACAACATCGTGTCTTGTTTAACCTAAAACATGGAAACAAAACAGGCAAAATCATTTAAATATATGTTTTGGAAGTGAAATATACTTTGTGCTCACACATGGAGTTTGTGTAGATTACACATCAAGTCATTCTTGATCTTTATGGACTGTGAAACCATAGATACATAGAAGCTTTTGCTTTCAGCAGAAGTTGTTATGTAGTTAATTTTTTGTCTGTGTGCTCGGCACGATTTAAAAATGCCGTGTTTTTGGGCTCCTCTTTGTTGCTAAAACAGACTGATCACCTGCTAGCTTCAATTCAAGGCTGAACACGGGAATAACTAATGGTATCAATATTCTCATCTAACTCTCAGGAAGAAAGCAAACTGCTGTATTTCTCAAACGTCAGACTCTAGATGTAAACGGCACATAAAATGAGGTCATTACTTTAGCGATAGAAAAGCCTCCCATCCGTATTTTCACTAGTGAAGACATGTTGTCAGTAATGACAAAGTAAATATATCAGAGTAATTGGCAAATGTATGTCCTTTGTTCAAAAGATGGAAGTTGCTAATGCTAATAAAGACTTCATTACCGTTAAATTATAAGGTTTCAGATTATATTCACTGGTTAATTAAAAACAGAAGCCTCAAAGGCTGACTGGATAGATCTCTATTACCCGTCTGAGCTTCAATAAAACAAAAGAGGATTGTTTTTAAGCCCAGAAGAATAAGCTACTAATGTTTAGTTCTCTTCATCCATGGCCTTTTGCATGTGCTTATTTGCTATTTGATTTAGCAAGTGTGTATCTGTGAAGAAAGGTTTAATTGATAGGGCCTCTGAGTAGCTGTTGATGGGATTGGCTTGGAGGACAATTTTATTTATTTTCCATTTAGATTTTAAGTGCAATCTAGTAATTCGCGTGTCCTGTTATATTCACACAGCCAATGAAAATGGTTAAATGAAAAAGCAATGCTCTTATCATTTTATATGATCCGCTTTGTTGCCTTTTTTTCCTTCCCCTCTCCGTCTGCAGAGAGTCTTTGTGTAGCTTTACCGCCGATGCTAAGAGACTAAAACGCCCGCTCGCCTGTGATGTTTACAGCACAATGAAATACACACAGCTTTTTATGAACGCCATAGGATTGATTTTGTCTGACATTAAATGGGCATCACAGAGAGAAGAATGATTGTTTTATTCTCTTTCTCTGCTGGTCAAAGATGTCAAACTGACATTCACTGTGTGAGCCGAGACGCTTGCTTGATGCTCCGTAGCCCTCGACTGGCATCTCATTCTCATGCACCCCGTCGTCCGTGCCGCTATTTCTGTTTGTTTTAAAGGCAGAGGGTGGGGAGAGAGCGCAAACGAGAAGTGTCCACGGGCCCTTCAGCAGAAGTTTATTATCTTGCCTTTGCTTTTAAGTACTTTCTTCTCCTCATTTGTATTCCAGGTCTTTGTGAATTTTGCGAGGCAGCAGCACGATGAAGAGGACTCTGAGGCCTATAGCAACCCGGTGGACGTTTCAGACGAGCTGCCGTTGGAGTATCTGAGGACCTCCCAAGGAGCAGAAAAGGTGTAAAGCGCACGAGAAAAGAACCACATCTACAGTCGTCCAGCGATATGCCTTTAAAATAAGGGAATCTGCAGTATTTGCACTGGCAAACGAATGGGTTCCTAACCTAATTTAGCTTTAATTACTAAATATAGCATGCCCCTGCTTTCAGGGTTTATCAGCAGGCTTGCAAAGTTTGCAATTATTCATGATGTTTTCCATAACTGTCCCTCGCCAAGCCAGTTTTTTATCTAATTTACAAATGCCTGATTTTGTAGCCTTCCTTTCATTCTGACACCGTAAATAGTTGGTTACAGGGAATGCTACTGCAAAGTTTGTGGAGTTTTCTAGAACTCCCTGGTTTGACACAAGAAGGGCGGGGTACTGCACTAAAATCGTGACGTATTCAACTCGATTATCCAAATTCTTCAAAATGCAGAGTCAATCAATTTACATTTAAAATAAAATAATTATTTTTCTTTTTTACCACACAGGCTGATTTCCATTTGACTAAAACCAACTTTAAAAGCAAAGCCTGACAAAAATGACTTAATAAGATTGTAGGTGCGTGTGCAGGAAATGCTCTATTTCACAAAGGTTAAACAACTGAAATAACACCACTTTGGTTTTGTTTGCACATTTATTGTAGATCATTCCACCACATCTCCCTGTGTGCTTCCCCTAGCATCACAAATTGCACAGCACTACCTCAGCCTTGACCTTCAGATTGACTGATGCTTTAGACTCCTATCATTTGTTTACGTTTGCTGCTGATTGAACAAACATAAATCAACTCAAAAAGTCTAAAGCAGCAGTTTGTTTCAGGCTGCCATCCCAGCTGCTGATAGGCACTCCAGTGATAAATAACTACTCTGCCACATGTATTGGCTTTGTATCTGGAGGAGCCTACAATTAGCTGTAGATGGTGTTCAATAACAAGCACTGAGTTTGCAGCAGTGGCTGTCGAACATGTTGCGCCTGCAAGAAAGGTGCTAAATGTTTGCACCGGCCAAAGCTTGCAGGGCTTTATCTCTATTATATGTAGGCATCAGGAATGTAATCGAGCGCACGTCAAATGTTTCATGAGATTTAGTAATGAATGTATGAGCAAAAACATATTTGTATTTATATTTTGTTAGCTTATAAGGCCTTAAATTTTAAGATCTGCTGTATTTTTCTTGTAATAATTTGTCACATGACATGCTGGCTTTGGCATAGTGCACCTTCTACATAAGTAGTTATGCCTCTGAAGATGTGGTCATAATCTTAAACACACATAATCCTGTTTTCTTTTTATACTTTAAGTTGCATTGATCAGATACGGGTACCTAGCTAGCTAAGCTTGTTAGCTTCCTTCTTAGCCACGGACGCAATGCTTGGTTACTCATAGCTAACTTGCCATACTTGCTAGAGTTTTAGCCATAGCTAAATACCAGATGTGATGACACATGGGTGAATCTAAGACATCTATTGTAGGACACAGCATAAGCACAAAGGAAACTGAGATAGATTTTCTTATTTTTATATAGGACCAAAATTTGCATAAAAACTAGCATAAACTCAGGACTTCACTGAGTTCAAGTGAGAAACAGGATCATGTTTGTCCTTTTCTAGACTTCTGTACACTTGTTCCTTTTTTGCAACTCGAGGAGTCACCCCCTGCTGGTCACTGGAAGAGATTTGCAACATCCATCTTCTAAATACAGTCTATGTTATCGCTCATTCCTTTAGCATGTAAAGCCTTTGTTTGGTCTGGGAAATAGCTGATTGCGTTACTTAAATTTTCAAAATTGTCAAGAATGCGTAAAACTACAGAAATATATTTTTTAATGTATTTTTTTTAAGTTATTACAACATACAATTAAATTGTACAGACATATGTAAACTTTGGGCAGACTGTACACCTTATACTCAATTTCCCAAGTAAAAGTTAACTCAGGAAGGTTTTATGTGCAATACTTACATGCTTATACAGAGAGTGACATTTAGGTTATGTCACTGTCTCGCGCAGCTTGCGCTCGCATTACGTTGCGCTTTTGTGTTCAGGCTGTAAATAAGTCCACACTTCACTCCTCACAGGCTTTCTTGTTTGCTTTCAGAGCCTGACATAATTTGTATGCTTTGCTAAGTCCTCACATTACTATCATGCCCGTTGCAAAAATAATGAATCCTGTTTGCACTGAATATTGCTCTATGCCAAGACAAGTGATTAAACATTTGCACAAACTGTAATGCGACTTTGACTCGGTGTTTGTTCACTGCCGTATTTGTCCAACGAATCACCGAGTTCCAGTTTGAAAGTCTCTCTAGTTCAACTTCCTGCATGCTGTCTTATTGTTGTGTCCTTCCTTTCACTATTTTGCGTCTTTCACTCTGAGCGAAGGTGCCAGCTGCAGTCTCATATTTTGTTTTGTCTCTCATACATTCGTAACATCAACTGAGTCCATGGGATGCCAGAATTCAAACCGCACCACACTGGGTAAGGCTTTTTATTTACATTTAGCAGAGTAGCTCCTTCTCAAGGGCGAACAGACATTTTGTCTGCCAGATGCCTGCGAATGAATTTATTTTGCTGTCAGACTATCACACAGACTCTTTTAGCGTGTGGCGTTCAATTTATTTATTGTACTTTTTTTCTTTTCAAATCAATTTAAAGCTAGTATACCTGAAGTTAAACCAATTCTTCTCCCAGTTTCATTTCACTATCGCAAAACATCACAGCATATGTAGTTTTTCTTTTGAGACACAGTGTCTACCAAGATTAAGACGTCTCATTTGTGTCTAGTAAAACATTTCCCACACCCCTCTCAAGACAAACCCTCGACTCGTCTCCTTAACTGTCGTCTGTAATTTTCTGTCCAATTTATAAAGATTCAAATGATTGAGATTGAGGCATTTTTCTGTTTTCTAGCTCAGGTGCTCATGTATTTGTTTTTGTTTGTGGAGAGGCTTAGAAAGTGTCTGCTCCAGATTTCACTACATAAAAAATACAGTATGTTTCTAACTTAAATAGAATATATCAATAGAATATATCATTCTGTTTAGACTTTCATTTAGGTTTAAATTAGGTAATTCCTTTAAAAGTTGGCATTTTTGGCCACACAAACACTTGTGACTTTTATTGACTTTTAACTTGAGTATGTTTGCAAGTACTTTTCTTCTTAGGATATGTTCTTAGACACACTTCTGCATATTGTTACTTAGTAAGATTACTTCTCACGTTTCACCTTGTTACCATCCGTCCGTCTATCCATCCATCACTGAGGTGTTCCCAAGCCAGCTGAGGGATAATATCCCTTAAGCAGGTCTTGGGTCTCCTTCCAGTCACACCCAGATCACTTCAAATAGGAGGTGTCCAAGAGCCAATGTAGTCAGAACAACTTCCTCTGTTCCTCATCTGAGTTCATCACCCTATCTGTAAAGGAGAGCCCGGACGCCCCCTTCTTTTGGTCACAGCCCACAAGGCAGAGGGTGGGAATGTAGATTGACCGGTAAATTGACAGCTTTGCTTTCCCACCAGTCTGTCTCCTGCTCCTTCCATCACTCATGAAGAAGCCCTAAAGATAGTAGATAATTCCCTAAAAGTTATGAATAGAATAAAGGTCAGCACTGGTTTTACAGGGACCTTAATATGTATGCTCTTAAGCAGGGGTTAATTAAGTAACTGACCAGGAGAGCTGATTGTCTGGGGCTAAACAGAAAGAATACCTTAAATGTGTTAAAAGCATTATCTTTAGGTAAAAGATATTTAATTTTACATACCGTCTGATACAAACACATTAGATGGACTACAGTTTGTCTCCCGCCCATCAACCCAAACCAGTCACGCTGCCCCTACCTCAACCAGGTATTATCAAAGGCTTCTTCCTGTTAAAGGAGAGTTTTTCCTTCCCACTGTCGCCAAGTGCTTTCTCTCATCTGGTTGTATTAGTCTTCTCTGTCATTGTAGGGTTTTAATGTTACGTTGTGATCTTTTGCTATATAAATAAAACTGAATTGTATTGACTTAGAATACAAAGATAACTTTAACAAGAAAACCTCTGATAATGCAAGAAATGTGAGTATATAGAAAAATTTTATTTAAGAGTAGAGCATGAAAAGCATCCTGACGACACCTGGGTGGTGGGTTGTACACAGTACTGTGACAGCACTGTCATGACTTCAACAGGGTTAGTGAAGTTGCATCTCGACGTCTCGAGCTGACTGTCACCAGGTTGATGGAGACACCACGGGACATGAGAAATCCTTGGCTTCTCTCAAAGTGTGTCATACTTTATTGTCCTAATGGGGACTATACTTTAAAACATGAACATCATATTGTAGTCAAGACTTGAAACTAGAAATTTAGACCTTAAACGAAGAGACGAGCAGAATTGATGAACTGAGCACCAAGTAAGGTAACTTTCCTCAAAGGTTTACAACAAGAGTCGAAACTCCCTGCTTTGTGTAACAAAGAACATAAGTTTGAGGTTCCCTAAAGTTACGTCTGTCTCTTACATACAGTCTGAAGAAACCAAAGTTAATAACAATGACACCAAATCCAACAAAAGGTAGCTATGCAAAGAGACAATTGAGGCCGATTAACGAAGGCCACTTATTGTGCCTCAGGAAGTAGAGCGGATTGCGTACTAATAGGAAGGTAGATCGTTTGATCCCCAGCTCCTCTAGTCAAAGTATCCTTGGACAAGATACTGAACCTCGAGTTGCCTCAGATGCATCCGTGTGAATGTGCGGAAAAGTGTTTAGTGGCTTGTAAGAATGACTAAATGAAGTTTGAAGTAAAAAAAAAAAAGAATAAATAGAAGTGGTTTCTACTCAACTAGAGTAGAAAAGTATCATATAAGTACCAGTCCTAAATTGGCTGACATGTTTTCCAAAGACCAGAAATGCAGTTGTGTCAATGTGTTAATGCAAAGAATATAAAAGGCAAAGATTTCATTTAGAGCTACATTTGATCTCTTCTCTGACGTGACCGCACATTTTAAAAGAAAACATCCACTCTGTGGTAGTTTGTAGGTTATTATTTGGTATGAAATGATGAATGGAAAAACACCCAAGCAGTACAAGCAATTTCCATTTCAAAGACTCCACTCCTAATTTAAAGTTTTAGGCGTTGGGTTTGTCGTTGTTTCTTCTTCCAGTATTTCCTTTCTCAACAAATAATTTTTGTAAAACCGGTTAACTTTAAAAGACGAGTTTGTAAACAAGCATATATTATCCTCATAGCTGGTCTTTATCAGTCACGATGTACACAAAATACTCTCTGCCATCACTGAGCATTTGGCCAATCTTTGTGTCAAGTACAAGATTACAATAAAAAGCATTGTCAGTCGGAACGGGAAGATTACAGGAGTTAGAGGAGATTCAATGATCTGCTCGACAGGCGAGCTTTATAAAAGCCTCTGCCATTCTTTCAGGCTGTAATCATTCTCTGTGCTCTGAGTTTGCTGTTCTTGCTTCAGGGTACCTTTTATAGGCGGCATAGAGTAGCTAGAAATTGGTACAATATCTTTGTTCATTCTCTTTCTTTTTTTCCAGTGAAACTACTTCTGAGAACTTTTTTTCTATCTAGAATACTTAAAAAAATATGAGCTATTTTTGTGCTTCTCACTTTAAGAGTCTGTCTCAGTGCCATTTTTTTTTCTTGGTTTCTCACAGCAGCTAAAACCCAAACGTAAAACATTATAGACATTAGGAGGTTTTATACAGTCAAATCTTGATCACGGGGTAGGAGTTGTTCTTTTTTTCTTCTTACTGCACAATATCATGTTTCACCAGTCAGAGAATGTTTTTTCCTGTCTGCTCCTTCAGACTAACGCAACAATACCTTTAAAAGTTGTGGACTACATTTGAATCTGGACAACAAAAGGAAAAGATAAAGATTTACAAAAACATCTCTTATTCTATCCTTCCTAAAAGTCAAACATCCAGGAGTTGTTGTATAGAAAGACTATATAAAGTATATAAACTGGCATCCTGACGCCACTTTTTTGAATGTACTAGCTTTTATGTTGCTAGCATGCAGGTTTTTATGGACGAGACCCTTTTATGGATGAGATTAGCTGGATTATCAGCTAATGCTAGCAGGCTTGGTTAGCATGCTTCAACCATAAACTGTGTTACACCACTCCAGGACAACTTGGTGTAAACAGCAAACCGAGTTTATTTGGGTACTACAGAACAGTGGCTTTCACATACAGAACTCTCTTCTCTTTTTTTTTACAGAACATTTTTTCTTTTCTTTTTGCCGTGACTGCCCTCTACTGGTGGAAAACATGTAGCAGCCAAAAACCCAAACATATAGCTGAATAGCCCAAATACCAACAGATTTATGCAATTTTTTAGACATATTTTAGCTTTACACTTTACCAAGTGCTACAGCTGCAATGCACAGACACAGATACCTGCTAATTTGTGCTAATTAACGGACTAATAAAATACTAGCATGTCACTTAGCCAAATAAAAACAGATACTAAAACTACAATATACACGCAATGGACAGTTTGATGGCAGTGTGATACGTCCAGTGGATGCTTCAATACAGTGGCCTGACCTACTTTTAGAGCCAGGAACTGCAGTTTTTGGGAGAAAAGTGATATTTTGTAGTTAAACTTTAATGATGCTGCAGGTTTAAGACCTATGAGGTGTTTTTTTTCTTCCTCGAACTACAGAATCTGCACTTGTGTTCATGCTCAGTTCTTCTCCTGTTACTTTGCACTGTTCTGTGAAAAATAATGCATGTTGTGTTTTGTGCAATTTCCTGCATGAAACAGCCGTCATTTCCAGGAACGGGAAGATTTTCAGGGGAAAGAAAAAGGTTTTATTTTTCAGATACGTAACACAACGTGCTTTTGGAAATCAACAATGTAAGTATTTTAAGATTCACTCAAAAGTATTAGGCAATGATCATTTTTGCTACTGTTTCTCCTGAGGTATTGTAAATTCTGAAAAAACATCTCTCACACCTTGAGTCGGCTGCATGTGCAGTCATTTAAAAGATGATATAACATCTCTTAAATTCAATAATTGAAATGACTCCAGAGTGCCAGTAATGGGATGATAATGTTTAAACAGGCCTCACGCTGTAGCCGATTGAGGTTTTTACAACTGACATGCGGATTTTAATATTAACCTTGCTGATTTTTTGATAAATACGCTGGGCAGCTCACCAGGATTTTTAAAGCAGGATCCAGATGAACGACCTTTGAAGGCTTCAATACGCAAATTATTATTTTTCTTTAACTGGATTTTAACAAATTAAAAATACACGGCCTGTGGCAAGAACAATGTATTGCCTGAAGCTGTGTACATCAAAGCAAAAAGCTGACATTTGGGAATTGCTACCACTAGTTGCCCTTTTAAGCCTTTATTGTGATCAGAAGACTATTTTAAAAGCTAATTATTCTGAGTTGATATTTCTTTTCACTTTGAACTTATTCCAAGTGTTTGTTTGATGTTTTATTATTTTAGTCATGCATTCATTTTTTAAGAACTTTGTTGGAAAGTATGTCTAGACTTCCACATGCAGAGAGGAGGTATGCTAATAATGGATTTAATGGTCAGCGCTCTAACAGTGTCCAAAATTTTTCAATTTTTTTTCTTTTTAAAATTTTCTTTTTCTGTTTTTTGTGGGGTTTTTTCATGGGAATCAGGGTGAAATTAAAAATCATAATCAATTTGATTTTAAAGGTTTTTCATTATTCTGCTTGAATTTTGTAAGTAGAAATGAACTGAATGAGGCTATTGCCCACAGCCATGGCACCCTAAAAGCAGAAATGATTTTTTGCGCCCAGTACTCAAATGCAGGCCTCACCAGTGAAGGGCAGTAGGTGCTACTTGAGTTCAAAACTGAGTCTCTCCCCATAGACTCCCATGTTGTCATAATAAATGTAATTAGGGTGATTTTTAAATGTATTTTTAAACCTCATTCACTCAATACAGTTAGAGCCATGGCTGCTTGTCTTGACCACCATCTGATGGTATTGATAGTCCAGAACTTTGAGACCTCTTCAAGCCTGTTGGAGCATTTTTATTGGATTTCTTGGATATCCAAGAGGTTTTTGTGAGTGAAATTCTAGTATTTTATTAGTCCCTTATTAGCCCATTGCATGCATCTATTTAAGTTCATCTACCTGCCTTCTGCTGCACAACTGCAAGTGGCTTTGCAACCCACCCCCACCACAGCTTCTCCTTTTCCACCTTTCTGTGTTTTTTTCACTAAATCAGACTCATATCTGTCATCAGTGATGCCTGCTTTGTTCTGTGCATAACCATCCCAGCAAACAGAAATACCACAGATGGAAACAGCAATCTTCTTTTGACCACAGCAGTCCTGACTACAACGCTCTTTGGTGATAACACAAAAAAGCAGCCTTTCAAACATAAATCAGATTGATAGTAATCAGCTCAAACACCACCAAGCTGCACTTAAACATTCAAAAAATGTCCCCGGATTCAGAACTTTGTGGATCCACGATGTCAAAGTAAATAGCTTTTAAGCAAGCGTGTAACCGGCCCGCTCATCTTCTGTACCACCGTGGTAGACTGGAGTCTTTTTTTCAAACTTGACATTTGCAGAAAGACCAGCGGTGTTGCAAATTCAGCCGACAATCGAGTCAAACAATCGTTCTGCCATCATTTTCTCTCCACCGTGAATGAAAAGGCTTGATAAGAAGGCCCAAGACTGATAAGCTGAGCTACAGCATGGTGAAGGTAACTATTTCTTTTACATTTTTTGCAGAGAAGACATTTGGACGTGTAGGAAAAGCATTTAGTGCTTTTAACACACTTAATGATACCTGAATTTGATTAATCTGCTTCAGGGTCTTTGCACTATTTCTCCTGAAGCACTGCCACACTGTCATGGCTGCTGAATACATCTGTGACATTGTTAATGTTTTAAGTACCACTTGAACTTGACAGCAAAAGAGATGAATAAAAGTCTCACATGTACCACATCCAAGGCTCTGGGTTTGTGAAGGCCGTGGAAGTAAATTTCAGAATCCCACTGCAAGAAAAGTAGAAGCAGGCATTTCTTTGGCTCAAGCCTCTGCAGTGGACGTTGTGTTTCTTCGTCCAGACTAGCTGCTGTTTGTTCTCCGTACAGTAAACCCCATCACAGGTTGTTCCTGTCTGCAGCTGGTGCAGAGTATCAACCTTTTCTTGGGCTCAACTGTGAAAAAACATATTTTTTTTAAAGATACGGTGTAGCTTCTCAATTATTTCTTCCTGATTTGTCTTTATAGTAGTTGTTGCAGTTGAGTGTTAGTCATGGATATTTCTGGATTTTCTGAGTTAGGGTTATGTCGTTAATCCCTCAAGCCCCCCATGAAGTGCAGCACTCACTGATTTTTTTGCTATGAGCATTGCTTTTGACTGTTCTAAGCAAGTGCATAGCTTTGTTGTGTCTCTTCGATGTGTGACCCTTGTGGCAGCTGGTGCTGAGGTTCAGTGGGTGGGATGCTGTAATGATGCACTCTGTCGCTGGATTCAGTTTAATCGAATCTTTAACAAGGCAGGAATGCAGCAGAAATTGTGGCACTTTTAGTCTAAGGGCTATTCAAGCTACACCATATGCTTTTATTCTTCTTTTTTTTTTTTTTAGCAGCCACACACCTCTCTGGGGCTTCACGCTGGGGGATGATGAGGGTTGGAGCTTGCTCTACAGGCCTCTATTCTTTTTTGATTGGTGTTCATTTAGGATCTCCTGCAGAGATGAATGCTGCTACACGGCCGCAAAGTCAGAGACATTTCTCACCGCCCTCCAGCTATTCCTTCCCCCCCCCTGTCCGGCCACTGCGCCCATACCGCTGCACGTGTTTACTGAAGGTGGTGGGTGGAGTTCAAATGAACTGTCGGCTGCGCTGACTGATGGTGGCCATTTTAATAATTTAGCTTTCTTTAAGTCACCTTTGCAATCAGCGAAGAAGTCTTTTCCTTCACAATTCATTACATCATGTCTCCCTTGGACTTGCTTAGTTTATACAAATTATGTTTTCCAAGGAAGGGGGAGGTTGATTGGATTGTACACTTCCACAATTGTATCAATGAAATATTAATCATCCACAGACACTTTAGGGACAAACAATCAGATGCGATACATAAATTCATTTGTCTTGTGCACGTTTTTTAATCTCCCTCTTTTTCTTTTGCAACACCCAGCAAATATGTTTCCACAGTGGATTTTATGGCTTTTTACCTACAGGTTTCACTGCAGGCCCAGTGTAAGTGTGACTGAATGCCAAGGCTGTTTTACTTATACAATGAAAAACTTGTTGCCCTCACATACTACATTCCATTCAGCTGATGGTTAAAGCTTTTTTCTGTTACTCATCAAACCCAAGGATGTTACGTGAGTCAGTTTTCTGCATTTTCCAGTCAGTTCCAAATTAAAAAAACAACAACAAAAAAACACTGCTGACAAAAATGATGCGTATTTGCTGCTAATTTGTGACAACAAATATGCTTTGAGGCGGCATTTTTTGAATGAAATTATAACGGACCTCAAAGCGTCATCTAACCATCTGTTCAAGAGCTATCCGGTCGTTAAGTTTGATGTCACTAGCCGTGTCTGGGCCTAAACTCCGCTGCAGCCCGTTCTCACTCCCGAGGCGTAACATGCCGACGTTTTGTCACGTCACGCGGCGTTCCTGAGGAACGCGAAAGGAGACCTTCGGCGTTCTTATGGTACGCAGTGGGCGAAATCCAGTGCAATAGACGTTCTAGCCCTGTATTCCAGCCCTAAACCTAACCTTATCCCTAGCCCTAACCATAACCGTTTTCCTGACCTTAACCAGGACTTTAATGACGTTAAATAGCGTGTTTCTAAGCGATTTGACGGAAAAGAGCGAGCATGTGTAGATTGAGTCCATACGGTTCTCATATTTCCTCATTTTTCTGAGGTCGTCATTTAGGAACGTGGTGGGTAGCCGAAAACGTAATATGTTGACGATTTGTCACCTAGCGTAAAATGTTACGCTTTGGGAGTGAGAACGTGTTGATATATCAAACGATCACTATGGCATTACTGAGAGTTGAAAAACTGTCTAAAGTCTTTCATCTTTAATAAAATGATCAGCAGGTGTAACAATTGAGTTGAACATCCAGGCATCCATGAAAACGGAATTTATGACATTTAACGGAGTTAGAAGTTAGCAGGAAGTTAACTCGCTAGCTTCTATCTAAATACAATATAGCATGTCCTGACTGCAGGGTTTTGGAAACAAATTAAAACGTACAGCTCTGTTATCACTTCCAACATAAATGAAGACAGAAAACTAAACAGTAGTGACGTTTGTAGGGTTACTGAAGTTTGGCTAGCTGATATATAATGATGTGCTACGTGGCCGCTAGCGACACAGCTATGTTAGCATAATATAAACAAGCTAACTTTTTTTCCACTCGATAAAAGTTAACGTGAGTGTTCTCGGTGGTCAGGAACAAATGTAATCGCATGGCAGGATGCTGTAAAAGGACCAAACTTCAGCCAGGAGAACAACTGAGATAATCCATCCACAATACGAGGTTAGTCATTCATATACTGCTGCATGGGCTGGGCTGTAGTTACATCCTAAGGTTTTAAAAACTGAGCTTAAATAAATGATTAGCGGTAATAAAAGCCGAGGGAGGTCAACAGTGATACTGACTGTTTTAGGAGCTTTTTGAGATTAAATAGAAGAAAATACAAAACATTAAACATGTTAACAACACAAAAGCCATATTAAACGCAGACTACTTTAGGCCTGGAAGTAGGATTCATCACGTCATCACTTAACGACCGGATACTGAATTCATGAGATAAACTAACTCTTAAACACTTGAATTAGAAAAAAATTCAGGCTGTGTCCATTGCAGTCGGAAGCCGTGAAAATAACTGTAAGCCCGATGACAAGAAATATATCCAAACCACCTGAAACTCGGGTCTCCAGCAGAACACTTGGCAAGTCTGAAGTGGATCAGATGAACAGTTGTTGGGGTAGGTGAAGAACAGGTGGACAGACATACAGAGATTTGTCAGATTATTAGCGGGATGTTCACATAATTCAGGCATACATGAAACGATCAGCCACAACATCAAAACCATCTTTGTTTCGTTGTACAGCCTGCGTTTGTGCCAAAGCATCTCTAACCTGTTATGGCACAGACACAGGGCATGATAATAGTATCCTGTGGGTGTTGGCAGTGGATTTTTACTCTCCTCCGAGGAAACCATTTGTCCTGGTCACCCTGCGACACTTTTGCTGTTGTGCCCTTGAGCCAATCGTGAATAGCTTTAGGAGTGTGGCAGGGTGCAGTGTCCTGCTGTTGGGGGCTATTATTGCCGGGGTGAGTGCTTGGTCTGTAACAATGTTTTTGTGGGTGATGCAGGTCTAACTAACATCCAGATGAATGCCAGGTTTCTCAGGAGACCATTGCATTGTTAGGACATGATCAATACTCACCACAGATTTTAATCCTGTGGCTGATTATTGTACAATATATATTCATAGTGTGAAAAAGAACATTTTCACAGGACTTTATACAGCCCATGATTCGGTAGCTTGTAGAACCTCCTTTGAGTTTTCTATGTGACTTTGTCAGTCTCTTTGTTGTCGATGAACATTGCTACAGTTTATTGAGGTTTTTGGGCATCTGTTCATGTGTAGCTCTGCCACAGTGTTTTCAGTTTCAGGTGGAGTCTGGACTTTGACTGGATCATTGCAACACTTTGATTTTTCTTTCCCTTTTTCAGTCATTCTGTTGCTGTACATGAGATTATTGTCCTGTTGCATGATTCAATTTCAGCAAAGGTTTAGGTGTCAGAAAGATGTCCTCACATCTGACTTCAGAATACTTTGGTATATGGAGGAGTTTGACTTCGAGGTGTGCAGGTCTTGTGGCTGGAAAACAAGACCAAATCATCACCTCTCCACCACCGTGCTCGATAGCTGGCACAAGGTGTTTTTGGTGATATGTTTTGGTTTTCACCAAACATGGTGCTGCTCATTATACCAAAACTCCACTTTGGTCCCAACCATGTTCTTTTTAGAAAAAAGAGGCTTTCTCCTGGCAGCTCTTCTAAACAAGCCCTACTTTCATCTTTCTAATTGTACATCATGAACGTTAACATTCAGCATGCTAACTGAGGTCTGAGTCTGAGCTGTACCTCCTGGGAGTTTTTGCAGTGCACAGGTGAATGCTCCAGACCAGGAAACTGACAAACCCTCTGCTTTTATAAAGGTTCTCACGCTCGCTGATGATCAGTTAATCAAGGACATTTGATTATAACCACCTACCTGCTGCATTCCCTCTTAAGTCCTATGGAAACAGTAAGGCTGTACTTTCCCTGTGTCATTTTTTTCACATGTTCACTTTCACATGTCTGTCAAAATAGCTTTGTGGTAAACAATGTAAGCATATTTTATATCCGTCCAGGTTAGATTGTCTTCATTTATTTTACTTTTTACAATCGGGGGGTAATGTGAGATATGGGGGGTGAGGAGTGTTTGTTGAACTGAACCAGGACTCAGCAACAAAACTCATGATTGATTAACTTGCTGTGTGGAGTTTCTATAGCCTGCGGGGTCCAGAAAGGGTGGAGGGTTTGGCTGTTGGATGAGCCAAAACAAATCTGATTGCAGAACCCTGTGACATCAGTAATGCATGCTGGACTTTTTGTATGCTGCGCCCACAGCAAATTGTTACTGAGGTGCAGGCCAGAACACATGATAAAATAACTAAATCATGTTTTTGTCAGGCCGTAGTACAGATCACTCGTGTCCTTTCAATAAGGCATGCTTGTAGATGCGAGTACTATTTTGAGAATGAATATTTTTTTTGACATATTTCTCTCTGTTCTCGCTCCCAGATTCCTCCCCTGTCATCGTGTTCGGTTTGTTTTATTGTGTTGTCTTGTCCATTAAGGAGTGCCTTGAAGTCTCAACAGCGGTCGTGACTTTGTTTGTAACCTTGTCTGAAAAGCGATACACTTGCTTGAAAAGGCAGCAGTGCTCTCGTTGACAATAGAGGCGAAATAACGAGCAGGCTCTTACTGCCTCTCGCCACTTCAAAACCTCACTGTCTAATGGGCTGGTGAAGACACTCGTTTTTTTTTCCAACAAGGTTGCTGGAGGAAAGGAAGGGGGAGTAAAAAAACAGAGGGGAAAGCAAAACCGAAGGAGAGTTCACGGCCCAGACTCTCTCGTGCCCTTCTGTCCCCCCCACCTCCTCCTCCTAATGCCTCCTAGCGCTTTCCAATCTGTTTTGCAGCCGGGCATGCTACCCCGCCACTCCCAGTGTTTATCCGACATCACGAAGGGTTTCGGCTTCCCCCGATTCGCTGACAGCCCGAACCCTTCAGTGTGCACACAAACCAACTTCAGCAGATGACAAAGTGCTGCCCGGGCTGTCGGCAGAACCACGCGGCTCCCAGCATGCTTTGCCCTCAGCACGTCACCTACCTGGTCTGGCACAGACTCAGCCCGGGAGACCGCCTCATTATTCACTTTGACAGGGTTTTATGACCCAGCAGCTACACCCGGGCTTGCTCTGGGAGCACGAGCAGATGCTTGATTCTGTAGCTACGGCACTGTTATCGAACTGTAGATGGCTATGGAAGCATGAATATCTGTAGTAAGTAAACAGCAAGGAAGAAACTAGTTAGTCGGGGGTTGTGGTCTGTGTTTATTTTAGCACAGAGCAGTTCTTGTTGGTGCTGACACCACAGGTAGCATTTGAAACCTTGCAATAAAATACAAATTTAAACTGAATTGCTATTCAGAGCAGGGTTAGTTATGAAGAAAGCAGGGAAAGAACCTATTAATGCACCACACACATCTGCCTGTGGGTGCATACTGATCAGCAAAGCTTGACTGAGCACAGGATGACTCACCCAGGTCTTTATTTTGATGGGGCAATTCAGGGGCGCACTTGAAGAGCCACCCAGCCGTCCCTTTGGTCTCGAGTCTGTTTCCAGAGACGGCCTGTTGCCGAGGCTTGTGGCAGCACAAATTCCGAAATGTTTCCACAGGCAAAAGGTTTCTTTTCCTCCAACACATTTTCTCACCCCTCTTACATCAAATGAGGTTTGACCTTACCGTCATTGGAATACAAAGTATGCAAGACAGAGGGCCAACTGTTTCAAGGCAGATCTGAATGTGGGTGCCTCAGCTTGGAAACTAACAGTATCAGCACGCTGCACTCCCACTGATAAGCGCAGTCGGCTAAAAAGGAAAGAGATACATATGTTTACCATCACTATACTTTGCTGCATCAGGAAAAAAACAGTAAGGACGTGCAAAATGGCTGACCTTCAAAATGCTGCGGCAGCAGTACAAATAATCCCGGCTTTCTTATTGAGATCACTAAAGGCAACATCTGAAAGAAGGCAGCTCTAATATCTTAATAGAAAAAGATCAAAACATTCAAGTGTAGTTTGCTGAACTGAAATTATCGCTCTGTACTTTCATCTGCAACAGTAACTCCATGCCCTTATAGCTAACTCATTTCTTGTCCTGTAAACAGGGAATAAATTATGTGATGCACGCAGGATGCAGAGAGGAAGAAAGTAAATACGGTGGAAATATCCTGATGTATGGTCTTAGTAAACTTCCATATTTTGCTGCATCATTTTATTATGTCTGTGCTTGCATGTAGGTCTGTATCTGTAGGACTGAGAGTGTACAGCGCCAGTAAAAGGAAAGGCCGATCGATCAGCGGGAGCTTAACAGCTTGACTCAGAGAGAACGTTTCGACTTGCTGCTATGTGCTCTTCGGGATTTCTGTGCCGTGGTTATTCTATCACTGAATTGTAAAGTCCAAACTTCAGACATGCTGGCTGAGCCCAGTAGACTATGATCTTACAAAGTCTGAAATTTGCAGGGCTGCTTAGTTGAGGTGGGTAAACAGACCCATTACAAATCGTTCTAGAAACAAGCCTTATGATCTGGCCGCTATCTCTGTAACTCCTCTGAGCGGCTATTTCAGGATAACACAACCCAGGCCCTAAATGACTGCAAAGAGGGCCGTTAGTTTGATTTTATAAAGAGCAGACCTCTTATGCTAATTTCCAGTTGCATACTTTTGTTCTTGGATGAGTCACTTTCCATGACTCACAGGTCAAAATAAAACTCATGTAGTTTATACAACGCCCCTAAGTTTATTCACTCTTTTAAACCAGCAGTTTAAAGTTACAGTGTTTCACCATTAGATTTCAGTAGATTGCAGAGTGTAGTCGGCTGTCTTTATTACCCCTCCCCATTCCAGTTCACAAACAGGTTTTAGTCCAGCAACAGAGATCAAAATGATTACATTTATAATGTACCCCATAACAAGTGTGGCTGGCTAGCATGTTTCTGCCACTGTTTGGACCAGATGCAAATTGTTTAGCTTAAGATGTTTAGCTGTTGGTAAGTGCTACTCTTATCCTCTGTTAGCCTCTGTTAGCTGCTGTTAGTATATGTTAGCTGCTGTTAGCTACGGTTAGTATCTGTTAGCCGCTGTTAGCCGCTGTGAAACTGTCTGTACTTTTGTTGGACTCGGATGCTTAGCGAATAACCTCTCATGGGATGTGAGATTGGAATCAAACTGTTGAGCAGAGGGAAAGTGTGATTATTGGGACACTCAAGCCTAACATTAGCTAGCGTGTAACCAGCTGTTGTTGTTTAGACAACTGTCCAGTGACAGGAGGGTCCCATGTTGAATCTGCTGTTTAATTGTGATAATATCAGGAATAAATTAGCATGTTTATGCATGTTTTTGTGTGTTAGCTTTCAGTTTAGGATACGATATTCCTGTCAACGAATAATTAAAACAGTGATTATCAGCAGCATCCGTGCAAAAACAAAATTGTTATCCATTTGAGCTGCTGAGTGGCTGTTGAAGGCATGGACAAATCATGTTTGGTGGTACAGAGTTCTCCATGAATTCCTATTCAGGATTCACTGCTGTTTCTCTCTCATAATCTCTCTGGTTATAATCAAATCTTCAAGAGGTTATACATGACTCAAAGGATTTCTCTCTTGTCTGGGCTTTTGCTTTCAAGAGAAAGCAAATTTGAATGAAATTGTAATACAGAGCTGTCAAAATGAATTAGCAGCAACTTCCAGACATTTTGATTGTCACCTAGAGAGTTCACGACCAGATGAGCTCCCTGCCATTGTCAGGAAGGATTGAAGACCTTGTTCCAGACCTTATTTCAAAGACAAGAGCAAGTCTTTATCACCTGGTGTCTTTTATGATCACATCAGCAGAGCAGTGAACTGTGAGAAATCTCACTAGTACAGACTAGCAGACTCAGTGGAAGTCCACACAGACACCACACCAAATATTCGCTTGAGAGATTCTGCAGACTAGATTAATTTTGGCAAAAGCCTGCTCTAACCCTTCTGCAGAGCCCACAAGTCAGCAACTCTGGGTAAGCGTGTACTTTTTGGGATTCAGCATGACTTCTCTCTTTATCGCCCCGAGTTGTCTCAAAGCACCTGAAGGATGCAAAGAAACAAGAGGCCCGAGAAAAAGACTCTCAAGTGACTGACTTCAGCTCCGTTGCCCCCAAATCCCAGCATCAACCGGAGTGACAAGCTTAATGTTTTTGTTCTTGACGCCTCATGCTTGAATGACTGATTTATTTATAGAGGTTTCGTATATGCCTGTAGGTAAAAAAGGAAATTAACTGATGTGTGTTTTCAGTTTCTTTTTCAGCTTTCGAGGAGCAGGAGTAAAGAAAATGTTTTCGATCCGACAGCATCAGCAGTGTGAAGCAGTAAACGCTCGCTCTGCCACCTGATTGTGATGGATTTTGATGGTATCGCCTTTCATGCTTTCTTGGGGTAAAATAAAGCATTGTCAAAACAACATCTTCAATTTTCTTTGCGTCTCGTCATCGTGTTTATGTTTCATGTTTTTGTGTACGGTGGATTGCAGCAGAGAGCGAGAGAGAAAGAGAGAAAATCCCCTCACCGCCTTATGGGACAGTAAGAAGTTCAACTGAAGCCTCTGAAGAAGATCTCAAATCTCTTATTCTGGTGTGATGATTATTTGCAACCATAAGACTTTTTTCTACTAACTGCTTTTTCTCAAATTATCCCCAATAATTGCTTTTCGGAGTCCTGTCATTCGTTATCAACCCAGACCACATTTTTAGAGCCATTCGCCGACTGCTGCAACCTGTGCATGTTCTTATCTTAACCTCTCTAGTTAGACAGTTAATCAAACCACTTTGCTTGTCAAACGGATCACCTGAAACCGTGCACAATGGCTCTCGGCTCAGAGGAAAAGAGAGGTTTGCAAAAGCGGGGTGCGTTTGTTTGGTCCCGGCTTTGCAGCTGGCTGTTTGTGTTTCTACCAGCTTTGATTGCTGTGCTCCAGCCCACTTGGCATCCCACATCACTGGAATACATTGACAGCGGAGAAGAGGAGGCGATGCTCCTCTGCACGAAGTTGTCTCTGAGGATAGGGCCAAGTGAAGAGAGACAGAGAGGAGAGAAATGTGTAACATTCGCTCTGTGTGTCTATAAATAAACACCCCGGTGGCATCGCGAGGTGCAGATCAACAGTAATCGTAACCCAACTTCTCATTAGGTGGTTCAGATAAGCTCTGTCTGATGTGACCGGGGTGGTGGTGATGGGGATGTAAATTTCTCATATTTCCTTTATTTTAAAAATGTCTTTGAAGACGGGTGAATAAGAGCCTCATTATAAATAGACAGGGAATTGGAACTGTCCAACTGGTCTTTCTCAGAAAAATAACAATTTAAAATAACCACCATTGGAGCGCACAGTCGAAGGAAGTACTTTTGTTTTGCTTTTTTAAACATTTGAGTGAAAAACGAGCAACAGTTTGCACAAATCACCATGATAAAGCAGCATTAGATGGATAAGAGGAGACAAATAGGGGTCATTACGAGACAGAGATGAAAAATAGGTATGGCAAAGCAAAAGCTCCTTGAGAGCGAGCGGCAGTAGTGGTTTTAGATACGGGCGACACGGGCGGTTGCCCGGGGCGGCATCGTGGTGGGGGGCGGCATCACGAGAATCGGTAAAAAAAATAAAAATTGCTCGTACTCATGCTGCCCCGACATCAGCCAGCGCATACTGGGAATGGCATAGGTTTTCTATCGCCCATGGGAGTAAGGGCGCCCTCCGTTTGCGAGTTGCGCCTGCTGCTTGCGGCACAGGGAGGAGAGGGCGGGGCGGCGGGGGATTCTCTGGCTGGCTGGAGCAGTAAAAATTACCAACTCGCAAAATAAAACAAAATAAAAACAAACAGCAAACACGAAAACACCAGACATTATAATACAGACTTATAATTTGCACCGATGTTTTTTCAAAATTCTATACGCGAAAAGTGAGCGCGAGAGCCCTCGGTGCGCCTGCTCGCTGCTGAAGTCAAAGTAAACTTTATTGTCATCTCCGCTGCATACATCCAGTATATAGAGAGACGAGACGACGAGGCTCCAGTTACAGCAGTGCAAGTAAACAAACAATAAATATTTAAGAGTAAAACAAATAAATATGCACTTTAGGACTCGGGGTGAAGGGATCAATAACAATTTAAAATGTATATTTTATATTTTGTTTATTTAAAGTCTCACACACAACCCTTTTTTAAAGTTTAAAAAATAGAAAAGAAGAGGAGTGTAGCGACTTCCACAGTCGCTAGAGGCCGTGTTCGCCCAGGGCGCCTAACAGGCTAGGACTGCCACTGGCGAGCGGCCTTACCAATGAGTGAGGCCACAATGGGCCTGAATCCTGCTTCGTTAGACATCTTTCCATTTTACATCAAGATTGTTCAAGGAAGCAGAAATTCACCAAAAAAGCAAAACATTACCAGGAAATCTTTTTTTTTTCTCCCCTGCCTGCAGTTATTATCAAAACCAAGAAATGGTGTTCCCCATAATCGCTCTCATTGTACAGAAATACAGATCAGGTACTCTATATGGTGCTTTCAATGCCGTGTTGCTTAAAGCTGCATTAGACAGGACTCAGGAGATGAAAAGAAAAAGCAGAATATGAAACCAAAGGTCATGATTTCAGTAAGAACTGGCGGACCTGAAAGTGCAGAATGCATACAGTCAATTCTCTGTTCAGGAATTTAATCAACTTAAAGAATGGACTCGAAGGCTTCGACCGACCTGAGAAGAGCGGGCCAACGTTAAAGTGGTGTGAAAAGAACGGCCAGTGAGTTTCCAGAGGTGAAGCTGGCTTATGACTGACTGGTGGCTCAGAAGAAAAACAGAGCTGGAGGTAAGTACCAGCAACTAAATGCGAACGAAGGAAGGCCAACCTTGAAATGAGAAAGTAGGCAGATGAGCCGCTACTTATATACTGCAGGTGAGCGGTTGGTGACGAGAAGCAGGTGTGCCATCCGGAGAACCAGCTGGAGCCGTAAGCAGACACGCCTCCGGGAGGCCCTCACAACCTCAGGGAAAACGGTTTCCTCTCAGGAAGAGCAGGTGTGCTCCAAACATCACATTTCTCCTGGTGCAATAAATAGGTAAAAGTGGAGCCTTGCAGTGTGTGAGCTGTGGATTTTCTCTTTGTGAAACTGTCTGTACACACACACACACACACACACACACACACAGACCGAGGTATACTCAAGGTCCCTGACCACTCTTTCTCCTGCGCGTGCTTCATTATTGACAAGCCAAGGCTGTATTTTAGTTTTGCAAAGAATTTGAACCTCACTTTCTCCCCACTTTTGAAAGCTACTACCATTAACCCAGTAGATCAGTACAGTACTACTTTAAAAGACTTCTCCGCTTTTCAGTTGAAAAGATCTAAAAAGCATCTCTTCATAGGCTAGATTTCCCAAAGCCCCGAGGAGCTGCCAGGGCCTCATTCCCTCTCTGACCTTTTGAATTACAGTGCTCAGAAGTTATCATGGCTTTTAGATTCAGTGGTAGCAAAAACATGGTGGGTACTCCATCTTTATTCGCAACAGACTGACATAAGATATCAATGCATAAAAAATAGCTGTTCAAGTTTAGCTCATTTTTTATTTTCACTTCAGTTTTATTTAAGTGCTGAAGACTCTACAACAATACAACTAAAGCAATTAAATGAACCCACTTGGCAACAGTGGAAGGAAAACCTCCCGTTTAAAAAGAACCAGGCTCAGGGAGAGTCAGCGATCTGCCACGACCGGTTAAATTCAGAATAAGCCTGCCATCATTTAGCCTTTACTGTCTGAATTGCAATGCTAATCTTGCTGTGATGGTCAAAATCCAAAGTCTTTTTAGGCTTTGAGGGAACGATTTGATATTTTATGTTGAATTGGTTTCTTGAATCAGACGAGTAGACTGATGCCACGCGGTGTTTCTGTAGTAGGTGCTGAACTGGAGCCCACTGGAGACAATTAGTGGTGCTTGGCTTAAAGGCTGTCGGCTGCAGTGACTTCCTCCTTTTGTCACATTTGGTTCGTAAGCAACCAGTCGAGACTCTGCAAACTATGTGACACCCTGAAAACCACAAAGGACACACATCCTGTTAATTACTGAGCCTCACAGGTATGTGCAGACACATTTTTCTTTTAAACCTTTGCTATAACCTGCTTCATACTAATCGCACAGTCATGAGAGTGGTATTGATCTGCTCGTTGCACTCTCCTGCAAGAACGCAAAGAGCTATGTTTTGAAGCCATTTGTCCAATCCCTTAATTAGGGCTGCCGTGGAGATATCTGGCAGTTTGTTGTACAACCACTTATTTGTGTTATTTCCCAGCAAAAGCTTTATTTTTATGTTCCATGATCTCTTAGAGTGGAAATTGACAGCGAGCTGCCGCTAGCGAGCTAGACTTGGTAACTGTGGCTATACCCAAAAGATACACAGGTCTCTGCGTTGACCCGTCTCCAAATCACTATCTGCACAGTGTAAATTTGATCTGTTATCTCCCGACAGAACCAACCGTCGTCATGAATGTCATCAGACCTAGATGACATTCGTGAAGACGGACACTTTTAATATTCAACGGGTGACAACTTCACATGGACTTGCACCCTCGGTATCGTTCAGAAGCTTCTAGTGGGTCTTCTTCAGCCTCTCACACATGCACACACACTCCTCGCTCTCCTGCTGTTGCTGGACAGAAGGGGACATCTTGGATGACATTCTGGAGCAGATGCAAAGACTACATTACGGTTGCCCCCACCATTCCACTGCCACATTTCCTCTGTCAGCGTAAACACAGCAATGAGATTCTAAGGGAGGTGACCAAGAGCTTGGCCTCATCCCCCGGCGCAATCTGCTTTCAGGAACGGCGGAGCAGACGCGTGGCTGCGTTAGGCAAATGCGCTCCCACAGACACAAAGAGCGCCGTGCCATATGGTCGCGCTCCATAATGAGGGTCATTAATGTGTGGCTGAAATGAGTGATTGACGTGCGGCGGGACGCGCTGAGTGGCAGGTCCATCCGCATTCGAAAAGACGGAGATGACAGCGTGTCAAGGCCGCACGGGTGAAAGCACGCGGGCGCAGGTTCTCTTCTGATGAGCCGCTGACAATGTCAGAGCTTTCACCTGCTGTGACCGACCCATCTGGATGAGACGATTGAATTGTGGTGGATTTTTATGTTAAAAAGTTTAAGGAGCTTTTCTGCTTCCTACCCCACCACCTCTTTTTTTTGTCTGAAATATTATTGATGCCATTTTAGTCTAGTCTGTTCTGCTCGGTTTGGAGTGCTGTCACGGCTCGATATGATTATATTTAGGCCCTTTCGCAGGCAAAGGAGTCAGGGGAGGCAGATACCTTGAAATACAGCAGACTTTTATTGGACTCTAGAAACAGCTCCTACCGAGAACAGTCCAGAAGATGAATGGCAAGCTTAACCTCTTTCTGAGGTACAGCTCTTACTAATTGGTGCTTCTGACAGCAGCTAGTGCATTATAAAGGGCCGTTCTTACATTAATAAACAGCTGGACGTACACAGCATAAATATATCAACCTGCTACCTCAGTGCTGGATCTTTCAAAAGCAGCATAGTTTTACTTCACAGTCTCTTTCACATTTGATCCTTTTTTAAAGATAAAATGACGTTAGTGATGTTGATTCCTCTTTATATACACTAACTTTTCATCAGGAAGTAATTTGGCACCTTGGCAGCTGATTCTCAAGGACAAAACAGCAGCAGCAGCTCACAGGCAAAAATTATGTTTGCTCAAATAAAGATAAAAAAAAGCAGATGGACAGCATGACTGCTAAAGTTTCCTCCTCACTTTTCTTTTGTTAAAAAGTTAGCTGCTCTAAAAATGTGGCTCTCAGTATAATTGATCGTGCTTAGAGAAAGGAAAAGAAAGTTTCTAATGAAACAAACTTCTGAAAAACAAACTTTGTTAATGCCAGCTAAAAGTTCACGTTTCATTTGCGCGAGCTGGCTCGTCCAGATTCCTCAGGCAGGACCTGAAAAACATTTTTTATTACTTGCAGAACATGCCCCTGGTTAAACATTTCATTTCTAATATTGGATACTTGTATTTCCAGCTTTCAGCGTGCCAAGCAGTAACTTTTAGGCAAACATTTAGCTTTTTATTAGAACTGCAAATCAATATCTACCTGAGCGTCTGGCTGCTCTTACCTGAACTTATTAGGTCGTATCTGCTGTGACAAGAGCCAGACTGATGTTTCCAGCCGTAGATAAAATGATTGAGCTGTAATAAATCAGATTACTTTGGGTTATATGTGGGGAAACAAATAGCCGCTTCAGTGATTATACACAACCAAATAAATGTTTCTTCTTGTCAACTTATAGGAAAATTGGAAAGCTCATAAAAAAATAAAGAGCAGGGCAAAATCAATAATGCAACAAATATTGGTCTGCGTTTGGATTTGGATTACTGGTGCATTTCAACCTGGCAGCCACTTTTCTCAAGTATCACAATGTTTGTAAGTTTGGTTTATGACAGAGGCTTTAAAAGCATTTTCTTTTAAAATGCATGTGGGTGTATGAGGTTTCTTTTTTTTTTTTTTTTTACCAGTACCTTAATACTCTTGCAATAATTTCCAAGGTGGTTTCAAATGCAATATGCTATTATTGGTGAGGGACATTTCAACCTGAGGATGGTTGCATATGCAAGGACAAAGATGCCATTTAAGGCAGGATTTCTGTGTGTTGCTTAACATTAACCATTTGTTTCAATGTCAGAACTTCACTATAATCAGCTTGTTGGATCTCTAATTCCTCTGCTGCATGTGGACAGTCTCTGTGATCATTTTATTGCATGCACTCGCCAGACACTTTATAACGTACACGCTGCTAGTACCTTTTTCCTTTAGAGCAGCCTTAATCCTTTGTTGCTCAGATTTAACAAGGTGCTGGAAACAATCCTCAGACATTTTGGTCCATATTGATGTGATAGCATCACACAGTACCATCCATGATGTGAATCTTCTGTTGCACCACATCCCAAAGGCGCTGGATTTGATTGAGATCGGGAGTGTGCCAAGCAAAACCACCAGCCAGCAGCAGCCTGAAGTGCTGATACAAGGCAGGATAGATCCATGATTTCATGTTCACGATGATATATACTTTCTAAATTATGTCGTTTTCCAGTTGTTGCAGCAGAAATTCAGACTCATCTGACCAGCCAACATTTTTACAATCTTCTACTATCCAGTTTTAGCGTGTCTGTTTGAATTGTAGCGTCAGTTTTCTCTTCTGCTGCTGGAGGCCATCTGCTTCAAAGCGTTGTGCATTCTGAGATTCTGTTTTGCATACTTTGGTTGTAACAAGTAGTTATTTGCGTTTCCCTTGCCTTGCTATCATCCCAAACCAGTCTGACAATTATCCTCTGAAAAGATACGTAATCATCATCTCAAAAAATATAACATCCCAAAGATATTTCTTTCAACAGGCCTAAAACTATGTAGATGCAATATTTAATGAGTGATTTCCTTTAGTCACCTAAAGAGTAAAGAGCTAGCTTATAGTAGCATAAAGAAAAGAGTTAGCTTATGAAGGCTAGTAGGCTAGCATGAAGGCTAGTAGCCTAATAGTGTAATGATGCAAGATGACAACTGGAAATCACAGTTTACCTCTCACTATTGGGTTTTATTTATCTAGAGTCATAAAGTCATGAATAATAACAGTCAGAAAGTTTCTGTTCGTGGTCCAGAAGTAGTCCAGCATACAGGCCCCATAAATGAACAATTTCTAGCTTTTAAGAATGAAATAAAACTAATATAAAATGAATGAGAGTGAGAGAGCGAGAGAGTGCTGGCAGAAATCAATGTTTCCTCCTATTTCCAGTGTAAGCTAACGGTCACGTTGCTGTATCTTCTCATTGAGAGGTAAGACAGCTGTATCAATCAGCTTATATGTGTAAAAAATTATTTTAAGTGTGAAATATCCATTTAGCTTAGCTTAGCATGAACACTAGAAATAAGGGACACCTCTATGGGGACACTTGCTTTTGTTTTCTCACCCCAACTGTGTCGTAGCACAACCCTGAGCCCGGTTCTGCTGGAGGTTTCTTCCTGTTAAAAGGGAGTTTTTCCTTCCCACTGTCGCCAAAGTGCTTGCTCATGGGGGTCATATGATTGTTGGGTTTTTCTCTGTATGTATTATTGTAGGGTCTACCTTACAATATAAAGCACCTTGAGGTGATTGTTGTTGTGATTTGGCGCTGTATAAATAAATAAAATTGAATAGAATTTTCCTGGATCTTTACAAAGGTGAAGAAATCTCAACTTAATACTCAAGTCCAGCCTATCGCCACCCATAAAACTATAGCTTGTGGGGCCTTTGTAAGCATAAAAGAAAGATGATATAACATTATAGAATGCTGGCAGATGTATTTCATTTTTAAGAGGCATATTCAAAGTTTTCACCTGTTTACAGTCTTTATGGCAAGCTGTTTATCATAGGACTGCATTATCTTATTAACAGAAAGATATCTGCTTATTTCACGCTCTGCATGAAGGCAATTCGCATATTTCCCCAAAGACAGAACTTTTACAAGTACAAGGATTGGCACGTAGTAGTCCTGAAAGTTAACATTTCTTTTTAACTATAATTTTACTGGGAAGGAGACTTCATCAAGGCGACCAGCCATCAAGATTCTCTAAATTATGATTACTTGAAGAAGGCTTTCCAGGCAGCTCGTATTACCAACGCAATGAACTGGGCCACTGAGGTATTTTGATTGCAAGAGAATTGCAGGGATGGGTGAAAAGCAAAGCCCGGGTCCCAGCATGTGGGTCCAAGGGCACATGATTGACATTTCCAAAGACCTCTAGGGCCACAGTGAGAGCCTAAAAGCTGCCGGATTTCCAGCCGTGTGAGCGGCCCCCTCGAATGCCCATCAAAGCCGAGGCTGTGTGTGTTCCACCCACATTAGGCATCTCCCACTGTCATGGAGACATTAACAAGGCAGGTTGTGCTCTGTCCTCTTCACTCAAACACCTGGCTTTTCCTGTTGACTGTTCAAGACATTCTGTCTGTGAGCTTCCTGGGAAGAGGTGATGGACGGGGCATCGCTGCCTTCAGGAGTCCTAACACACATTTTCCAGCCTTGCTGCCATTGCTGCGACTGCTTTCACTGCTGTGATATTGAAAAGTAAAAAAAAAAAGAGTGCCACCTGGTGACAGCGTGCCTCGGCGCTCTGAATTGGTCATTAAGTTGATCGAAAACAGTTATCTCACACTCCGATTGGTTCCCAATGGTTACAGTTCAGCAGTGACAGTCATTTAGCAAATTAAACACTGAGTAGAAGTGGAACTCGAGAAGCAGACCTCACCCCCGCAAAGTCAACCTGATGCCCAAAGTCTTTTTTGTTTTTCTCACTTTGTCAGACAGCCTATGGGGAAATTAACTGATGAAATCATGCTGGCAACAGGGTTGCTATAGAAACTTCACATATAGGCTGGAGTTTGTCACCAGAGAAAAAGCAGGAGAGAGAGAGGTGGCTGTGTTGAATGCTCACAGGAGAGGCATCAAAGGTGAAGTCATTTGCAACACAACATTAATGCCGTGGTTTATTTCTTCTCTTCCTTCCTCGCCGCAATAATCCCTTCACATCATCAGGCCTAGCTGCAGAAACTGGAGAGGAGGGCTGTTTTCACCCTGCAGCACAGTCTATCATAAATATTAAGGTAGACACTATGATTTTTTATTATGAGATTATGAACTGGATTTGACAATGAATTATACCTATTACCTGTGAACAAAACACTCTTTGCTGTCAGGACGCTTTTGTGTATTGCAGTAAATCACTTTGGAAATAGCATGTTTCTGTTGAACTGTCCAACTGTGAGAAGTGTCAAGGTACATACTGACATTGTATTGTCAAAATGCTGCACACATCTTGATCAGATGTTCTGTTACTGGCCCCTAGTGGTTCAGGTCAGAAGTAAGACTGCAGCAACACAATGACTTGAGTCACGTTTGTGGAGTACAGTACAGTATAGAGACAAGGTAAAGACGCACAAGACAAAACTAAAACCAGAGGAAAACATGTTATTTTCCCAAACTGATTGAAAATAGTCAAATGGTTGTGGTGGTTGTTCATTAGCCTGTGACGGAGAATAACCAGACATGTTTGGTTTCAAGACAAAACGAGGAGACTGAGAGGAAGTGTCGAACAGACGGCCTGACTTTGAGGCAGAATGTGTCAAATCAGTAATTTCTTGTATTGCCTGGACTTTAAAAACAAGAAAAAAATCCATCCTTACCAACATGTGGGGGCAGGTGCAGGGCAGAATAAAATTAACATAGAAAAGAATTACAGGTCTGTAAACTGGAGAATTTCCTTATTAATACATTTTGATCTGACAGCAGCTTAACACCTTAAATCACTTGTGACGGGTCACATGACCACGACCAATGATTCCAGTGATTGTAATATCCAATCAGAATCAGAGGTCTTATATAGGACAAACTGCTGATAAATAAATAATCTACTATTGACACATATTATGTTTATGTAGAGGGATATCTCCACATGCAGGTGCATTAAAGCCACCAAAATATCACTTTAATTTTTTCCCCCTGAAAACCTGTACGATAAAGTCAGATCAAGACAGGTGTTATCCTTTCTCTGTAAAAGTTACATTTCTTACAGCTGAATTTAGTAAAAGATAAAAATGAGAACAACAACAACAAAAAGCTGTATTTTTATGCTATGTATTGTTACATATATGCATCTATGACTTTGCAGTCATGAAAAGCAAATATCAGGGTGGTGAATTCAGTATAATCAAAATTGTGCTGCTATTTACATTACACCTATTTACCTGGGGACCAGCTGTATATTTCTATTTTATATATTTATATTTAATTTTGGAATCTATTATCTTTCCATGATTCACAGTAGTGATGTGCGATACCACTGATTTCCTTTCCGATCCGATACCAAGTAATATTCAGGGTGGTATCGACGATACTGATCCGATACCGATACTTTATTTTATTTATTGTATCTCAAATTATAGCATCATAATGATTACAGGACATCAGATTACTTGTTCTTATCACTTAAAAATGCAGGATTCATCATATAGAAATAAAAAAAACTGAAGTTGTGCTATTTGAACACCTTGCCTGCCAGCAGCACTAAAGGACTCCGTGAGAGACGTCCTCCTCTTCAGTTCACCTCAACATACTCGTCATATTCTGTGATATGATTTACTCTGAGGTGTTTGACAAGGTTAGTGATGTTGCCACAACCATACATGCCAACCCTCCCGATTTTTCCGGAAGAATCCCGAATTTCAGTGCCCCTCCAGAAAATCTCCCGGAGCCAACATTCTCCCGAATTTCTCCCGATTTTCCACCCGGACAACAAAATTGAAAAACCATATCGCAGAATTTATAGGGCCCAGCCAATTCCAGTTTCCAGATACTTCGTTTTAATATTACTCTTATTTCTCTTTCTGGGTCGCAAAAAAACTTTTAACATGTTTTCAGGTGAGAATGTAGCTGTGTAAACTTCAAATATCTGAGCCGACCGACAAATCGTCTTCAAACCTCCGCGGTCTTTCGCTACTCGGGTTAAACATGATATATAAGTCACTTTGATAACTTAAAAATGTTATTGTTTGGCTTTTTCAGTGTTTTATTTGTTCATGACTAAATCGGTTTGGCTGAGATTAAAGTTATTAGATTAGATTAAATTAAATTTAACTTTATTAATCCCTCGGGAAGGTTCCTCCGGGGTTTTCACACAGCTGAATAAACGTCAAACAGAAAATTACTAAACAGAAGTGTGAGACGGTCGAGAGTTTAAGTCAGCGCCCTGTCTCACACAGGCAGCCTCTGAATTTGGACACCCCGCTGTTTCCGGGCCAGCCAATAATAACGGTGATATTTAACGTATTTTATCCGATAAATCAACACTGTAAAATTTATTTATCATAAACTGTTTTAGCTCTTCCAGCCTGTCATTTACACCAACTGTCTGGTGATTGGCTGCTCCTCGTAGCCAAAAGGTGGGCGGGGCAGCTGTGCTCATAGTGACATCAAGAAAAAGCCTAGAATAAAAAAAATGTCTAAAATGGATCTTTTAGAGCATTTTGAATTACATACCCTGACCTCGATTTTTCTACTCTGTTTAATACGAGCGTCCTCATAAATACACCGGCATCCTTCATTAGATCTCATTTCAGTTTAAGACCGGATGATAAAAAATGTACCTGTAGAGAACAGAGATTAAAAGTGATTAAATGGTGGAATTCATTTATAATCGGTTGCAGTTGCTTGGGCCCTGATTTATAGCTGTCAAAGCCCATCCTAATTTCAGTCTGGGTGACAGTGAGTGTCGGCACTAGTCAGACTTCAGGCTCTGACATGAGAGATGCAGCACTGTCTGCCATCCCTCACTCTTTCCTCCCACCAGTCTTGATCCTCCTTCTCCCATCTCCCGCTCCCCTTCTTCGTACCGGTGCGACCTTTAGAGGAGAGGAGTGAACATTGTCATTGCATATCTCTATCAAGTATCAGTACCCCTCCTTCACCCCCCCCCCTAAAAAAAGTCTTCTCCAAAAAAAAGAGGGGAGGAAAAAAAAGTCTGTTTATTTCTGCCCGTTCTCGTCAGACTGCCAGTGGGTATAAGCAAATGTTTGCAGGGAGTGTGAGCATGCACTCAAGCGCACGGTGAGGCGTTCAAAGCCAGATGCAGCCGAATTGAAACTCTCACACAGACACACTCTCCCCCTGCTGCGTTTTCACATTGTAAACAAACGCACAATACTCTCCCCACCTCTTTCAGTAGTTATTGTCGGCAGAGTGACGCCTCACTTGGATCCAAGCTTTCTTAGAATAAACCTTACCTGAAGTCGAGCGAGAGAGAGAGTCAGAAAGTTGGAATGTCACCTTCTGTTAGTTGGCATCTCTGCTGGGAGGGCTACGAGAGTGCAATGGGGCACAGTGGGGGCCTCTCTGAACCTTAGCTCGGGGACAGATGGCAGGTTTGGACCCTTGAACCTGCTAATGAGCGGGTCGTGCCAAGCGGTGTAGGACACCGGGCTATAGGTCAGGTTGCTCCATCAAACCGCGGTCCGTCGTGTCAACGGGGTGATGCCACGCCCAGCTGCATAGCTGGCGGTAATATAGAGTACAGTAGTTAACGACTTATATTGGCTTTCTTGTGACCTGAATTAAAAACTGTCAGACACAAGCTGCCATTTTTATTGCCAAGGTGATTCATTCTTTATCAACTGTATGTACCTGCAAAAAATCACAGCTGGTAAAACACTAAAAAAATTGTGTCATTTACATAACATGTTTTGCTATTAGACTCAAAAGCTCTCACAAACTTTAAAGGGTGAAAGTTACAGAGTTTAAAATAAACCTCACAAGGGTTGGCCACTGACACTAGCATCTACAATCTGGCCACTCCACACCACCAATAATAAAGCAAGAGGGTATGCTCTTACATTATTCATACATTCATACATCACATTAAAAGCACAAACAGTAGTTTGTTTTTTAGTTTATTTGATATAAAAAAATTCTACTTAGAAAGGGGCCTTGAGGTGACTGTTCTTGTGATTTAGCGCTAAATATATGTAGTTTGTGTTGCCCTGCCATCTTGAGTACAGTGGCTGAGAGTGTTTTATGTGGTTAGCTTTGAGTCCTCAGCTAGAGTAGAAAAGCGCTATATAAGAACCAGTTCAGTTTTCCTAAAAATCACACTTTTCCTCTGATAAACGTTCTCACATCGTGTGAGTTATTTCGCCTCAGTGTAAACATCAGTAATAATAATAATAATAATAATAATAATACATTTTATTTATAGGCGCCTTTCCTCAAGGTCACCTCACAGTAACACATAAACATACCATAAAAAACATAAGAAAAATGTATATTTAGCAAACATGGTAGATAAAATTTAGACATAAACAGTCATAAAAGTATAAAAGCAAATGTAAAAACTGAGCAAGGTAAAAATGGCCTAAGAGAGATCAGGTGTATGCAATTCTAAACAGATGGGTTTTAAGTAGTGATTTAAAAGTGGTGAGACAGTGTGTGGTCCGTAGAGCAAGTGGAAGTGCATTCCAAAGTCTCGGGGCAGAACAACTAAAGGCTCTGAGTCCAATGGTAGTCAGGCGAGCAGGTGGAACTGACAGAAGGGAAGCTGAAGAAGAGCGGAGTGTACGAAGGGGCGAGTATGTATGGAGATACATATCGGATAGATATGGAGGAGCAAGGTTATGAAGCGCTTTGAAAGTGGTGAATTGGGAGCCAATGGAGCTGTTTAAGAACAGGTGTTATATGTTCAGTAGATCTAGTTCTGGAAATAATACGAGCAGCTGTATTTTGAACCAACTGCAGTTTATGGAGGGATTTATGAGGTAAACCATAGAGAAGAGAATTACAGTAATCCAGACGAGATGTGACAAGAGCATTGACAAGTATGGCGGTACTGTGTGGTGTGAGTGAGGGACGAAGACGGTTAATATTACAGAGATGAAAGTAGGAAGACCGAGTGATTTTATTTATATGTGCTGTGAAGGACAGAGTGCTATTGAGGATGACACCAAGACTCTTAACCTGAGGGGAGGGTGTTACAACAGAGTTACCAATGGATAACGAAAGACTGGTTGGAACTGTAGTCAGTTTTGATCTGGCGCCTATTAAAATGAATTCTGTTTTATTGCCATTAAGTTTAAGAAAGTTGTGAGAAAACCAGACCTTGATTTCACTTAAACAGTCAGAAATCAAGGTCTGGTAGTAAAAAAGTTTTTGCTAACGCCAGCTAACAGCAGCTAACACTTGCTAGCAGAAGGAAAACAGCATCGCTTAGCAACAGAAAAGTTCAAGATATCCTCAACAATTCACCTCAGTATAGCTGCCAGCAGACAGAAGTGGGCTTCACTGACTAACCAGTGCTTTTCAGACTGCAAGTTTTACTGCTTGTTTCAGAGTAAATTTATGCATGTGAATTGGGATAGGTATGGAAAACAGACCTCAGTTGACTGCCATCTGCAATCTACTGATATCTACCATGTTTTTTTTTACATACTGTAACTTTAAATAATTTTTCTACCATGACTTGTTTTTGCAGAGCCATTTTTCTTTAGTTTTTATTGCAGACACAACCGCACGCTTCAA
>NC_140441.1:17464034-17639034 GCF_963576455.1 Neolamprologus multifasciatus
GATATTGCAGTGTGTGTCTGTGTGTATGTATTTATAACCTTTCCAAATCCTGCTAGTTCTTGCTCAGTGTGCAAACTCCTTCACCACCAATGTCCTGCTTTACCTTCACCCACACTTCCACACTTAAACTGCCCAGAGATGAAACAGAGCTTCCTGCTGTTGTCACTTCCAAAAGAGCGTGTGACGAAGAACCTCGGTGAAGGGTACCTTAATGCTGAAGGTGAGCCTCTGTCAAGTCTATTTGCCTTCAGGGACGATTATATTTTCCTCTATTTCCTGTGCAAATTACCCTTTGTAGGCAGTATACTGATTCTGTCCAACCATTTTCTTAACCACTTATCCAATTCAGCGTCGGGGGGGAGCTAGAGCCTCTCCTGGGGTACACCCTGGCTGCCAGTATGTCGATGTGCTAACACAGAGAGGCTCACATTCACATCTGCAGTCAATTTAGAGTTCAATTAACCCCACAAGCATGTCTTTGGACTATGGGAAGGACCCGGAGAGAGCTCAGATAGGTAAGGGGGAGAACAAGCAAACTCCACACAGAAAAAAAGATCCCAGATGGCCAACAGCATCAAACCAGGAACCCTCTTGCTGTGAGGCAACTGGGTAACCACTCCGTTGGCACCTATACTGATCTATCGAATCAAAGACACGGTCAATACTTTCCAGACAAGACCAAGTAAGTAGCACAATGTAGTGATACGCATAGGGTATCAATTTTACATTATTTATACTTTAAATTGCGAAAAAACCCAACAACCCAACACTCTACTTTCAAAAAAACCCTTGCATTTTCTGGGAATTATTTCATGGTCCAGGCCTTAAAGGGTTAAAGAGTGGCGATTAAGGTGTATCATTGCCACAGGTGAGGCCGAGGGACCTTTACCAGGGAAAGTTTGGTTCTAATCTCCTGGAGCCGAATCATGACATCGACGGGCTTTTAGTGTGTATTCCAAGAAGCAGCTTGTCTGTGGTGTAGGGGCTTAAAACACGAGCTGGGAGGCTGCAGAAAGAGGCTGTTTACTTTCAAATTCTTGATCCCACCCCCACCCTTCTAGGTTTCTGAGTGGTGCAGCTTTGGCTGCTGTTATATGCTGACATATAATTTGGAGAAGAAAGATATCTGTTCCTGTGGTGCACTCTCATGGGTTTTATTCTTCCTCCCTCGTGGGACGTTTCAAGAGCCCTCTGGGGCCTTCTGGTGGCCGCAGGAGGTCTGAGCAGACTAGAAGGACTTTGGGTTAGGTCGCTTATCTGCTGGGCTGAGTCTAATAGCACAGCATTAATGGCATAAAAACACCGTGGCTCACATTTTAGTCACAATCTTGTCGCACGATCATTCCTTTTGATTCGAGAAGAGCGCAGCAGTCTTCTCCGAGGTTCCCCCAGCTCGTGCCAAGCCCTCAATCAGATTCAATCACAGTCAATACATACAATAAATCAATTACATCGTGATTAAAATTGTTCTACTGCCATTATGGCCAATCAAAATTACATTGAGAACAATATGATGGAGTTAATATTCACCACAAAGGGGCTTTAATATACACTTGAGGCTCACAAAAGGCATTTATATGTCCAGACACTTTCCAGACTCCTGACTAGTCACTCCCACTTCTTCAGTCTGCTGAACCTTGTGGGACCATAATAATTGTTCTCTCCTGCTGACTAAATTGCTCTGATGTGTAGCAGAATTTATTTCTCCGTACTGCAAATGAGGAACATGAACACTACTGACACAAAGACATCGCCAAGTGGGGAAAAAAATAACCCCCAAAACTATAGAACAACACAATTTTGCTTAAAAACAAAAAAAAACCCTCCAAGACATCCTGTGCACGTCACATTTGAGTCGGTTTTAAATTCATTTAAGCAGCGTGTATCTTGGACTGCTGAATTTCAGGTTGATGCCTGTCACAGCATGACATCATACTCATGTTGAACTGAGGTCTGCTGCTGCTGCATCATTGTTTCTGGGCAGCAAAGAGCCTTCCTCCCTCCTCTGCAGGGAAACACTGCCACCTATGGAAACAGCAGCGAGTATCGCCCTGTGGCAGCCGTTTCCTCAGTGGACACACTGATAGGAGGTTTTGTGCCGTGTGCTGCAATTTCTATTTGTTTACAACTGCTTTAAAAAAATGCACCTTGAGTCGCTTTCTATATATTTTTATCTGACCTGATTTCGATTCCTCTCTCAGAGTCTTTAAGAGATAGAGTGTGAGGGAGAAATTAGTCATGGATAAATCCAGGGATTATGTGACTGTAAATATCTCTCCGACAGTCGGAAATGGTGCTAATATGTCAGGCTTGGCTGCTGTCAGTCATACTTAGAGACCGGTCCCTTCAAAGCTACCTTATGATTTACCAAACTTCCTTCCATTTTTGCTGTCCGCTGAATGTGAAGCATGAATATGAGTGTGTGGAAGGTTTTTCTTAGCAGATGGAGGCTGTGGAGCAGATGGAAGTCTGAGAATGTTGTATTATGGTTGGTGACATATTGAGAGCATTTCATACTGTATTGTTTTACTCTGAGCTTCACTGTTGAAAATAAGAGGAAAGTACTGTTTGCTTGGTATTTTAAGCCACACAATCAATTCATTAGAGAAGATAAATCTACTGAAATTAGTCATAAATATGTCCAAGTCTGACTGGAAGTAATCCATTATACTCATATAAAATCAAATGTAATCTTGTCATAATAATGTTTTTGCTTTATTATCCCCTTGAAGGGACGGCTGTATTATTGGTTCTGTTTTTCCGTCTGTCTGTTTGTTAAGAGAGCATCACAGTTTTACAGGTTTTATCGCCAAAGTCGTAACAGCTCGAGCTGATTTAATTTAATTACATTTTTTTATGGACCATCTTCAAACTTCACAACAATACACTAGGCTTTGGGGAACATGAGCACCAAGGTTGATTAAGCATTTGACCTTGACCTTCACTTTCAGCACCCAAGGTCAAAGTGGACCTTTAAAAAAATTTAAAGGAAGTATATCAAGTAATATATCATATGAAAGGACATGAAGAGAGCTTTACAAAACTTTTTTTTATTGTTTGAATATGATACCCTATGATGTCAGAGTCGTGCCATAACGTCATGCCATGAAGTCAGCATGTTATACATTAGTTTTAGTTTTAGAATAGCCCTCGCCCGTTCTTGTTTAACATTTCTTTTTGCTTTGTTTTAACAAATGTGCTGTAGCTTCGAACAAAGCCAGTGTGATGTGCAACTGCATCCATGAGAGATCAGCTCATGTCCAGTGAATTCCCAGCCAGCAGATGGGAGTCATGTGTTCTGCCTTCAACACGCAGCACCTGTGCCTGAAACCAGAAAATTCATCATAGCAGTGAAAACATCTGACGTAGGCTTCTCCAACGTGCAACATGTACGAACTTCAAACACTGTGCAGAGTTCGTGTGTGAAACCGCAGTTGTATTCGTGCACAGTTAGACTGTTTGGGTTGAGAAATGTTCCTGCCACATTTCAGCGCATAATGAATCGAGTGATTTCTGGGCTGATGTAGTCATATATAGCGATACATAGCGAGTCAAAAAGGTTCTTCTTTTCCTTGTGTGGAAGATCCTTTTCAGCTGAAAGTAGATGCTTGCAAAGTGGGAATAGTGCTGGAACAGCATTGTTACAACAGGATGTAGCTGGTATTGAGCAGACAGTAATGTAATTCTCCTACAAGTTCAGTTCTTGCTTCCTAAACGACTGTATAGTGGAGAAAGAGGCGCTTGCTGTAAGTTGAGCTTTGAAACCTTTTGCAGTGAGTGTTAGCAGTGATGCCGGCCACAGTCCCCTTACTTTTTTGCACTCTTTACAGAAACCAAATCAGCATCTGATGAAATTGTGTTTATTTTTACAGCCTTACCATCTGGACATCAGTCATCCGAAAGGCTCAGATGGTTGATGGCCTGTCTCGAGCCTAGCTCTCCAATATATTATGTGTTTGTTTGGTTTCTTTTTTCATCAGTTTCTAGTGTCTCCAGCTTACAATCTCTGAGACATGCTTTTTTAGGTAGAGGGGAGTTGGCATGGGTGCAAATGGTAACTAAGGTAACCCTTGTAGCAAATGCATTTTGTCAGTGGTGATGATTGAAGGGATGGCTAGTGGCAGTTCTGCCATCAGCTGGGTCAGAGTCTCCCTTGGACTCTGTCTTGTAGGTCATGTTCCCCTGGGGTGGATCTGAGGAAGCCCAGCCAGCTGCCTGTCGTCAGGGGGCTGATTGCAGCCTGCAGTATAAAAGGACCTGGCCTGGCCACTTTTTCTCTCTCTTCTCCTCTCCTCCATGTTACAGACAGACTCCTAGGCTAATGGATACAGACACGCAAACACACACACACCCTCTGCTTACTCATCCAAGCACAAACTGCACTACTGATTTAGCGCTTCCCGCTTTGCCCTTTTGTAAATAAACCAGCTAATGTTCACATACTTGTGTGGACTCCCTCTCATACTGCAATCTGGAGCTAATTCTGACATACGCCTACGGTTGCTCAGTGACCTCCCTCCTGACTAAAACATCCCAATATGTGTTCAATTGCTGCAGAGATTTTGCAGTTGTAGCACATGATAGCATGGTAAACAATAACTTGCTAACATTGTGGTGATTTTGTTGGGAATAGCAGAGTTTCTAACCACTGGGATTTGTAGTTGTTCTTTTTTCTGGTAGAGTCTCTATTCTTAATCAAAGGAGCTTGTAAAGAAAAGCGTCTGGACTTCTTTAAGTTGCTTGAAGACGTTTCACCTCTCATCCAAGAAGCTTCTTCAGTTCTAAAGTCAAATGGTGGAGAGTCCCAGATTTAAACCTAGTGGGAGTATCCCCCCACAGAGGGACAAAAGGACCCCCTGGTGATCCTCTAATCGCCTGAGCCAAGGTGTGAAACTGGGTGTGAATTCATGCGAATTCCTGAGGTCCTGAGATGGATGACTGAGAACCTTCACAGACGTCTCTATTCTTAAACATTTCCTTTCCTGGAGCCGTTGGTTGAAGCAGGTTGTCTATTAGTTTCCACAGTTAGCTGTTTGATTCTTGGCTCCTCCACGTGTAACTCTATTGTTACCATTGCTGCGTAATGGAGTGAATGGGAATCCTGTTGCAACCTCCTCTGTAGACGTGCTGAGATTAAGAGGCAGACCATTTACGTTTAACGAATGTTTCTGTCCTGCAGCCTCCTGTTTCTACAGCTGGTTTTGTTCTCAGTGAGCTGGTGAGGTCGGTCTGAGACAATAGCAGATAACAGTTGCCTCACCTCTTTGTTTCTCTTCTGTATTAAATAAGAAATGCATGTTCTCAACCCATGCTGAGCGATCTGGGAACGAAGTAGTGCCCGAGGATTCTGGGAGGCTAGGGGTCAGCCCTCGAGGGCCAAAAGTCTGTCAGTTTCCCTCCCAGTCTTAGCCCTCAATTACTGAATCAAAGGAGAGAGGAAAGCCAAATCCCACCCCGTGCCTGGTCCTCATTTCACCCTGCTAAGCCCGACAGGCTATCTGTGCCTGCTTGTTCACTCACTCTAACTCGAACACACACTGAGCACAGCTCTTGGGAACCTCGCGAGCGAGCTGCTGGTTGCGCTCCAAAGAAACTTCAAAGTTCATTGCTCTTTCTCCGCAGGAGTGCAGATGGGATGAGTTCCCGATATCTCCTCGCCCCCCTTTTCCCACACACTGCCTTCACATGTTGCTTATTCCTAAGCTGCTCCCACATGGATGCGTGAAGATGAGACATGTCAGTGTCGTTTTCATCCCTCATCCATTGCCTTATCTCTGAAGAAATGCACTTTTCATGTTGTTATTTACTAAACAATTTCAAGGCTTATAGCATAAGTAGCAGGAGGCTTATCCCAGCAGAAAAAAAAGCTACTGCGGTGACAGCTGAAATATGAGTATGACTGACATCACTCGACTGGTTTATATGAAATGCACACCAGCTGTGAAAAAAGTCTCGTTTTTTTAAAATATATATATTTTTTCCTTGGGCGCACTGTTAATTTAAGATGATATTCTCCAGACTATTTGGATGGAGGAATAAAGTGTGAATTCTCAGGAGTAAAAAAAAAAAAAAACTTAATAAAAATCTGCCTCAGTTAAGTTAGTGTGTTATAGTTTCTGGCAGACTCATTTCTGATAGTAAATCCAGGATGTGAAGGAAACCTAGTCATGGTAAAAAGAAAGTGTACTCTCTGTTAGTTATAAGGTTTTACACATCACAAAATCTAAACAAATCTAGTCCTTACCCAGCCTTAAAACAGAAACAATATGACACGTGTGTGGAAAACTACATACACCCCATGATTCAGTAGCTTATAGAACCAGCTGACACTTGTGAGACTTCATCAGAGGTGTAAACATCACAGCAGATGTCTTTGTGTCGAAGTAACTGAGGATAAAACGCAAAAAAACGCCCGGCTTTTTATAGCAGATAACCCCCTTAAAAACAGAGTAGATCAAAAAAGGAGGAAACCCATGAATCAGCATATGAGCATTACCTGATGCTGCTGAAATGAAGCAGAGCAAAGGTTTTATTACAGACAGAACAAAGCGTTTTGCAATTTGGCCTCATTTGTAAAAGTTGACATTTCTTGGGTATTGAACAGCAGAAATTAGGCTCTCTTGTCGGAGGTCATTTTTGGAAAAAAAAGAAGCTGCGACCGACAGTACTGTACATTACAGTAGACTGGCGCACAATAAGCAAGCGAATAATGCAGAAAAGTGAGATTTGTGATGGGAAACTGGTCTCCGAGTGCGCTGAGAGAGAGAAAGAGCTGTGCAGGAAGTCTGATTTTATCGTGGTGGAAGCAAAACAGCCAAAGTAAGAGGGAATTCATGATGATGTTGATGCAGCCTCAGAATCTGTGAGATGTCAACTTTCAGCGCCCAACGGCATGTCTGCCAGGTGAACGGGGGGATCCGCGCATTGTGAGTATTCAACAGCGTGTCAATCACAGTGAGGTCTGGAGTTTGACTGGTCCCACTGTGTTGTAGATCTGCTGCTGTGCTTGGGATGATTGTCCTGTTGTTTGATGCAGTATGCCCGAGCTTTTGGCATGAGGTGTCGATAAGAGAGAAGCTACGGTATAATTGTTCAGTCTTTTTCTAATTCTACTGTCGTGAGCTTTAACATTTAACAAGCTAACTGAGGCCGGTTGAGTCTGCAATGTATCTCTTGGGTTTTTTGAGGTCGTACTTTTTTGCATAGTCTAACTTTGGGGTGAATTTGCTGGGATATCCACTCATAGGAAGCTTGGCAGCCATCTTCAGTGTTTTCCACTTGTGAATAATCTTTCTCACAGCTGAATGACGGACATGGAAATGATTGATGGGCAGCAATAATTGTTTAAGATAATTGATGATGTCTTTCCTCTTTGGCATTGTGTCAACACCCAACCAGCAAACTGCCAAAACCTCTGCTTTTATAGAGGTGCTCACATTGGCTCATCAAGTGCATTTTGGTGAATTTTAAGACCTACTAAGAATATTTATTTTTATGATTTCCCAATATGTAAAACCTTCAAATTTAAAGAGGGTGTACTTTGTTTTTATGGCGACTTCATATGTACATACGGAGTCATGCAGCCTTATTTTTTGTGTTGTTTTCAGTGTCATTAAACCTCTTCTAATAAACAAAGAAAAAGCATTTGTTCAATAGAAGTTATCTCCACCACTGTGTTGCTTTACACAGTGTATTGGATGAGTAAAAGATCCCCAGTTCAGTCCCAGGAAGAAACACAAATGGTTTCAGCGTTGTGTCAGGAAGGGCATCTGGGGTAAAAATCTGCCAAATCAAACATGTGGCGACTCCCTGTGAATATACCACCAGCTGAAAGTAGCTTCTTCTATTTATTATCATTGTGTTCACATTAATTTCATCTAATAGAAGTCACTCATGCATTGCCCCTGCGATTTCGACAGTGTCGAGCAGGACGTGAAAAGAACGACCGCGTTACACAAAGCGCTCTGATGGAATATTGAATTTGACGGCTCATTTTTGACCTCAGAGACAACAGCTGCATCAACCTCAGCTCAAGGCCCAGCACTTCTACTTGTTTGTTCTCTTCAGCTGTCATTGTCAAACTGAGTTTACTCAGTTGTCAATGAGCAGTGCATGTGGAAACTTTCCCCGGTTATAAAAACTTCTAGGACATCTCGTCCATAAAGTTCATGCTTTATGTTGGGTTCACTTGTGGTATTCAAATGCTGATTTATGCAGCGTTGAATGCAATTATCGAATCTGCTCGGGGCCCCACATAGGAATTATGGACTTCTTTGTTGACATGGTTGTGTCCGCTCAAGGTCCACTTCCTTTTTTACTACTCAGCAATAAAAGGTTCATGGGGTGTCGTCTTCACCCCAACGGGCAGGCGGATTGGCGGGGTGGACATCTACGTTTATGAACATGATAACTCGAGAACAAGGTGAAGTATGATGTTCAAATTGATACCATAGGTGGATCTACTAGGAGGCTGATGGGTACCACCAGTGGACTCTACTTTTTGTTCTCAGTCTTTTAACAGTTTGACGAGGTTCCCTCAACCTTTAAAGCACAGACATGAAGTCCAAGAGGTTCAACCAACCAGAGGATCATGTTTCATGCATGAAATGTACAGATAAATCAAATAGACCATGCTTGCGGCCAAGTCCACACTAATAAGTTTTCGTTTGAAAACACATCTTTTTCTCTCCGTTTTGGCCTTCTGTCCACACTGAGACGGCATTTTTGATCAAGGGAAATGGAGCTTTTTGAAAACGCTCTCCAAGTGGATAAATCTGAAAAGCCGTTTTCGCGTCGCAGTGTGGACAGCGAAAACGGAGGCTTTCGAAAACGATGACGCATTTTAGTCATATGATGCAGTCATTTGACCAATTCAACGAAGACAGGGGACGGCACTGTACAGCAGTTGTTTTGTTTACTCTCAATTTTGACAGCCCTATTAAAGATTAATATCAGTTTGTACATGCTCCAGCTAGCTCCAGATAAAACTCGGCGCTTTTCCTCGACATTGTGCCGAGACGTTTTAAAAAAACGGAAAGTAAATAAACGGCAGACGGAAATGACGCAGGTCGAATCGTCTTACTTTTCACGCATGCGCAGTACTGTTTTCTGTGTGGATGAAAACGATAGTGTGGATGCAGAGCATTTTTAGAAAATGCCGTTTTCAAATTTATCCGGATTAGTGCAGACGTAGCCTATGTTTTGGCAGCTGTGTCAAACCTCACACTTATTTTTTTATACTTACTTTTTTTGTGTGTTTTTTTTTATTGTATTGCAGTTTTGTTTTGTTTTTGTATGTATTGTCATTTTAATGTAATCTTTGCATAATATTTGTTTAGGCCAGGGATGTCAAACTCATTTTCCATTATGGACCGCATACAGCCCACTTTAATCTAAAATGACAGAAAATTGCTCTAGTAGTTAATGACTGTGTAAGAAATAAATGTGTGAAATTACAGAAAAGGTCTGATAGCCCATTGTCCAGACTGTCTTTTAGTTATTATAAACCAAAAGGGTTGTGTTTAATTAACAAAAAACATCTGTTTTTCTTTCTTCTTTTACTGTAGACGAGTTGTGAAAAACAGAAGTTCTATAGTAGATTATGAAGTAACAGGAATTTCTCTCACGTTTAATTGTTTAGCAGTTATTCAATTGCTTTGAAGTAGTTTGAAAGGCCTTGGGAAAGGTCAGTAAAAGCCAAAAATGTATGCCCTCCTTCACATTTTTTTTAAAGCAGTCTAGTTCGTCGGATTGGAGTCTTTGTCATGTTGATTCTGGCACCCTGGTCTTATGTTTGATACCCCTGGTTTAGACTCTCATTAAGGCCACAGAAAGCAGTCGACTCTGAAGTGCCTTTAAACATGCATTCTTTTTAATGGCCAGTAGGGGGAGATGTCTGTGGAGAATTCTGGATGGACAGAAGTCTGGGTGGGGGCTTCACTGTGTGACCTGAGGTAACACTGTCCTCCTGACACTTAATGGGCTCAGTTGCTATTTTCTAATGAAGATCATTTTGTAACTTCATGTAACTTTTCCAGGATTTTCCAGGGTGTGTTCAGTGGATAACAACTTGTCAGTCACACTTCATCAGGCAGTCAGAGTGTCCTATAACTGCTCCAGTGTTCTTTAGGCAATATTGTCTCACATCACGTTAATCATAATCATCCCTTTTAAGCTCCTGCTTGAATTTTCCTGACTTCAGCACACACACTTGTTGCACTTCAACATGTCTGCTTCAAACCGCAGCAGACTCATGAATATTTAAGAGGCCTCTGTTATAGTCTAAACCGACTGGCGCACGCCAAGAGGCAACACTGTAAGAGTGTTTCTCATTTCCTGTTTTGCCCGTGATTCAAATCAACTTCACTCTGCTGCGACTGCTGTTCTTGATGAGCTCCACTGGCCCTCGATGTCAATGAAGAGATTTTAATAGACATCGCTGGCTTTCGCTGCTCGAGGCGACAAACTGTGTACGTGTCGGTTTGTTTATGCGGTCCTCTAACAAGCTGCCTTGCAGCACTGTGGAAAAAGACTGCTGCTTAAGTGTGAACAATTGATATTTCAGTTAACAGCATGCTGAATGAGGGAGGCAGGAGAGCTGCTGTAGTCTGATCCAGAGCCAGACATGGAGCGAGTGGCCCCTTAGAGCCTTTATGTGCAGCTGTAGCTTGTTTTTCAAAACCGCTGAATGTAAACATTTAGTCAGTGTGTGCCACATGTTCCTAATGTAATCTTCTTTATCTTGACACAACAGCTGAACATTACAGCATGTCATCTCCACGAATACAAGCGGAAAAATTCAAAAGTATCGTTTCATTTTCGAACAATTATAATATAGAATATATAATAATTAATGAGCAGCTGAAGAGGCGTACCTAATCCGGTCGTTCAGTCTGACGTCACTAGCCGTGTCTGGGCCTAAACTCCGCTGCAGGCCCATATATCAAACGATCACTATGGCATTACTGATAGTTAAAAAACTGTCTAAAGTCTTTCATCTTTAATAAAATGATCAGCGTTCTGCTCTACCAGGTGTAACAATTGAGTTTAACATCCAGGCATCCATGAAAATGGAATTTATGACATTTAACGGAGTTAGAAGTTAGCAGGAAGTTAGCTCGCTAGCTTCTATCTAAATACAATATAGCATGTCCTGACTGCGGGGTTTTGGAAACAAATTAAAACGTACAGCTCTGTTATCACTTCCAACATAAATGAAGACAGAAAACTAAACAGCAGTGACGTTTGTAGGGTTACTGAAGTTTGGCTAGCTGGTATATAATGATGTGCTACGTGACCGCTAGCGACACAGCTATGTTAGCATAATATAAACAAGCTAACTTTTTTCCACTCGATAAAGTTAACGTGAGTGTTCTCGGTGGTCAGGAACAAATGTAATCGCATGGCAGGATGCTGTAAAAGGACCAAACTTCAGCCAGGAGATCAACTGAGATAATCCATCCACAATACGAGGTTAGTCATTCATATACTGCTGCATGGGCTGGGCTGTAGTTACATCCTAAGGTTTTAAAAACTGAGCTTAAATAAATGATTAGCGGTAATAAAAGCCGAGGGAGGTCAACAGTGATCACTGACTGTTTTAGGAGCTTTTCGAGATTAAATAGAAGAAAATACAAAACATTAAACATGTTAACAACACAAAAGCCATATTAAACGCAGACTACTTTAGGCCCGGAAGTAGGATTCGTCACGTCATCACTTAACGACCGGATAATTTATCACCTGTTCTTCAAATGTTTGAATCAAGGAGAAGCAAGTTAGTGCTTATGTTGTTTTTTGCTTGATAACAAAAGAATATACGTGGACGAGAGCATTGTTTAAGACAGAAAACCATTCAGTGGTTACAGCTTAAATTTAATTGGCTTTTTAAAAACAAAACTGTTAGCATGGATGTTAGCTGAGGCTACTCACTGAAAGCATGTTCACAGTCTGGATGGCCGTTGATCCACTGCTTTCACATTTTACATTTCACTCTTTATTTGGCGTCACGTCTTCGCTCCTAGGTTGTTGTGTCTTTAGCCGGATCTTTGGACCAGTGGCACAATACTAAAGCGGTGAGTGTCAATAGCCTCTCAGCCTGCTCCAGCGACTGTTAGATACGGAGTCATGACTCGCTGTGTTCTGCGCTCTCCCCTGAGCTGTAGCCACTCTGATCTGATGAGCTGAAAACCAATAAAGAGAGAGCACAAAGCCGGCTGGCTTACTCTGTCTCCTTGACCTCCCGAACAAAGCAGCAAGAGGTCAGCGTTGCTTCATTTTTTTGATTATAGTCACTTTATTTCTGAATGTTTAGACTTTAGGTTAGAGGGAAAACACCAGTTTTATCTTTAATTATTATTACTGATCAGTTTGAAGTCATCTTAAATAAAACTACCCACATTTTCTCGCTCTTCTGCTCTTACAGTGATAAAACTGTGGTTTTTTTCCACATTCGGAGAGCATTTGGCATTTGAGAAAGCACAGCTTTGTCTAAAGCTCTGCCTCAGTCTCTGATATGTGTCAGTTGGTTTGGGTAGAAACACACAGTTGGACCATGTATCACAGTTGGCAGTGAAGTTGTTATTCTTCACTAAAAATAAGCCCGCTGTCAATAAGTGTTGACTTGTCAGTGGCAGGTGTTGATTGGAGGGTTGCGTGTTTGCTCGCTTGGTGAAAGGTGTTCGCGTCCCAGAGGCGATGAAATTAATAAGCTGATAAATAAGCTCCGAATTTAATGAAGGTGCTTTTTATTTGAGGACGGTAATTATTTTTAAGGGCTTTTCTACAGATGTCGCAATGTTCAGTCAATCTAAAGACGATGGAAGTCGTTCCTTTGGATGATTTTTATATAACTGTGCGGCAAAACCACCCTTTGCTTCGGTTATGCAGAAGCCGGATTACTGTGCACTTGTTCACTTAGCCACATGTGGCTGATTGCGAGAATAGTGGGAGGAAAAGTGCGATAAAGCGCAGAAGAGCGCACTTAGAGTGTGAGCTACGGTGTGACAGTATTTTAAACTGAGAACAATGTAGGAAATACTTCCACTATCAGTTCCTGCATTAGATCCAACAGCAGCTGTGTCGTTTCCATTTGCTTTCCTGTTCAGTCGTAGTCGTGTTTTCTTTTTTCATGCCTTTGTTTCCACTGATAAATAACTTTCTTAGCTCTCAGAGTTTTCTAATCTCTAATCTCCCTTTCAGTGACTGAAGAATGCTTCTTTAGTTCTATGATTTATCATTTTGCATGCATTACAAAAGCAAACCAAACGAGGAAAAACAGCAAAAGGCTTTCAGCTAATGGCCGTGCGTGTCAATTAGCTGAAATCCTTCATTAAACAGCCGAGCCTTGAGTGCCTTTTGTTCCCTTCGAGCAGAACCGTCACAAAGCGACATCATTTTTGATGGAAACGTTTTGGCTGTAGTTGTCAAAGTTGTTGTTGTTGTTGTTGTGTTTTTTCCCCTCTTTTTCTTCTGATTCTTTTCTCCGCTCTCCAAACGTGGCGCCCTCCTCCACAGTGCCGGCTCCATCGTTGCCCTTTTAATGAGGTGATATCCAGACACACGGGAGCAGATGTTGCAAGGAAAACACACTGTGACGTGATTGTGATCGATGCGCGCCTCCCACCGCATCCACTACATAATTCGGTGGATGGCATCAGGATAACAACCTGCATTATGTGGAGACAGCTGTCGCCACAGAGCCCGGGCAGCCACGGTATTGGCTCCCGCCTTATTTCAGGCAGAGGCGGGAAGCCAATTAGAGTGATTTACAGCTTGCTTGTGTCGTCAACACCTTGAAACTTGTGTTCCAGTCCAGACAAATAAAATACTTGGCTACCTGGCAGCAGGTTTATTTATTGGTTAAATATAATGTAATTTTGCTCCAAGCAGAAGCTAATGTGAACATATTCTTTAAGTGAAGCAAAGAGGGTTGAGTAAATAACATCAGCCTTCATTAAATTAAACTTACAGAACTTTAGATGCGTCCCTTTGTTTCTGATTGTTGCTTGTGCAGCTTTTCTGCAATAATCTATCATTATTATGCTTTTTTATAATAATGATAGATTAATAATGATTAAATTTGCTAACTTCAACGATGTAAATGAGTGGAGGCAGCAAATTTGAAGGTTTTGGGGTGATAAATCAGATACGCAGCGTTTGATGACACGGTGATGGGATGGGAAACATGTGAATTCACATGGCTGCCATGTAGAAAGGGAAGTGGCTGACTGTCAGTGTAATCCGAGCAAGCTTTGAAGAGTAAAATGATGACGGGCTACAGCTGAAATGTATGTGCGCTCTACACGCTGTGAGAGAAGGTTTTAGTCAGAATTACAGACGATTGCAGGTGAATGTGGCGTAGCATCGAGCCCCGCGGGCTTTGCTGCTGCACCTGGAGCCAGAGCTGTTAGTTAGCAGGTGGGAACTGATAGACTGAACTCGCTTGTTATTCACACAATAGTGCTTATTAATGTTACAGCGCTCTTTTAATGATTCAGCAGTGAGGAACCATGAGAAACACGATTTCCCCAAAACTCAGGATGCTGTAAAAAGAAAAAAAAAAAGGGGGGGGGGCAATAAGAAATTACAAGAAAGCCTCTAAGAGAGTTCAGGCTGTTGAAGAAGAAAGGTGGTCATAGCAAATATTGTCTTTCAAGCTGGTTAGACATGTACAAACTCTGTTTTTACCTCATATGCTGTGTTTACATTTAAATATATGAAGAAATCCAGGGCTGGCTCCAAACTTTCTCACAGTATTGTCTGTGAAGGTTTTCAGTCATCCAGGTCATCGCAGTCAAAGGAGCTTGTAAAGAAAAGCGTCTGGACTTCTTTAAGTTGTTTGAAGACGTTTCACCTCTCATCCGAGAAGCTTCTTCAGTTCTAAGGTCAAATGGCAGAGAGTCCCAGATTTAAACCCAGTGGGGGTATCCCCCCCCAAAGAGGGACAAAAGGACCACCTGATGTTCCTCTAATCACCTGAGCCAAGGTGTGAAAGCGGGTGTGGGTCCCAATCAACCTTGGCTCAGGTGATTAGAGGAACATCAGGTGCTCCTTTTGTCCTCTTTTGGGGGGGGTTAACCCCACTGGGTTTAAATCTGGGACTCTCTGCCATTTGACCTTAGAACTGAAGAAGCTTCTTGGATGAGAGGTGAAACGTCTTCAAATAACTTAAAGAAGTCCAGACACATTTCTTTACAAGCTCCTTTGACTTCTCACAGTATTGTGTCTTGGTGAGGAGTGCAGTAAATTTTAAAAGCACCGTATTTCACCTTTTAAATTTTTACCATCAGCTACGCCTGTGGCATAAACAAACCAGTCTCAGTGAGTGACATCACTGAGAGCCACGAGCTGGAACCGCTCCTGTCCGGTAGGTGGCGATAAATACCACAGATAAGACGCAAAGAAGAAGCCGTCGCTCGCTTATGACGTGTGTTTCCCGCGACCTTTAGCTTCGGCGGTTGTAGCGGTTTTCAGTGGGGGACTAATTTGAGTGGGTTTAAAATGCTCAAAAAGAAATCAAGCACCAGTGAGAAGAAAAGGAAGCACTTTCAGTCCGAGGAGCGACATGACAGCGGTAAACGCAGGAGTACGGGACCCGGTTTAGAGGTGAGGCTTTCGGGATTAGCGCCTTGCTAAACTCCATAGAAAAGAAGTTCAGGAGTATAACAGCCACAAATATATGTGAATAAGTTTAGGGTAAATGTGAGGGTAAATTAAATTGTGTTTAAAATTTACGTACTGGTTTTAAATGATTGAAAAGTTGACGCATTTGATGTTTTGTGTACCTCGAGTGTCTCTCTATTGTTATTGTTATTATTGCGTTATGTGTTATGTTTGCATTGTCACAAGAACTTTATTTTAGCGTTAAAGCCTCACTGTTGGTTTGGTGCTCTCTGAGGGAAAACCATCATGTTGCCGTTTTTTTAAATACTTTCATTAAGTCGCACTGAATGAATTGTTTGCTCTGCTTATTCACTGCAGTGTCTAAATATAATAAAAGGAAAGTCTTAATTTGTCTTTTTTTAAATCCTTTTTTTTAGTGTAGTTAACATTCTTTTAGATAATAAGAACCAATTAAAGGATTTCAGCTACTACGCAGCAGTAAAATTTGCTTTGGATGAATTTTAATGATCCCTTTAAATGCAACTGTGCTGCTGGATTTCATGTTGTTACACTATTTAATTAACTGAGTGTGTCTTCTCTTTAACAAAAAATAAATAAAATTACTGAAAACAGCCTGAGTCACAACATTGTGTTCAAATTATTTGTTTCCTAATTGTGGAGACTGTATTTAAGTTTGCAGAGCATATTCTGTGTATACGAGTGCAGCTGCGTGCTTTAGTTTGTCTTCCCTACTTAAAGGACTCCAAGGATGAACTCGCTGATCCTGAGCTTGACAAGATTGGCAGTGACATTGAGGAAGGGGGACTGGACCTCAGCCTGGCCTTCCAGCCTATCACAGCTTACGTCGGTGACAAGCGGGAGATGCTGGAGCAGTGCTTCCATGTGCTGGGGGAGAAGAAGCTACGGAAGATGCTTCCTGATGAACTCAAGGTGATTTGTTCAAAAAAGCTTTTGTTGTCAGTTATCTGCAAAACAACATCTTATTGTGACTCTGGACTGATTGGGCCACCTGCATCAAGCACTTGTGTGTTTCTTGAATAAATTATAATTAATACTCAAAGAATATTTTTGCCCAGATTCTTGCCAAACTTGTAAATAGGCCACAGTTGAAATGTTAGACTTCCTTCCTATAAATTTTGAGTCTCAAATATCTTTCTGTCTGCCCTACAGTAGACCCTGAATTTAACATTTAATTTGTGTTTCTGTTTTGTGAAGTGGTGGCACACATCATTGGTTTTCATTTCCAAACAGCTGGACTTTACCTGCTATTTTTAAATATTTGTTGCCAAGTCACTGGTACGACTTTTCCTCTTTATCTGAAAATAAAAAGAACTGGTTAGTTCTCATGCAGACGGGAGCTAAGGCCAAAGGCTTGGGAGGCCATTAAAGTATCCCAGCATCTGAGATGCTTTTTAAAGATGTTGTCGTTTACAGGAATGCAGTGTAGAGGAAATCAAAACGCTGTGTTGGGAGCAGCTGGAACCCATCACGGAGAAAAATCTCATTCAGATCTTAGCAGGTAAGACTGAAGTACGTTTCTATTTTATAAAAAAAATCATTTTGAAACTTCTGCAAAACATTTAATTTCACATAAAATGTGTCGTTGTGTCAAGGGGAGGAGGTGACCGCCGGGAATGACAATGAAAACTCTGAGGAGTCTTTGGAAAGCCAGTGAGTGAAACAGTTAATCAGAGAACAAGTACGCTGTGACTGTGTTTTTATTTCACATGTTTATTTTTTCCCTCCGCCAAGGCAAGACAGTATTGTAGACTCAACATCGTGCCTCAAGGAAACTGCAAAAAGCGAGGACCCAAAGCAAGGTAATTAATATGTAATGACTACAAAGAACATCCCCGAGGCGTTTATAGACTTCAAAGACAGAAGGAGGCCGTAAAGGGACGTTTCACATTTTAAATGACTGTAATTTTCTTCACAGAGGGTGGCGGCTCTGGTGAAGAGAGCGACGTCCTCAGCATAAACGCAGACACTTACGACAGCGACATAGAAGGACCCAAAGAGGAGCAGACCGTTAAAGAGGAGCGGACTGCGGCAGTGAAGGAGGGAGACGACGATGACGACAGCAGGCTGTGCACTGACCCGGCTGCAAATCCGGAGCCGGCAAATCCGGAGCCGAAGAAAGACATTCAAAGCGACATAGACAAGAGCGTGAGCGAGATCTTGGCGTGCTCCTCCACTCCCATCAAAGACGCGGCTAAAGAACAGAGCACACCGCTGCAGTCCCCAGATGTCAGCGGGCCCGTTTCTAGCGGCGACCCGGCCGTTTGTAAGCCGTCGATTCAGCAGCTGGAGCTACTGGAGCTGGAAATGAGAGCAAGAGCCATAAAGGCTCTAATGAAAGCAAGTAACGGGAAAACCCCTCATGTAACGGCAAACACGTAGCGTGTCTTTACTTCATGTGTTTTGTAAAATGATTAATGCTCTTAAAACAATTCAGTTTGCACATCCTGTCTTGTTTGTAGAGGGTACAGCTCAAACAATGATGTGTTTGTTTTGCTCCACATTGGAATGATTTCTAGATGGTGTTTAATTGTGTTTTTGCATTAAACAAAGACCCCTCCTCATGCGTGGGATTGGATATCACTTTTCCAAATGTGTTTCTCCCATCGAGCACTAGATGGCAGTGTTACTCTGTCAGAGCACATCCGCAGGGCTGTGTCTAATCTGCGAGAGGACAGCAAGGGCATGTTTATAGACTCACATTACACTGGAAGTGGTCTCGGGCACGAGTCAGAGTCAGGCTTTCTTAATAATGATGTCACGTGGAATCGCAGCTGTCCTCGAGTCAGCCTTAGAGGATGTGAGAGGATCAGGAAAGTGTGTTACTTCATAGGTTTGTAAGGCAGAGCAGGTGGTATCAGTGCTGTTTGTATCTTGTAGACACTTGAAGCCTTTCTTCACCCAACACCTGTTTGACTTGTTAAACTGAAAGCGTGCACAGCAATACAAAATCCCGCCATACTCTGCTCTGCCCGCCCGATAAGGAACTGAAAGCCTTCAAGTGGTCATAAACTACCCACTGGCTCAAAAATGACACGAGTGCATGATATGATTAGACAGCTACCCACTCACTCCTGTAGATCAAAACTAAGACCCTGCCAGCTCTCCCACCAGGATAACTTTAAATTAAATTCTGCTTCTCGTGCTTTTGTCAGTCAGCGAGAATTAATAGCGTCTGTTAGCCTAACAGGGCAGTTTCTTTTGCTCTGATTTATTCTAAAGCTGCTTTGCTCCAGCATAAACTGTATGGTTGCTGCATGTCTGTGTGTGTCCGTGTGCACGCAATTACATGCAGATGAAGAGAAGAAAGGCTTTCTATCCCACTACCCCAAAGGAGACAATGAAATGTGCGATAAGAAGCCAGTTGCCTCCAGGTATTTGCATTTAAAAGGGTTATTTCATGGAAGAGGTGAGGACGGGAGGGTTAAACGTGTCGCTCTCTGTGAATTTATGTGCAGGTATCTCCGCGCTCGCTGATGATGTGAAGAGGGAACGAAAATGTCCACTTTAGTTAAAAAAATTTTTTTTAAAAAAGGCAGGGGGATACAAAGATTGTAAAGTGCTTGTAGTGTCTATGATGGGTGAGTATTTGTCGGCGTCATTTACTGCTATTAGAATGCCAATTACGATTTGGTGTGTGCCATTAAATGACTTTTGAAGCAGACCTCAAAAATGAGTAGGCTGGAAAATGGGATTGATGGAGGTGAGACGATACTGTTTTGTTGAAGGAGTGCTTTGTGAATTCGAATGAACCTAATGAACCGTGTTAAAATATTGAAGCGTGATGGTTCTGTGAATGGCGCTATTATCAAAGTCAAACACAAGGTCGCGCAGAAAAACGTCGAGCCCGCCGGTTCATAGTCGCACCTCTCGTTTTGGGCCAAGGCTCTGGGTTTGCGACGCTCGTTGGGGATTCAGTTCTCGCTGATCCTCAAGCCTCAGATTCATTTAGGGTATTGGTGTCAAACATAAGGCCCGGGGGCCAGAATCGGCCTGGCAGAGACAATCCAGCTCACTGGATAGCTTTAAAAAAAAAAAACGAGAAAGAAGGGCATAAATTTTGAACTTTTAACTGTATTTTCATGAACTTTAAAGCATTTCCTACTTATTAAAAACCTCCCCCATTGTCATTCAAACTAGACTTCAGTAACTGAGTAAACAGTTAAATGACGGGAAGATTACTGGGGTTTTTTTTCACCATTTACCATACAATGTATTTATTTCACAATTGGCTCAGTTTAAAAATATAAAAGGTGTTCTATGAATGAAAAACATTCAGTTTTGTAATTACAGGAGAGGGTTTTTTTTTGTGATTTTACACATTTATTTATTTATTCATACACATTTCTTCCATTTACTACAGCTGCATTTCTTTTCATGTGGAAAAGCTGAGCCGCACTGCTAAAATCGAACTTCTTTATCTTGTATTAAAACATCTCATGGACTGTAAATGTGTAGTTAAGGGGGCTTTCGCTGGTACGGTCTACGTAAGATCAAAGTGGGTTGCATGTGGCCCATGATGTAAAATGAGTTTGACATTCCTGATTTAGAGTTTTCAGAGCTGACTTGGTGTCTTCCCAGAGATGTTAGGAAGTCTAGGTTAGAGGAAACAATAGACCTAGTGTATGTGTGACAGACGTCCTGGAAAGCTTTGCTAAATAATAATTTACTTTGTGCAGTGTTTATCTAATGAAAGTGGAAAATGTGAACTTAAATAAAAGGTTGGTCCATTGTGGTTGCTGAATGATTACACCTCGAAGACACCCATGACCCTTTGACTATATATTATTATTATATTATATATATTATATATAATTGATCTGAGTGCTTTTTATTTAGTGCTGCTTCAAACATGCAAATATGTCCGGTCAACCAACAGTTTAGGATTAAAGACATCTAACATTATAAATGGACATTCCCCAGCTTCAGATGAGAGCCTGTTTAAACATTTAGGTGCCAAAGAAGGAGGCATCCACCAAAGAATCCAGTTTACACCACTGGATGTCTTTGTAAAGACTGAAAATGGCAGCGAAGTCTGATACCCTGGAAAATGGAATAATTACTCCTTTATATACACTCACTGGCCACTTTATTTCCTGCACCTTGTTACTGCTGGGTTGAGCTGTCCTCATTCTTCACAGCACAGATTCGAGAAGGTGCTGGAAACATTCCTCAGAAATGTTGGTACATGCACAGGTGCAGCACATCCATGATGTGAATCTCCTGCTCCTCCACATCCCAAACGTGGTCTATTAGGCTGAGATCTGGTGACTGTGGAGTACAGAGGGGATAGTGGGAAGGAAGAACTCCCTTTGAACAGGAAGAAAACTTGGGCAGAACCAGGAAGGGCAGCCATCTGCAGCAAATTTGGGCTGAATTTAGCTAATAAACTAAAATGATTTTGAAAGGTGGATTAGATGTTGTATATAAGTAGCAATATTTTAGGTAAAAAATACTTCGTTACTACTATTAACTAAAGGTATAACAAGAACTTACAAATGTGTAAGTACACTAAGTGCAGAGTACAGTATAACTGACTACTATATATCAATGATCTACTCATTCATTTTAATTCAGAGGCAGCTTTTGTGGTAAGTATGACCACTTATGAGTACAAGTAGCATTAAATAAATAAACTCATATAGTCAAGTTTTTCTTTCACAAAGAGTAAAAGTACTTTCTCTACCTGCTGTAACGTAGTACATATACTGCAACTGCCTGTATGCCTCACTAAATAATTTTTGCATGGATTCATTGTTTAGGTCAACACAAGCTAAAAAGTCTGTAATATAACTGTAAGAAGTCTCTAATATGAGTACTGTAAAACATGTTATTTTTGGCTTGGGTGAAGCAGTCTTACAACAAACATGGAGGTGGAACAGCCAACCGAAAGGAGAGGAAGAAGGATGAAGGTGTGCCGTAGCGTAGCAAAAAGAGAGCTTTAGCTCGGTGAAGGTACAAGCGGGACATGATGTCCATTTTTTTTCCTTATAGTTTGTTGTAGCACATTCAAAGATAAGAGCTATTTCCTCTACTGAACAGGTACAAATAATTAAGAACAAAATAGCAGCAGTAAGAATTTAAAAGGTAATAATAATAATGAAAAGAAGTGCAGTATTAGCATATGCGCTGCAGTATCCTAGCATCTTTAAGTTAGCTTCAGCTAATGTGAAATGGACCACAACTCAAGGGTCCACATTGTCTTGAGTTTTAAATTTTCCTGAATGCTGAAGGCTTTGTATTTTTATTTTGTTAGTTGTAAAACTTTATTATTTGTCAGCTAACAGCTTTATATGTGTGCATCCTTGAATCTCAGGAGGAAACAGTCACTGTCACTGCTGCTGGCATGTCCAAAAGCTATCACAGCTCTACCTTTCCTTTCCTTTGATAAACATCTCTGGTTTATTTTCAATATTAGAATTTTTCTGCCTTCATTTGCAATATTCCCCTTAATTTTTATAGTCTCATATGTCTTTATTGGCCGCTGGGAATTGTTTCAAATGTAGCAGACGAAGGACAAGTGTGTTGTTTAATGCAACCTGTCAGTCCAATATAAAACTGTAGATGTTACTGTGGTACCACAGGGAAATACGGTGCGAAAAGAAAAAAAAAAAAAGGTCTGAAAAATGTTGATGTCATTTTTTTTAGGAGCGCATCCTGTTTGCATAAATAAAGTAATTCTCCTCAAATTTCCTCTGTAGCGTCTCTGTGCTTTTCTGCAGCTAGAAATTAAATTGAACTAACAGCTCATGCTGACAGGCAATAAATAACTTAGCACCTCTGTAAACTAAATGAATTGATTTCCCCAAGCAATGACTCATCAGACACATTTCATTTTCTTCAAGTTGCAGACAAAACATTTTTTTTCTTAAAGTAAAGGTGATATTAAATGTTACATATACCTTGTTTTGACTATATATCTAATTCTGTGAAGCATCAAATTTATTAGATACAGTTAAAAAAACAATAGCTGCATGTATATTAGAGACAGGCCATCCTAGTAACTTCAACCTAAAGTCTGAATTTAGTGACACTGCAATGCTCTGAGACACTGGACTGGAATGGACTGGCGGCGGCTGCCGGGCCTGGCAGATCCCTGTGTACTAAATAGAAGTGAAGAAGTTAAAGAATTGAAAAGGGGAGAGAGGGTGTGGCACGTAAATGAGAAGAAACGGCTTGTAGAACTGGGGGAACTTATATAGATGAGAACCGTAAGGACCGTGTTTGGAGGCGTGGTCCTGCTCCTGAAATTCCGATACTTAATCTCCAAATAGAAAAAGACTGAACAAGTGTGTTGCCAGGAGAAAGCCTCTTCTTTCTAAAACGATGGCAGCACAACTTAGGTTTGCAAAGCTGCATCTGAACAAACCACAAGACTTCTGTGATATTGCTGTTTGGACACATGAGACCAAAGTTGAGGTGTTCGACCATAATGCACAGTGACATGCTTGGAAAAAACCAAATACAGCTCTGCTAAGGACTACGTGATTGTTTATGATGTCCTGATTTGCAAATCCCCAGAGCAGACAGACACATGTTATTTTCCCATGATGCTTCATGTATACACTATAACCTTTTGAGAATCTCTGGTCATTGCTGGGATCTGAGATTTCCAGAGCTGTGTAAATTGAATAGTCGTATCAGCCCTGGACCAGTGCCTTCTTCTCCTGTTTTGAATCGTCTGTCAGTAAATGGAAAAGAACTTGTTTGATCACAGGTGTGCTGTACATCTGTTCACTATTCACTTTGTTTTTGTGCATAAATGCTTGGCTTTTTCCTCAAAGAAGTATAAGCTTGGCAGAACCTTTTTTCCTCCCCATTTTCCTTTTTTAAAAAAAAAAAAAAAAAGTGAATTGGGTTATAGTAAGACTGCCTGAAAGAGATTTGAACATTTGATATTCCACTCCAGCGTAGCATCTGCGTTCGGAGAAAATTCTTCCCCTTCACTGACTCCTCTGACATCTGACTTTCAGATTCCATGCATGCTCTCTCCACATGGGTCTCCCCCACTCCCTCCCCTCCCTCTTAACTCTGGGGTCTGCATTCAAATGGTGCATTAATACCATCAAACAACCATTGAAATTCTGCCAGGTAGACCAGCCGGCCAATAAAGCAAAATTCTTTTGAAGGATATCGAGAGACATCAGGCAGGATGGATGACCTCGCACAATCAAATCAGCATAATCAAATGAAATATCCCAATATTACATCAAAGCCAACTCCCACTGCGACAGCGACTGCAACACGACCAACAAGCTCAGCCCTCGGGGGTATCCGTCCGCTCTCTCGCAGAAATATTGCAGTTGATGGACTCAAGTTAACGTTTCGCTTCTTTGATGGATTCAGGTTTACTGGCTTTGTAATAAGCGTGTGTCGCTTTTAAATGCTTTTATAAAATCTGCTTAGACTTCAATCAGCAAACACAAATGATTCCCGCTGATTTGTGCATGCAGACTGCATCCCTTATCTGTATTACTGCACAAAGATTTAGCACTCCTTTGAGAATTAACTGCGTTAGCATCCGACATGCAGTAATTACTCGAGCAACAGAATATATTTCTTTTTTTTTGCATCGATATTCTGTTTTCTTTTTTGGTCAAACAGAGTAAATGTTATTTAGAAAAATGTGCACCATCAAAGGAAAATAAATGTTGACTGAATAATTAGCAAATGTTCAACTTTGACAAAAGAATGGAAAACGTTTAAAGCTAACACATCAATCTGTGTGCTTAATAGTTATTATACGTTATATTATTGGATTTAATTAAGCTTTACAATGACATCTGCAGTTTGAATGATTTCATTCTAAATAGTATCCTGTGAAAGGCCATTTTTTTCACAAATATTTCAATCTCTAAGTTTTTTTTGCATTATCACATCGTCTGGGTGTTAGCCAGGCTTGCACAGTGATACCCTGATCTTTGCATACGTGCAGTCTTGCAGGAAAGAAGCTGTCAAAATCCTGTATGCTAGTCTTTCCGACACATTATTAAGAAACCACCACGCACTGATCCCAACATCCTGTGGCAGAAAATTTAAAGAGATGTGAGAAGCAAACTAACGCCTTTCTGCATCCACTTTCCTTAAAAACAATCACTGTCCCTGTAATGCTGAGCTTTAAACAGCTGCATGGTTATAGTCCCAGATGTCCCATGAACAGCAGCGGACCACCAAAGTGTCCCCAAGACAGATGATGGATCACGGCACAGCTCGCACTTTTTATGACGCTAGGTGAAGACAGCGCCATTTTTGCCGGGGTTGGGACAGTGAACTGTCAAATCCTGGCGGGGTGCAATTTTATTTATTTATATTTGGATGATTTATTTCCTGCAGAAGCACCAAAGGACGGAGCCAAGTAAATTACTTTTGTCAACGTTGTGATAAAGCTGTCAAATTGCTTCCCACTACCAGCTGGCAAGCAATTGTATTACATAAGTAATTGTCAAAAGGAATGTCAGGAGAGGAGTATATTGCTTGGTGAGTCTGTCTTTCCATCAGGGTTTCCATCATGTTCTGCGCTCCTGCTCAACGGCCTTATGGCGAGTTTTAACCACGTGGCAGTGAGTGGTTCTCTTGGGTAAAGCTATAGGCCAGATGCACATCAAAATGCTAAATGTACTTTCATACCGCAGTTCTTTTTAGTCTTTTTCAACCACTCAAAGTACCTCACGCTCACAGATCCTGGGCACTTTTGTGGTTCCCTATCCTGCCCAAGGATGCTTGAACTACTGACCTTTCAATGTGTGACTGGCCCACTCTGCTGGCTGTATTCTAGTAAATAACTAAGTTTATTTATATAACACCTTTCAGGATAAATTCACAAGGTGCGTCACATCAAATCAAAACAACAAATTACAAAATAGGCAATAAGGCAAAAATAAAAATAAAATGAAATGCTTCCCAAATGCTAAAAAGAAAAGTCTTCAAATGCCAGAATTTTGAATTGAATTCAGAATTTAACGGGGAGCCGGTGCAGTGAGCTCAGCAGAGGTGTGACATGAGAAAGTTTAGGAACCTAGCAGCAGCATTTACCACTATTTCTGTTGAAAACAAGAACAAACCAGACCTTTAACATGCAAATCCAAGTAAAACTCCAGTCAGTACACTGTATAGATGCTACACAGAGCTTTATAGTCCCAATTTTTCTTGTTGTAGTTCTACTGCCACATTGTCTGAAGTGATAACATAGAAAAAGTATTTTTTTTACTGGAGTGAAACTTAAAAAACTGTCCACTCCAGTCACTGTTGGTGTCAGTGTCTTCTTCATGAGGTGAACTGTGCTGCCATCATTCCCATTTCCTGTTCAGGACAATGTTTCAGCCACTTAGTATTCAAACTACGCATAGCTTTTAACAGACAGAGAACAAAACAAAAAAAGCTCAGGAATTATCCAGCTCTTAACACTTTTGTTCTGTTTATTTCCACTCTTGGATCTTGCATGATGGCAGTGAAAGGGGATATTCCCAGTACGGTCATTTTATGCACACAGCTCTGGTCCCAAGTATAACAGCCCATGCACTTGCAGGGGTGGGTCCGTTTTAATATGCACTTACATTTCTACTTGCTCCATCTTCAGTTAGTCAAAAAGGTTGCTGAGGAAACCTAGCCCACTGTTCCACATCACCCTAATCTTGCTTCCCGTCATTGGCTTCCAGCAAGAAGCAACGCAGTATCATCATGTAACATCTAGTTCTTTTATTGAATCATTGGCTCCCAGTGAAATTCAGAATTCATTTAAAATGTTATCAATATATATTGGCCTCCATGTTTTTACCAAGAGTTTATTCTTTCAGTCGGCCTGTCCCATCATCTGATTAGGATCTTTTGTCCTCTCAGCGCTTTTCTACATGTTAATTTTGAAGTTTTGGCTCCTAAATATCTAAACTCGCTTATCCCACAAAGCTGGCTGAATCAGATAAACCGTTCAAGTCTTTCTCATTATGAATTATGACGTTTATTGTAGCCATTTCAACAACACAGATGATGGGAACTCTGTGTGCTCATATATATAAAGATACAATGTATACGCACAACAAGACACGAGACAACACAAGATGCTAAATAAATGTACCAGATCTAAACAATAAAACGTGGAATCTATGGCGGTGCACCTAGGAGATACATCCGGTTCATACATACAGCTCATATATATTAAAGTCATCTCAAGTGAGGTGAAAATAATAATAACAAGTAAATGTGTATTTTACATTTTTCAAAATAAGATGCAAGGCAAGTGTTTAAACCCTTTGATTAATAAACAACAGCATTCATATTTCTGCACATATGTAGTTGTGCAACCAGCATACTGAGTCACACCGAAGCGTGGCTACAATCCGTTAGCTTAGAAGGTTTGGCTGTGATTGGGCCGTGATAGTTACTGTGTAATCAGTGCGCCCTTCATTGCGATGGCCATTATGCTCGCCTTAATTAACAACTCAAGTTGTGTCTTTGAAAGTGAGGTCATCACAACTGTAAAGCTGAAGCCAGCACAGATTCAATCAGGGATCCGAGGACAGATGTTAAAATGCCACTGAAGGTTCGCACCGCAGCGGGAACAGGTGTTACTGGGTCGGCCGGTAAATGGCGTAGATTTGCTAGGAGGCGAGGGGGGGAATAGTTTGCTGTTTATCTCCGTGTTTGTGTACCTAAAGGTCCTGGATCGGCTCCAGCTCTTGTGGACCCGCGCAGCCTGCCTGAAGCGTTAAGTGTGACTCCACATTCACTTGACAATGCCCCCAGGAAATAATGAAATGATGTTGGCAAACGTATTTATGACAAATAAGAAAACAACCACTCGGGTCCAGTGTTGATAAGCAAGAAAGTGACACTGTCAAATGGATTCGCTGTGTTGTGAGCTCAGACAGCGAATGATTTGTTTGTCAGAGGCTAAATACTTGAGCACACTAACAATGATTTCTCTGGAATTAATCAAGGTGAGTTTGAAGTGATTCTAACATTAATCAACCTTTGCCAATCAGTTTAATCTGGTCCGACCCAAACTAATCAGAAGCGGGCAAACGCAACCCTCTTGAGGCTTCACAACTGAGCTTTTATACGTGTATCCCTCCCTCACAAAGATGAATTGACTACCACTTTGTGCAATTAAAGGTCAATGGAAGTGATGAGTCACTTCAAAAAATCAACATTTTAAAGCCAAAAGATCCATCATGAGTCATCTTGAATTCACAGCAAAGGTCCGCCTATTATCGCGCCCCTTAATATGGATAGCCTCAACCTCAACCTACTCCTAGGTGACTCATTAGTCACAGATATAATGACGTGTCATAAAAGAGCAATCAGTGTCCTGGATATGAGTGATGACTGGGGCTTAAGACACCCGAACTGTGATGCAGTACATGCTTGGTCTGAGTGGGTTTGGTGTTTAGAGCTGGGGCCGAAAAGATGCCCACCCTATCTGTGTTTTCCCTCGAGGTAAACAAACAGCATCCTGCCGCTGAGAGTTAGAGTCAGCCTTCGCCAAACTTCCTCCCTTTTTCTTTTTTTTTCTTCCTCTTGTAGATAGCAGAGCAGTCATGACGGCCATGTTGGAGGTTTCATCAAAGCTTTATCATCCTTACACCAGACTCATTACACGGGTGCAGAGATGGCATAATAAAATGTGACTTAATCAAAAACAAGCAGGCCTCCAGAAAATTGGCTCCCCACAACTGAGTGTGTGGAACAATCGGGCAGGGGCTACTGTTTTACTTAACCTCATCAAAGTCCTCATTTAGGTGATGGAGGATGCAGGCGCCGAGGCAAGGGGCTGCTAGGGAGGCTGTTTTCTTATTTTCAATTTATGCTTGATGAAATGAGTCAGCACTTTAGAGATAATTACAGCAGTACATTTTATTATGTGGTGCAGTCTCATTCTATATTAAAAGCCGGGCGCGGTGGAATTGTTTTTAACATTTCCGGATGCCTGGGAGACTTTTCTTTAGAGTTGTGGCCAGCTGCATTTGGCCTCCCTCCCTCCCAGAAAAGAAAAAAATCCCCTCCCCAGCCTCACGGCGCCTTTTCGTTAAAATTATCAGTAGTCGGTGTTGCGCAGGGCGAAATGAGGCTCTAACAAAGTGTGCCACATACTCTTGCACAGATAGTGTGAGATCCAGGTTTAAAGTTTGAGCAAAAAGACATTTGCAGTGGGGCTTTTTTCTTCTCTCTGCTGGGGTTGAAATCTTCCCCGAAAGCGTTTCTGAAGTGATGTGTAAGTGACTGTTTCTGTAATGGGCTATGCCACGGAAATGTTTCCATGGTAACATGGCAAAGGCGCTAGTACAGCTCAATGCCGCTCTCTGGGGAGTATCTGGGGAGCTTCTGCTTACTGGGAAATGATGATAATAGCGCAGAGCGTTGGATAAAACTCAACCGGGGAAGACTAACCTCCATTTTTCAGAGAAAAGAGACAATGTTCATCTTCTTTCGCAAAGTCTTTTACTCACTTTGTTTTGTTTTTTACACTACAGTATGTTCTGTAGTCTTTGCTTTGATTTTTGTAAATTTGTGTATCACACTTGAACAGACGGTGTAAGTAACTGTTCAAGAACAAAGCAGACACAGATAGACTAGGACTTGCCAAACCTCTGATTTAAAAATCTCAAACTTGTAGCACCCTAAATTACACATATATACATATATTTGTGTGTGTACATAAAGACAAACTAAAAAAACAATGTGAAAAAGGACTGTCATTGCGGCAGCTCAAAATGGGGCTCGGTAGTTTGTATGACCTCCAACAGATTGTATGCAGGTCAGAGCATACGATCATAAGATGACGGATGGTCTGAGATACAACCTAGCAGTGTCAGATGGATCAAACCATGAGGTCAACACATGAGGCCAGGAATCGTTGAGGACCAGTAGGGACCTATAACCCACTACACCAGCGTAGGGTCTGACAATGGCTCCAAAGATCTGAGACCCAATGAGGAGAGGTCTGCGTGTTCTTCCATGGATATGCCTCCTCAAACCATCACTGACCGACCACCAAATCAGTCATACTGAACGATGGCAGTATAACAGTCTCCACGGCTTCTCCAGACACTTTCACGTCTGTCACATTTGCTCAGGATGGTCCTGTTCTTATCTGTGAAAAGCAGAGGGCATCAGTGGTGAACCTGCCAATGCTGGCACTCTATGGCAAATGCCAACTGGGCTCCACGGTGCCAGGCAGTAAGCACAGAGCCCACTAGAGGACATCTGGCCCTCAGGCCACCCTCATGAATCTGTTTTTGTTTCTTTGGTTAGAGACATTCTAGAGGTCATTTTTGTGGTTTAATGAATGGCTACTTTGACCATGAGCTACTGCTAATAGCTAAAGTGTAGCTTTTAATTATTGTCACATGCTACAGTGCAACTAAGAAATAGCCCAACAACCGTACTAACCTAATTAAAACCTGCTTCAATATCTATAATCAAACAAAATGAAATTACATTTGTATATATTGATCACGATGGGCCGCCTGGACCAAAAAATGCAAAAGCCAATTTTTTTGTCCCAGTCCATCCCCGGTTTAGTGGTTTAGGACCTTCTACAGCCCTTTCCAGCCTCATAAGTTACAACCTTTCTCCTGGAATCTCCTCCATGTCTCCTGATGCTGTGCTGGTAGATGCAGCAAATCTTCTGGCAATGGTGTGATGTGTTATTTTAGAAGAGTGGACTACCCGTGCAAACCTCTGTAGCGTGCAGGTAGTGCATCATGCTACCAGTAGTGACACCCATCTTAGCCAAATACAAAACTAGAGAAAAGCTGTCAGACGAGGAGAGCAGAAGCGTTCCTGTTTTCGAGGTTGTGTTATCGTTGCCCCTCTAGTTCACCTGGGGTTAATGTCATTAACGCCAAAGCAGCTGATCAAAACCCCCCTCTGCTACTCAACTGATCACATCAATATCCCAGAAGTTTAATCAGCTTGACGCTGTACTCTGATTAAAAAGTGTTCATTTATTTTTATTTTTTTAGCAGTACATTTTAAACGTGACAGCTTCTGGCTTCAGTATCTGATTCTTGCTTTTTGTTTCTTTAATTCAAACCGATATGCTAAAGAAAATCTTACAGTTGCTCAACTTAATTGGAAATATCGCACGTAAATCCTCACACAGGAATCTCACAAAGAGGCAGCCGCAGAATGGATGACTATTTGACCCAATAGCTCCTCATGTAGTGAAAAACCTCTGCTCAAATCAGATACCTGTTAACGCCCCACTGGCACTCGGCTGCTCTTTTCTCAGCACTGATATGGGCTCGCGTGTGCGTGTGTTGTTCTGTGTTAGATGTCAGATTCCAGCGGCTTAGGGAACACGGCTTTGTATTAGATCACAACTGTGCATAAATTACATCCATAGCGATCATTAGATGTGCAGAAATAACTGAAGACCGAAACTCTTTGGAGTTGAAAATGTCACATTAACTTCAAACACATTACCCCCTGCTGGAAGGCTTAATGAAGAAGGCTATTAGAACGTCATACCTGCTTACTTGTGAATTCTTGTACAAAGTTTATTTGATATGTCAGAGTCAATTACCCAAAGTCTTTGTGATAAGAAACTGCTCAGTGGACCTGAACCCACAGTTCTACTCATGGAGCACTTGGATATTTTATCCACGGCTGTGCTTTGAATAATTTCCAGGCAGAAATTCTGCTTTAGGAAGGCTCTCTATTTTCCTTCTGCCATCTCAGGGCCATCAAGGTTTTGTCCTTGATGTCACTTTGCAAAGCATATTTCTTGCCTCTACAAATAAGTAGTCTGACAAGATGAGGGGAAACTATAATTGACTAATGCTTGTTGGATTTGTTAATCCAAGAAAAAGATTTTCATTTTCCTGACAAACTTAACTTTTCTCTTTTGACACAAACTTCATACCATTGGGGAATGGTGTGGAAATACTCCGTTTGGCATTAAACACTGTTTAATTTGCAACAGGCAGCGTTTTGCAAGGTGAAAATTAGAGCAGCTTAGACCATGATGCCCTATATTTAGCTCCTAGTAAGTATAGCTATTAAGAACATGTATAACATTGGTACCAATTCTGGACTCGTGGGTTAACTTTACTACATTCAATAAGAACGGAGTATAATGCAATTCACTGTAATTAAAAAAGGTCGCTCGAGCAAATTGTGAAAACATTTGACTCAAGTCAATGTAACGCCTGCTATGATTATTCAAATAAACCTATCAAAAGTTCATAGGAGGATTTATGTTTCTGGTTACTTTCTGCCAGTTGCTGCTCTTTCTACGTAAGCAGACAGACAGTCAGCACATAGGCTCACAAAGGTAAATAACCCATTAAAAGTTGGATTGGTTATCACTCACCTCTGATGCTAGTATATTTCTTCATAAGGGCAGTGTTCCTCATTGCAGATGGCATCTCGATAAATCTATTCATGATTAAACACAGTTTTTGATTAAATCTTCTTGTGACAACTCTTTCAAGTCTTTTTTGCCCATTTTGGACCTAAGATATGTTTTATGTCACCTGCCTAAAGAATGTTCGTATTGAACTGGATCGTCTGAAGTCATGCTCTGATTGGTTTTTAGGATTCAGAAGCAGGGGACTGACTGCAAACTAACCAATCAACATTGCTTTAATTTATGCAGTCAACCTATAACCCCTGAGTTTTTTATCAATTGGATGTAAGTTAACCTGGTGCTGGTGCACGTGGGTCCTCAGCATTCTGTGGCAGATCTGTACGTATGAAGCTTATAGTTACTAACACTGACAGGAGCACTTCTCTTAACATTACTAGTAATTGGCAGCAGATGACAGACACCCAAATCAAGCTAATTCATAATTAGAATTAAAACAGTCACCAAGTTTATTGCCAAAGAGTTGCCGACCTTTGTGGAGTCCAGCTAGTCCAGGGGCTATATCTAGCTAGCACAGCAACAATGTTTGAACCAAGTTGCTTCATCAGATTGCCCAGGTGATTTATTGCCCATTTATTTGTGCTCAGTGTGACATTCAGAAGACATCAAAATATGGAGGACGAGATTAGGACGAAATTATTACCACCCTAAGAGAGTTAAAGGTTTTAAAGAAATACGTTTAGGCTTGAAAAAAGAGTTGTTGATGCTCAAACAGCAGGAGATGGATATTCAAAGTTACCACAGTTGGAATATCAAGAACTGGAGTGAGAAGTATCATCAAGAAATTCAAAGAGAGCCGCACAGTACAGAACAAGGCTGGCAGAGGTAGGAAGCGAAAGATATCAAAGATTGTGGGAAGAAAAATTGTGAGACACGTATTTAAAGACCCCAGAACAACTACAAAGACACCCGTGAATGACTTAGCCAAGTTGGGAATTGTAGTTTCAAAGAGGACACTAGAACCCTCCACAGGAATGGACCGTGAGGTTACAGACCAAGAAAAACGCCAAATCTTCAGAAGAGACACCCTTAAGCCAGACTGAAGTATCCCAAGGACAACCTAGGGAAAGATTACGCGTACTGTAAGCACATTCTTTGGTCAAATGAGATTAAACTAGTGCTCTTTGGTCCCAGAGATGTTGCTTACGCTTGGAGACAGACGGGAGAAGCGTACAACCCCCACAGTGAAACATGGTGGTGGGAGTATCATGCTGTGAGGAAGCTTCAGTGCATCTGAAACTGGAAATCTTGTCACGGTGAAAGGAATCATGAGAAAAGAAGAATATGTAAAGATTTTGAAAGAAGATCTCAAGCAGTCATCAGCAAAATTGGGTCTAGTTTGCCACTATGTATTCCAACACGACAAAGACCCAAAACATCGCATGTGGTGAAGAAGTACCTCCAAAAAATCAAACTAAACACTGACTGGTCTGTGTTGGTGGTGGATTAAAGACTTGTTGAAAACTAAAATGAGCAACTGCATACAAAATGAAAATATTGTTTGGAAAAGCTGTGTCAAAATCCTTCACTGTCTTTAACAAAAATTGATGAAATACCTGAAAACCAGAAATCACTGGGGATGCTGGGGTAATGCTGTCATCGGGATTATTATCTAAAGTTATTTTTACAGGATTAGTAGTGGGTCTTGCTTAAAAATATGACTTATTTCTCCCTTTTGCTTCTTCAGCAACAAATCTAAAGCACTGTGTACACTGCATTGTGTGCAGTGTACACAGCGAGACTCATATTCTTCCTATCATACATAGTACCCCATCAGATACACAAACACACAAGTAATTGTGGCAGCTGTCCTACTTGTGTTTAAGCTCCACTTCAGTCATTTTAATTTGTCAGCTTTCTCAGCATGGAGCCGGTGTCTCTGCGGACATGAAACATTGTATGTCATTCTCGCACACGTTGCAGGAGTGCTGGGACAAACACTAAGAAAACAATTCCCCTGGATGTGCCTGTTGTCTCGCCCTTCCCCTCTCTCTCATGCTCTTTCTGCATCTTTCTGGGGCTGAATCACATTTCTTGCTTCCCTCCAGTGTGCCATATATATAGGTACGCGGTCACGTGCGCACGCGTGCACGCGCGCACACATCCGCCGGCTCCTCTGACACTCACACGCAGCCTGACAAATCCCCCCTTCTGCCAAAAAGTCGATAAATAAATGCATTGTCTCTTCACTTTCTGCTGTTGGCATCAGCCTGTCTAAATTGTCTGAGAAGGCAGCGGAGTGTGAAATTGAGTTCAGAACTGTACGCCGTGTGAGGTGGCACAAGATGAGCGTATGTTTGCTTATTTATTCATATTGCAGCGGCGTTCAGACGTGGTTTTGCAAGAAGGGGTCAGTTAAACACACTGAGGTGTTGTCAGTGGAAATTTGACAAGTTTAAAGTAAGAGGCTTAGGCAATGGTGTTTTACCCTTGCATTGGGAGCAATAGGTGATTCATCTGAGGGGTAAATGAAGCTTCAAAGTGAAATTGCACAGTTACAGTGAGTCCACCAACCACCACTTCTTTTATTTTTTATTTTTTCGCCTCGGTCCCCGGGTGCTGTGAACCAGGACGGCTTCTTTTTGACAGTCACTATCATTGTTCTAAATGCCATCCAAACTGAAGCCTTCGTAGGTGCATGCAAAGCGAAAAGGTAATTTTACTTGAATCACTAGGTAGTGATTGAATAACTTCACAGTGATTTGCTCTCTCCTATTTCTGAAAAGATGAATTTCTTTCCCAAAGCCAAAGAGTTCATGCGAGAATAATAGCACCTGCCCACACTAATTTGCCAAGAACAAATGATTTTGCTTGAGAATGTAACTTTTGTGCCGCTTTCTAGAGATTTAATCAGAGGTATTACGCAAACCTTCCCTTCCTCAGCTCTTTTTCTTACCCGTCTGTGATGAATGTGTTGTTACCGGATGATGTATGTTTATAGATTGCCAGGGATAACTGCTGTTTTGAAGAGTTATGGCTTCCCCCTCGCATCAAAGAAAGTGCTTCTGTGTGAAAATCATTCAGGGATTTCAGGTTTGTCTCTCAATTTCACTGAGCACAACACATGATAAATGTGCGTTTGTTTAAAGAAACTTTGTTTCTGACTTTTTTGACAAGGCTTTTTGAATGTCAGCATGCGCCCAAAGCTCTGGCACTTAGTGGGAAAACAATCCACCCATTTACATTTTAACTGCAGTGGTTCACCCGTCCCGTAATCGCTGTCACCGTAATCACCATACGGCAGTCAAAAACTGAAATGACAGCACAAATCTTTACATTTTCAGCATTAGCTTTGAGAAGAATGCAGGGAATTAGAAGATCACTAACAGTCTAAGGAGCTTGGAAAGAAAAGCGTCTGGACTTCTTAAGTTGCTTGAAGACGTTTCACCTCTCATCCGAGAAGCTTCTTCCGTTCTAAGATCAAATGGCGGAGAGTCCCAGATATAAACCCAGTGGGAGTATCCCCCCAAAGAGGGACAAAGGACCCCCTGATGATCCTCTAATCACATGAGCCAAGGTGTGAAAACGGGTGTGGGTCCCAATCAGCCAGGGTTTCAGGTGAGCTCATTGTGAAACCTGGCCCCACCCTATCATGTGATTTCCTGAGGTCAGATGGCCCAGGGTGTGAGTGGGCGTTAAGGCGTCTGGGGAGGGATCTGAAAACTGGATTATAGATGGCAGAGAGTTGGTGTCGTAAACCACCGCCTCTGTTCAAAGATGGTCGCTCACAGTGGACATAGATGGCTTCTTTCACTCCTCTTTCAAACCATCTGTCCTCTCTGTCCAAAATGTGAACATTGGCATCCTCGAAAGAGTGACCTTTGTCCTTAAGATGCAGATGGACGGCTGAATCTTGTCCTGTGGAGGTGGCTCTTCTGTGTTGTGCCATGCGCTTGTGAAGTGGCTGTTTGGTCTCTCCAATGTAGAGGTCTGGGCATTCCTCGCTGCACTGTACAGCATACACCACATTGTTAAGTCTGTGTTTAGGAGTTCTGTCTTTGGGATGAACCAGTTTTTGTCTGAGTGTGTTGCTGGGTCTGAAGTACACTGGGATGTCGTGCTTGGAGAAAACTCTCCTGAGTTTCTCTGATACACCGGCTACGTAGGGGATGACAATGTTGTTGCGTCTGTCCTTCTTATCCTCCCTCGCTGGTGTCTGATCTTCTTTCCTGTGCATCTTTGCTGACTTTATAAACACCCAATTAGGATAACCGCATGTTTTAAGTGCTTCCTTTACATGTGTGTCTTCAAGCAACTTAAAGAAGTTCAGACACTTTTCTTTCCAAGCTCCTTAAACTACGATGACCTGGATGACTGAGAACCTTCACAGACAAGATCACTAACACAACAATAATTAACCTTTTCCCCTTCATCTACAATGAAGTACAGTAACCTAAAAATGGCTATTTTTCCCCCAACAGGACTCTATATTTAGAGTTGTGGAAAAACTACGTACACCCCATGATTCAACAACTTGTAGAACCACATTTAGCAGCACCGATTTCAAGTAATCGTTTTCTCACACAAATTTTAGCTCACTGTTCTACAACACTGCTTCAGTTCATTGAGGTTAGCAGATATTTATATATCCGCAGCTCTCTGAAGGTCCCGCCACAGCATTTCAATCAGGTTGAGGTCTGACCTTTGACCGGGTCTTTGCAACACTTTCATTCTTTTCTTGATTATTTTCTTTTTGAGTCATTCTGTTGTAGATTTGCTGCTGTGCTTGGGATCATTGTCCTGTTGCATGACCTAATTTGGGTCACGCTTTAGCTGCTGGATGGACAGCCTCAGATTTGACTCCAGAATACTTTGGCTTATAGAGGAGTTTGTGGTCAAGTCAATGACTGCAAGGTGCCCAGGTCCTGTGGCTGCAAAACCAATCAACTCCACCACTTTGCTGGGCAGCTGTTTGCGCTGATGTGCTGTCCTTGGTTTTAAATTAATGTGACACAATAGATTATGACCAAACATCTCCACTTGCTCAGATGTAACTTTGCAAACCTAAACTGTGCTGCCATGTTCTTTCTAGAGACAAGAGGCTTTCTCCTGACAACCCTCCCAAACAAGCTACGCTTGTTCAGTTTTATTCTCTAATTGTACTGTCAGTAACTTTAACATTTGATATTCTAACCCACTCTAATAGAGTCTGAGATGTAGTTCCTAGTTTTTTGTTTTTTTTTGCAGTTTCTGTGAGAATTGTTGCATAATCTGACACTGGGGTGAATTTTCTGGGCCGTCCACTCCCGGGAAGCTTTTGGAGTTGTGTTAACATATTCCAGATTAGCAAACTGCCAAATGGTTATCAGTTAGCTGGGAGCAGCTAAGGCATAGACAGTGTAGTTGGCACTGCACAGAATTCAGTGAAAACATGCAGTAGAAGAACATGCATGTAATAATTATTTCAGACATAATAAGCTGCATTGAAATTTGTCAAAAATATGAATCTTAAAGTTGCCCCTTTCCATTTTTAGTTTTCTAAATTTAAGTGCTTCTCAGCAAAAAGAACAGTGTGTATCCTTGGGGTCACAAACATGTGATTAGCTCCCGTTCAGCTCATTTTTGAAATACCTTAGCTGGATAGTTGGATCTTTACATTTCTTTTTTCTATCAAATGCTGTAATGTGAAGTACAATGACACATTGCATGTGCTACCTTTAAAAGAGAGTAATAGCAGGAGTGTTACCTTAATTAATATGTACTGTTTGTGCCCATCTGTATGTCCAGCCTGTTCTCATTCTCGGGGCGTTGGATGCTGTTATTTTAAAGCCGCTCTCCTCTCCGAGATGAACGAGGTATCCTTTGGCGTTGTTACCGTGATCACCAGAGTTAAAGGGATTAGTGAGCTTTTCATTCCTACACTTTAATTTCTTACTCTAATATTGAACTTCATGTATTGAAGCGGTACACTATAAAGCTTAATAATGACCTTACCGACTATACATAAATGGATGAGATAAAAAGCTAATTTTGTGTTAATCTCACCACATCGAAAACATATTGGCCTATTATCTCTGTTTAGGCATCCTCACCCATTAGCTGAGTAAATACACAATTACTGTCACAGTAATTAACATATTAGTTGGCCCAGTCTCTAATTTAAAGACCTATCTCTTCCATTGTCACATTGGTATGACACTGGCGCTAGCACATTACATTTTTTGTTCTATAGGTTGCCCTTTTCAGAAATGCAGAGCCGCTTTAATGTGCCTAATGATGTAATTAGTCGTTCTTTAGAAATCAGTACGGCCGGAGTTCTGAAGCCTGCGCCTGCTTGATTTCCACAAAGTGTCACATTGAATGGAGAATATTCGTCTGGGCTGGCTCGAGGCTCGCTTTTGAGGCGTGAACTTGAAAAGTGGAGCGCACATAATGAACGCAAACATGAAAAGCTGCCTCTGGGGCATACGGTTGTATATTATAGATTTGAATTGTATTGATCTGTTTACTTAACATGCTGCTAGTGTAAGAAAATTAGGTTTGCCAGAAAAAGCCCTGCCTATAAAAGTCACGCCGTCTCTGACAGAATTCAGTTCTGCGACAATCGCTCGTGTGGTTTTTTTGTGTGTGTTTTTTGTTTAAAGTCTCTCTGCGTGCCGCTGGTGTAACTTCGCTGAGTACTGATGACGGGGTGTCAATCGGTAATTATCAGTACATTCATTCCAACCATTTCTAGTGTTACTTCTCGCCCAACTTCAAAGTCACTGAATTTAAAGTCGAGTCCGTGTTCGTTGTGATGTCTTTGAGACCCTGAAAGCCATCAGCTCCATAGACACTGTGCCATTATACTAGTGCCAGCCAGCAATTCCCTTGAAGTTTGCTTAAATCAATATTTCAGCGCTGAATGACAAACTCGTCCTTAAACAAAAATAATTTTCCTTGACAACCTGAACAAGCGTTAAGCCGGCTGCAGAAGGTTGGCCCTCCTCAGAGACCATTAAAAGTGTTTTAATGAGAGGAGAGTGGAAGGCAGCGGTAGACCCCCTACTAGCTTTTGATACAATGCACCGTTACCTCATTAAATCCTGATGATGTTCAGCGGTATTCCAGGAGCGTTGTGAGACCCATGTGTTACTCTGTGGATGCTCAGTTGCCATGGGGGCACTGCTGGGGGGCTGCGGGTACCAGCTGGACTTGGCACCCAAGCTTAGCCCTAGATGGTGGATAATGGCATCGCTGCTTCTTGTTCACATCACATGTCACTTTAAACTGCTCGGTAATGGCTTTTATGGGCTGCCATGAATTGGGCAATAAAGGGAGGCATGTGGCAACCATAACAGAATAGTAAGTAAGCTGGGATGTTGGCCTGCTCATTGTCACAGTTTTATACTGCCTAAAATGTTTTTCTGTCATGTGCATTGCCGTTACTGCTCGATGAATCTGCAATATGATGCTCGGGTACAAACATGTGCAAGGAGGTTGTTTCTCTGTCTGAAACATGATAACTCCAGAAGTTTTGAATGAATTCCAAAGAAACTTTGTAGAGGTGTAGAGTGGGGTCATGTTAACTTCCACTAAAATTTGTCTGAGGTCTTCAAGGACAACTTGACAAAAAGCCTTATAACTTAGAAACCATGATTCCTACATGATTGTGTGTAAAATGCCACATAACGTTTTAAAATATCATATCCATGTGGTCACATGTGACCTCTGACCTCCCCTTCAAGGTTAATAGATCATGGTCAAAGTGATAACGATGCTATTTAAGAGTTATGTAAGACTATGTTTCTTACTTATTGACAACATGTAGACATATAGGCGATGATATATGTGGATTCCAAATATCACATTATATTTGACATCCATGTCACATTTGACCTCTGACCTCACTTTTATATTTGACATCTGCCTTTCTCTCAAGTACACCCCAAGATCTTTAAAGGAAGTATCATCTAGAGAAAGACAATGAGTTGTCTGGTTAGTTAGAAATATACTGTAGTATAATACTATATAATAGCTTCATGTTATTCATATCCCATTCATATTTAATGTTCCTGGTTAAAACTGACCAGTCGGTTTTAACAGCTCTTAAATTAGCATAACAAACATTTTTCAGCACCACATTCAGTTCAGTGGGTGGTTCAATGAGTTGTTCAGTGGGTTGTTCAGTGGGTCTTACATTTGGTCGTTCAGCAGGCCATTCAGGGGGTCAGAGGCCAAAGAGTGGGGGCGGGGGGATTCCCATTCATTTCCTATGCCGGGAACACCACATGTGTAACAAGGTTGATAAAACACTCAAAATTCAATGTAAAGAGGTGATCATCACTTTTATATGTTCAAGTGCATAGTGTGGAGGATGTAATAAGGCCTAAAACACAATATTTCTGAGTGTTTTAAGTTGTAAATCGGACAGATTTGCCCTGATTGCGACAGGAAGGTTACAAATCAATCCCTATTATCAATGACCTGCTCCTACATAATGTTTGTGTGCCGAGCATCCGTCATGCTTCCCCTATCTGATTTTTACTGCTTTAATCGTAGCAGTACCTAGGATTTTCAAGTTGCAAAAATTCAAAATTAATTCATTAAAATTAATTAAATTAATCTTTATTTCTAAGAAAATATCTACGCTCTCCAGTGAAGTCACTAATTAAATCATTACTGGTAAATCTAAAATTAATCTTGTCGGGCAAAGAGTTATTGGCTCTGGTGAACAACGAGCTATTAACATTAGAGAGTCCAAAGTTCTGTCCTGATTCAGAGGTCTGATATATCAACAAGAATGAGCGCTGCAAACCAGTCAACAACAACAGATTATCATATAAATAAATCTCCTGGTGTCACTGAATCCATTTTTTAATATATATTCAACTTGTATAAGAGACCTTATTTTAGAGCAAATCAAATAATCTCCTCTCCTGATGGCAGTTATAATGTACACTGCATGTGTACATAGCTTACAAAGCGTGATTTCATGTGCAAGTGTCATCTTTTGTCCCCTCCCACATCCATTTCAAAACGTTGTCGTTACGGTAACAGCGATGTTATTTATATGATAAAATGCCCCTAAAAATATGCCCTTCATTTTGCTGTAAAACCTTGCATTGCTGAACGTAGAAGTAGTGTTTTATAATGTACAGATATAAAGAGATTTAACAGAAGATGATCCTTTGTATATATGAGGACTTAATAAAATCAGTCGTTGACTTTCTGTCACATTTTTTGTTGTTTGTTTGTTTTTTCAAGAAATTTGATTCCTATGAAGTCATTGTCTTGTGTGAAGACAGTAAATTTATAGCTGGACCCTCTCGTCTTTAGATCAGGGGAAGCACCACCGCTGTTTTAAAGGAAGAGTTTCACATTTAAATTCGACAGCAGATTTAGACCAGTCTCTTGCGCACAGAAATTTCTCCAAATTCTCTGAATCTTTTGATCTGATGAACAAGATGAGCAACTAATCTCAATGTTAGAAGCATTTTTATTTCAGTTTATGGGTTATATTCCTTTTCTTTCCCATCTATTCATCCATTTTCTTAACTGTTTGTCCACGTCAGGGTCACAGGGATGTTTTAACCAGCAGACCTTAAACAGGTCACCATTCAATTTCACTTCTTTAAATTCCAGCTTTATTCGTGAAGTGATTGATTTTCACCACTTGTTCTCGTCTTTATGACCTGCACTTTTAATTGACCTCATGTCAAGATCAAGGACAACTGTTTAAGGAAAAAGCAATGAAAGTACCCCTTTGGACTATTCGACTGCTGCAGATGCTTACTCTTTTTTTTCCCTGCCTGAAGATTGGATGTTTTAAGACGTGAATTATTAAAGCGCAGTTTCCAGTAAAAGGTAATCTTATCAGAAACTGCACACATTTGGTGCCATCTTGCCTTGTATTGTGTGCGTTTGAAGTGCTTTTACAAGTGGTTTGAAGTGATGTACTATATGGTAAAAAGGTAAAAAGAACAAACAAACTGAAAAGTACTGTTCAGAATAGTTTGGCAACCTAGTAATATGAAGGATCTGAAGACAATCCCACAAGGATGTTAGAGCAGCGTCGTTGGAAAGTTATAAAACTACACGCCAGTGGTTAAAAAAACAAAATAAGAAAGTAAATTGCAATCTGAAATGTAATTTTCAAGTTTCTCAGTGTAGGCTACAAGTAAATTTAACTTTGATTATGTTTTCCCAAATGTGATAACAGAACTAATGGAGAAATATTAATACCTTTTTAATCATGCATAAAGAGGAAGGGTTTTTGTACGCCTTCATTTTTGGGCTTTGTTAATAACAAAATAGCGTTTTTATTTCAAATATGTAAACCAGCCCCTCAAATTAAGAGCTTCTCAGCTCGAAGCAAATCCACAGCTGAAAATAAGCATGAGCAAATCATGTCACTGTTATGAGCGTATATTGTTTTTCAATTTGAATTAGTGCCTAAATGAAGCATTATGATACATGCACACAACCTCTCGGTTTATTATCCCGGGCTTTTTTGCAGTCGGTGTTGTTTTAATCACATTGAAGCATGGTTTAAGCAGAACGGGAAAACAAAAGCGGATTCTAATTTTAAGAGCTTTTCCTTTTTCATTTGTCTCCACCACGAGGTATATTTAATGGCTCTTTATGTATGTGTGTGTATCTGCGTCGGAGTGCTGAACGCCACGCCACCGTGTGTCTTGAGAGAATCTAGGCTTTGCAGCGGGGCTGCTATTGGCGAGATAGAAATGTAATTTGCCTTTAACAGTCACACTTCTTCAGTACAGGAATAACAGATCAGGTCTGTTTGTTTTTGTAGTTTCACTCAGCCCCAGATGCATGAGGATATCATACAGAGATATTGAAATACAGCAGGTTGGTGGGGGGGAGTAATGGAAACATGAGGCAATGTGCTGCACGAATATTATTTTCTTAGTAAGAAATAAGGCCACCTTTTGCCTTCAGAGCAGCTTCATTCTTCCTTGTAATGTCATACAAGCACTGAACTGTGCATGCAGTGGGAAGTTTGAAGCATCCCTCAGAAAGGAAAAACCTCCAGTTATTTGAGTGATGAAGGAGGCGGAAATCTGCACTGCACTCTGCGCTCCAGAAATTCCCATAAAGGATTACTCCAGTGTGATTGGAGTGCTGGCTTATTTCCTGTCTTCCTCTACTGGCTTACATCACTCATATGTTTCAGCTTGTATCTTGTTATATTTGCTGGTACTGACTTTTTTGTTTTTTTAGAAGTGGAATAATTAGAGATGAGTAGAGACTATTCTGAGTAGACAAAAAATAAACAGTTGATGCTAGTTATGGGAAAAAATCTGGTTAGTATTCCTGTTTTTTATGGACTGCAGCTGGAGGTTATGGCTGTGTTAGTGGAGGATGCAAGTTTAAATACAGCCACTGGGAATCTGGATATTTTTTCTTTTTGGAAAGCAAAATATGCAAGTCGTGCTTTTAAATGATATGACAGAACTCACTACATCATACAGGCCCCAGCATCCTCATACAATCTAAGTTATGCTGTAAAATCTCCTATGTTTACAAGTTTTTGTAAGTGTGCACATTTAACAGATAATAGCTTCTCGTTTTTCTTGTCTTATTTAATTTTACTTCCACACTAAAAGCACAGTCAGCTGCCATCAGTAGAGGGCATCCCATATAGAGTGTATATACTCACGGTTAAGCCTCACATCCCTTAACACTACCCTTCAGAGCACCTACGCATCAGAAATAAAAGTGAGGTAGTGAAACAATGATCAACAGCGTATAACACCTGAGGTTTGTTATGTTTATTGTCTACAGGTTTTCAAGGTTAATGTCACCTGAGCTCACAGTTTGAGTCTGTACCAGGCTTTGCTTAAGGCTACAGTCACCGGAGGGACAACAGCGTCTGGAGACTGTGGCACGACCAAAGTTACTGCAGCCTTTGTGCAATCAAGTGATCAAGTAGTCTGAGTGGTTTATATAAAAGTCGCCATCTTCAAACCTGCTTTGGTGCATCAAATAGACAGTTATCAAACACTGAAATTCTGATAATGATATGTTGATCTCAGTAAATAGAACAAGATGCTTCCTTCCCTGTGCGCAGTTGAAGAAAGGCGGTTTTCTTGGGAATCTACTGTAGTGCAATATTAACTCTTTCTTCTGCACATTTATTATTGCTACTGTTTTAGTTGTTTTTTTTATTGTTTTGGTATTTTGTGTAGCACTATGTCAAACTTATTTTTTGTTTTTGTTTTTTGATTGATTGATTGACTGAGTGGATTTTGACATTATTTCATATTAAAGATGGACAGCACAGCTGGATGTGGGATTTAATTCTGGCACAGTAAAATGTTTGTATTGTTGGACTTAATTGCGAGTGTCTGAAGTGGAAGTCTGAGACTGGGCATTTTGTGCATATTAGTTTAACTAACCCTAAATCTAATATATTGTAAGATTTAGATGTTAATGTAACACGCTAACACAATCCAATGTAATGTAATACATGTTATTTTGGCGAGTGAAACAAAAGAAAGAAAGAAACATGAATGCTGCTCTGTGCTGAGAAAAGACATATGGAGATGTTCTCATTGTGTACTGATCTCTGTGTGGAAATGTCACTAAAAGCCTGAAACACTCAAACCCACTGTGCTCACTAAAAGAAGGGAAACAAGACGTATCCTTGCAGCTTCCTGCATCAGGATTCTCCTTTCTTGCCATCCACGCTCCGTTCTGCCACATTTCAATAAAATACCAGTATTATTGCAGAGAAGGAATATGTGGGGCAATGGTCGTGTGACTGAGGACTTATATCTGGTTTACTGCTAAGAAGCTACATTCAAATAGTTTCTAAAAGTGGATGGATAATGAAAGGCTCAGACATGGACAGCATGCTGTTGGCTGTTTTGTGGAGAACTCCTTTGAGGCTTGAGTCGTGCATTTTGACCATCTTATTTACTGCTGACTAGCTAGCTTGATTAGCTAGAAGCATGCACGAGTCACTGTAATACTGAAAAGTGTGCTAGTGTAAGTTTGCACAAACAGTTTAAAAACAAACTTTCCCTGCCATAAAGACTGAATAGCAGTGTCCTTGCCTTTTTTTGAGTGAAAATTGGCACCCACTTTGTTCATGTAAAACTTTTTAAAGACTTAAAATAGCAAAGGGAAAAAAATCATCCCTCTGACCAGAAAAAAAACCATAGCTGTACAAATCTGTTTCTTTTGTGAGAGACTCCCTTTTTGAAGCCAGCAAACATCTTACATCTATTTTGGTTTCATTTTTTAGTACTGGAGGTGAAATGTTCTCTGAGGTAGTTTTTAAGGGTAGAGGTTCCTCTGGTAGAAATAATAAATACTTCATATAGCAAAGTAAAGACCAGTAGAATTTTAGCAGAAATATAATATACATTTGAGCAACAAAACTCAAAATTGAGAAACTAAGCATTATAATGAATAATTATGCATATACTGGATGTAGATGCAGATTTAAACAGTTTTGGTCACGTTACTTGAAAATAGTAATTAGTTATTTTATTACTTAGTTGCTTTTTTAAAAACATGACACACAACCTGAATACGTTGTAAAGCATCTTTTAATCAGATGCAAGTAAAACGCAACAAAAAATAATTAAAATCAAAGATTCAGCAGCACTAAGTCCTGTCGGTCTTAAGCCTTCACTTGATTATCAGGAGTGGGGCCGGTGGAGGTTTTGCCCGGTGCTGAGGTGGTCATGTAAGGGTGGGTGGGGGGGGGGGGGGGGAATCTGGGGGTTCCTCTGTGAATTTCACATTCCCGTGGCAGCGTGCTCGGTGCTTGCTCAGATTTGAAGTTAAATTTTTCGCTGTAGAAAGAAGTTTTCTTCCCACGCAGAGTGAACAGCGTTCGCTAATGTTTTTGTCGCTTTTTACGGAATCAAACTCAAAGTAATGTCAGTACTTTCGAGCTTTAAACGCTGCACAGTCTTAAGTTCTCCCGCGCTCCTTATGTAGATCTACACACGTCTGTTGCTACCATGGACGTCACACGCTTGTACGTCATTGTCACGAGTCACACTCACAAACAAAATCACAGTTTAGTAACGCAGTAATGCAGAATGCTTACGGGAAAGTAACAGTAATCTAATTACTTTTTTGCAATAGGAATCCCTTCTTTACTTGTTACTTGAAAAAAGTAATCGGATTACGCATTACTGCTCATCTCTGGATTTAAATACTGCAGAACTCGCGGTAAATTATGTTCCATTTGTAGTACTTTCACTTTGATAGTCCACCTTAAGAGGGACGTTGTGTTGAAGTCACAGTAAGAAACTTACAGTCCCATGGAACTAAGCTTTGCTTTTATTCACTAATTACTTTCATTTTTAGTAGCTGTTTGATTAGCTTTACTTGGTTATGTTTAGAAAAACATTAACATTAACATAAAATAGTCACTGTGTTCAACGCAGACCTGAAAAGCTGAAGTGCTTTCACGTTATTTGCTTATTCAGATAGTGATCTTCATCTATATCTCAGTTATATACACAATCTGTTTTATGGGTAATTGCTGCAGAAATTCACAAGGTTCACAAACTTTTTCTTGAAACCGCCTCATAGTTGGAGTCGGGTTTGTGAGTTGTCCTCTGCTTAATTCCCCTGTTTACATGCATAAAGCTGTCTCCATTTGACAACAGCCATTTGCCACTTTGGCATTTGTTGCAGCAATTACATATGTGTCTCCTATTTATTCCCGTTGCTTTTCAGTCATCTGGACAAAGACAGAAGGAGTCATTTTTCATACCCTTCTGCATGCCGACTTACTCACTGTCACAGGGACCTTTTGTAATTAGACTACTATTACTGTCTGCCAAATTATTGGTTGTTTTTCCTTCAGAAGCCCCAAACCATCATATGCTTATATTTGCCAGCGAGAGACTGAAACCACTTTGTCCATACTGGAAGAGATGCATAATTGGTATTGTGAATTTCATTTGAAATGTGTAATTTGGCCGGAAACCTGTTCCTGGCTGCTGGAGATTTGATAAGCCTCCTGCCCTTTTGTCAAGTTGAACAGACTGTAAAGGCAGCGAGATGTGCCCCAGGGACCAATGAACAGCTAAACAGATGACATGAATCCAAGCAAGAGTTCCAATGAACTTTCCTTGAACTAGAGAGGACCGGTGATCCATGGCCATGCATGTATCTCTCTTTTCCACACTCTTCCCTCTTTCTTTTTTTTTCCCGCCCCGTGACTATAACTACCCTATCTGCTACCCCACCCTATTTCTCTTTCTATTCATTTTCTCGAGCACTCACCATTCTCGGAAGGAGCCAATGCAGTAGTAGTTCTTAAGCTAAAGTCACTAACAAGGCGCTGTCACAGTGCAGTGCCACTTCACTGCTTCCCCATCATGTGGGATTTTGGTCTGAAAGACGGCAGTTCATTTTCCAATGTGTGGGCTTTCACTCCTAACATCCCCTCCTCGATCTCCCATTGTGACTGACCAGGAGCGTTTCAAGGCTATCGGTTTGATTTATCCACTCTTCTTGGACAGTAAGCAAATGTTTTGCAGTTTGCCAGTATTGCAAAATTCGTGTGAAACTATGTACTTTCGGTGATCCTGCAATCATAACAAAACAGCTAAATTAAAATCTGATCTTGATGATTTTAAGTGAGGTTCTAGTAGCCTCTCACTCAATCGCTGACCTAAAACTGAGATGCAATGAATGCAGACATTAAAAACTCCTGGATGATGGTATGTATGCATTGTAGTGGTGGAGCAATGTGGCTTCAGTACCTCACTTTTTCTTCTTACTTGACATAATCCTAATTCTGTTTTTCACAGGAGCTTTGGTAGATCAAGGTCATTGCGACATTCAGTTGTGAAGACATGTCATATGAAATTGCTGGCTTTCATTTTTTCACAGTCTTACTGTACACATCTGTGTATCACCAACAGGGGGCAGTGTAGCAGTTAATAATGATGCCTGCTCTTACTTTGTAGCCACATAGCCTGTCCTTTCAGTTATACAAAGGAGCAGGGGAGCATTGATTTACATACATTAGAGGTGCCTTTAAAATACTTTTCAAAAACGTATAATCCCCCCGTCGGCTCTAAATTTCATTTTCTGCCTTTATGAGAGAAAAAAAGACCAAATTTTATTTTTCCGCCTTTCAAATATTAGATATACCTGTTGTTGAGATTCAGTAAGTGCAGACTAATGTCTAAAATGAACCAAACACCCTTTAAAACAAGTCACTCATTTACTTTACATTTCTAAAACATTACTAATACCATTGTTATCATGAAGAAATAGTTGTAAAAAGGTTTCTTAAATGTGTTTTTCATTCTCAAACAGTGGATCTGTTGTTCAGTGGACTTTGAAGTTCACATATGTGTGTTTTCCCCGAGGCAGCTGGGAACTTCCGCTGGGAACTTGCATACAAGTTGATGCTTCAACCTCCAAAATTCATACTGAATTTCTTTATATTACATTACTTTTTGAAGACAGCATTTATGTTATTCTTCGTCTTGAAATGACTGCAGTAAAAAGGCCAAAGTACACTGTGTTGTGAAACAATATTATCACTTACCTAACCTGCCATGCTTATTTTGACTTGCCTTATTTTTTGAGTTTTGCAAAAGACCTTGAATTCCCTCCATCTGTTCCACCCATTTTCTTCCCAGCAGTATAAAATTTTGACCAGTGTGTGAACCACTGGTCAAAATTGTGAGCCTCTGGCACAGCTCTGTACGTTAAAGAAAGGCAGTAATAGAAAATGACAGAGCAGCGAAGCAAACTAATTAGAGCAGAGATCCAAAACAAATATGTTGTGGCCAAAACAGTAAAGCTTTGTTATTATGAATAAATAATGATGACATTTTGTTATACTGTTAAGAAAAAACTGAAAATGTCCTGCTAAGTTTTTGTCAGTTTGTTTTGTTATTTGTTATAGAAGCTTTTGGACTTTCCCTTAAATGGTAAATAGTAAAATTCAATGTGTGGTTAAAAAATATGGTTACATAGTTACATGGAAATTTTAAAAATGGGACATTTTACTACTTTAAAGGATTTTTTGCCAATCTTGTTTTCCAGTGCTGTACTTTAATTGTTAAAGAATTTGTACGTCCCTGCTGACCTGTACACACTAAACATTACTTCTGCATTTGGAAAGTTCACTGGCACCTTCTTCAATGCCTGTTGACTAATATTCCACTTTCCGTGATCATTTTGGTTACAATTTCAAAGTAACGTCGGTGCTTTCTGCCTTGTCTAGTGACTTGCACACAACTACAACTGAAGCAGACATCTTGGCTACAACCTTTACTCCTAAGCATGTAGGAGAACACTTCCCCTGATGATTTGTTGGCATGAGAAATCTACACCTGTCAGTGCTAATATTTAATGTAAGCAGTCCCTCAGGGTGAAAATGTCATACTTGTTTGCAAGTCCTCAAGTGTTTCACAGTTTGCTGAATCCAGGGAGCAAAGGCCTGGAGAAATGTTGAACTGGTACAATATTTTCTCATAATACTGCCTGTCAGCCACAAACAGTGTATTAATTATGCTGTAATGCTAAATGAATAGATAATGAAGTATCACCTTAGCGTCTAGCTTCACATTCAGTCTTCCATGCATCGCAAGCTTACTGCAATTATTAATCTGACGAAAATCGTAATTACGGACTGAGTACTGAGTGGAGTTTTCAGGGTACCACAGCAGGCAGATTATTCACTACCTGCCCATTAGCATCTTAATTGTTCCTAATTGTTGTCAGGTAACTTTAATTATCTACAAATAAGCCATTGCACACAATAGGCTAGAGCCATACATTCATCTTTTTTTTTCTTTTAGCAGATTAAAGGTTGTTTAAAAGTTGCACTCTTCAGAGATTCATAGTTTTCATGCTAAAAACCTTCATTGGTGCAATATGACAGCTGCATTGTGGGCTCCTGTGTATCTTTTGAATGAGCTTAGTTGTTTAAGACAGTTAGGATATTAAAATAAGTGAGTTTGCGATAATCCCACTAACAGCTGATTGTGGAATATCTAGGAGGGGGGGAAAGTGCAGTGGAAGAGTTTAGGAAGTGGACTGCCATAAAGCTGCAGAGGTTCCAAAACCTCCTCTGGTATTAACATCAGCACAAACTCTGTGTGCCGGGAGCTTCGTGACATGGGTTTCCATGACCAAGCAACCCCTAAAAGAGGTGCAACGTGCAGGCGGCCCAGTCATTTTGTCCATATCGTCCTTATATCTTGATTGGCAATCTGTATAGTTAAAAATACAAGTTGTTTTTTGTTTGGAATTAATTATTCTTCTTGGTATAACCCAAATGTACCAATTCCATTATTGGTTGAATTACTCATTATTATTATTGGTTGGTCATTATTGGTTGAATTAGAGCTGCACTAACAGTTCTTTGTTATCTGGTCAGGATAAGAGAGATCTCCCTGTTTGTCACATAATAGAAACTGTCTTGTATTAATACACTGACACGGTGAAAAGTTTGGACAGTGGGAACCAGTGACTATAAACTGGGCTCACATAAAAACTGTCAGAACAGGATCAATACTTTATATTGTTTGTATTTATGGTTTCTTGCAGGGATGTTTATATTCTATATATTTATATTCACATTAGCTACAAAAAATTTCATTTTTTTTCTTTTGAAAATTTCCATAAGCTTAAAACTTAACAATACATTTGAACATTGTGGAGGATATTTATGATATTTGCTGATATTTCTAAAACACCATGGAAATGCCAAAATAGTCGTTTACAGCTAAAACCAATTAAAGCACTGCATTGACTTAGGCTTAACCTGGGGGTCATTCTCAGCGCAACACAATTAGCGGAGTGTATAGGTGGAATCCGGTTAAGCTCCTTGTCACAACACTAGTGTGCCCTAGAAGATGATGTATCAGCGCTATCTTCTATCTAGACTTCATAGTCCAGGGGTCCGTTCTTCGTACCTCGCTAAGTAAGTTAGCTGGATTTGATTGTTGACGATTTCGCGTGATCTTGGATCGTTCGGTTCTCCGAAGCTCATCCGGGACTTGCTGTCATAGCAACAGATCCGTAAGCGTAAACCTGCTTGGGAGCAGGCTTACTTTATGTAAACAGGATTAGATCGCGGCCACTCAGGTATGTCCGCTTCATTTATACGAAAGCAACAGCGATATTTTTCCACTGTTTTTCCATAAATAAATATTATCAATGTAACTAAAGATAATGCAGTATTTGATTCTTTTATTGATTTCATACAGATACATACAGGTCATTTCCTAAAAAAAAGGGAAATGTACTATTAATCATTCTATTTCATGTATTTGATTATTTCAGATATAATTCATATTTTAGAGTAGTAATAGTAAATTACTTTGTGTAATCAAGATGAGAGACCACGGCTATAAAAGCGAAGGTGGATTTGGGAAGTCTGTCGCAGCCATGTACTGTCCGTTTGTACGTGAGCAACCCATTGCGGAAGGTGCAAGATTGATAAGGAGAGCCTTCAACCCTAGGGCCAGCTCCTCTGCCGGGGTGTGACGAGGGGGTGCAGGACCACCACCTGTCTTTTTTTGCTCTGCCCTTTTCTTGGTTGCTGTTATAAACAAACAAACAGATTATTTCAGGGTCTCTTTTCAAGAGACTAAAAGCAATATAAGTGATAAATATTACCATTCTGTAGAATATTCTTATATTTCACTTTTACTTGTTCCCATGTTCTAGTGGGTCCTGTTGTGGCTCTAATGTGAAAGAGGATATAATGTAATATAATATAATATGATATAATATAATATAATATGATATAATGTAATATAATATAATATGATATAATATAATATAATATGATATAATGTAATATAATATGATATAATGTAATATAATATAATATGATATAATATAATATAATATGATATAATGTAATATAATATAATATGATATAATATAATATAATATGATATAATGTAATATAATATAATATAATGTAATATAATATGATATAATATAATATAATATGATATAATGTAATATAATATGATATAATGTAATATAATATAATATAATGTAATATAATATGATATAATATAATATAATATGATATAATGTAATATAATATAATAAATTACTTACGAGTTTAATTTGTCAGCAACTTTCTGCCAGCCCTCTCTCCTTGCTTTTGCAGCCTTTGCAGTGTTCCCTTGCATTTTAATTAAACTCTGAAACTCCTGAAATCCCTCAATCAAGAGTTCTTGCTCTGCTGCCGAAAAATACTGAGCGCGCTCCTTCGACATTTTCGCCGACCAATCAAAGGGTTGGCGATCAATGTTTCTACTATCGATGCGTAGCCCCTTTTAAGCCACCCAGTGATCTCACATTACTTCATCCAGCTGATCTTGGATGTAGTAAGCGAGGTACGAAGAACGGACCCCAGCAGGCCAAGTTAGCAAGATAAACAAGCACTATAGAATTTAACATTAGATGCTTTAGCAAAAACATATCTTCTAACCCTTTTCTTTCAGCAAAATCAAGCAACTCTGATATTAAGCTGCTGGAAGGTATGTAACTGTAGTTCTTGAAAAGGTGGCATATGTATTGAAGATACTGAAAAAGTAGAATTTGACTTATTCACAGTGACATCATCTGACGTCTGGTTTCTGAAGTCTAGTTTTAAGTCCTAGATTTAAGCATTTCAGCAGCTGCCATGTTGGTTTTTGAGCTAGAAGTGACAATATTTGGATGACAAGGTGGAGTGCCAAGTTATCAGCTAATGCTCACTCCAGATGCAGACAATATCACTGCATTGCATAGACACAGATGTATTCTGTATATAAAATAAAAAACAAAAACAGGAGCAGAGACTTGTTGCTAGTAAAATTAAATACATAAAAACTGTACTAAACTGCTTCAAAAGGTAAAAACATGGCTTCCAATCACTGAAGCCTCGCAGACGGCTATTGGCTACATCTACGAGCGTCAGCATCCACTTGTCAGTAAAAGCAGCCACACCCATAACGCTAATAACATTTAGCCTTAATACGATTATACTGGTGGTTTATAAAAAATAATTTCTTCTTGTTCAGTTGTCATGAAGGGCGAAAAAATTTGCTATAAAGACCAAAACAATTTTTCTGCCGGGGTTTTTTAGTATGACTGTCTTTTGCAGTTTTTAGCACTTCCAAATTTACTTTAGCTTTCAGCTCCAGAGGCAGCCACTTAAATGTGACAAAGTATTAAATGCTATTTGAAAGAGAAGTGTGTTTTTTTCATGGAGGGGTGTTCACTTTTGCTAGTGAAAGAATCTTGAAGGAATTTTATTTTTTCCCCTCCTCACCGATGCCCATCTTTACTTGTGTTGCTGTTGAAAAGTGACGCTTTTAGACCTGCTGGATGACATTTCTTATCCCTAACTATTATCTCTAATTGTGATTAGATTGGGAGCAATTGTGAAATACTTTTTCCTTTTCTTGATGCCTAATGAAGCAACTGAGCATCAGTGGGATGATATTGTTGTGAGAGTACCGTGTGGGTGTGGGGAAACTGGCTAACACACTCCCTTTCCTGCCATGAGAAGCTCCATTTAAGGGATTAAGGTCACACTTTTCCTTATCTGTAGTCCAGAGTTCTCGCTTTAGCCAGCTGGTTCTCACAGATGAGATCTGGACGTTACTATTTTCAACAGGTAGACTGGCTGTTGATATCCCCGAGCTTTTTCTTTAGGGCGCATTGCAGTCTGCACATAGAAAAAATTCTGTCTTTAGGCTATTGAGGTGAATAATGAAAAAGTCCCCAGAAGAACTTTTAATGGGGAAAATGTGGACCAAATCCCAGGGAGAGCAACAGAGGAGAGATTGCAAATTTTGTGTGTGGAATAGAGCGACATAGTAAATTTGTAGTATTAACAAGTAGAACAACAAAATAAATGAAGAATGTGAGGATCCAATAAACAAGTTACTGCATAAAAACAGGAAAAACCTGATTGGATACATCATGGTCACTTCTATCAGGATTCAGTGTATCTCTGTCGTTTACATCTGTGTAATGGATGGACGGACACCTGTGTATGTGCTAGATGTCTGAAACAACTTTCGGTGCAATTAAAGCATTTAATTGATTTTTCAATCCATTAATGCAAATCAGTGCATTAGGAACAACATCAAAAACAACAACAAAAGGCAAAACAAAAGTCCTGAGAGGAAAAAAAACAGGTTTAGTGTCTTTCCACACCTTTCGCTTTAATAATGAGGCACTAATAATAGGGTTGCTTTCATGAAAGATGCTAATGGCTCGTTTGAGAGTAAATGTTACATAGATTAATAGAGTCCACAAAATTCAGGATTTCTGAGGCCTTTATTGATGTGTGAGAGCAGCAAAAATTTTTGTTGCTCAGAAAAGTAAATGAGATGTGCTGTTGCGGTTACACATCTTTTTCTAATACTAAAATATCTCAGGGATTCAGGGTGGAGCTAAACTTTTTTACACTGATAGAAAGGAGAGTTCAGCTGGTCCGGATCACTCAAGATCAAAGTGGCACATGATTCACACAGATTTGCATCCACAGTGTTTCAGTTTTAACCAGTTCTCATGCTTGGCCATCAAATGCTGCACCGAGTACTGTGACAAGCAGCTACTCTTAACCCCTAAGCATTAGCAGTGGCCACAGCTGAGCCATTTCAATAAAGCTGGAGTTAATCTGTCACTTTAATGACGTTGGTTATTGACTTTGTCATTTCATGAAACTGCCATTTGGTCTATAGATGCTTCAACCATGCTTACAGGATTGGTTTGGATATAAAACAATGAAGTAATAAAGACTGGAAGAAAAGAAGGATGTATAACTATAGCTGCAGCTATTCATGAATACAGCTTTAAACAATAAACTTTAAACTGCTGTGAATTTTCCCATTTTCCTGGGATTGTGTGAACACATAGTTACTGTAGATGCTGCATTTTCCTGGCACCATCTCCCATGAAGCATGCTTCGGTCTGGAATTTTGAGTGCTGATTTAACGATGAATAATAACCATTCTCAGCATCTGCTGGTTCAGACATCTCATGTGTGGACATTTCTCTTGTGGTTCACTAGTAATCACTTCCTGACTTGTTACCCTTTATGTTTAATACCAGTCTGATTTCACAAGGTCTTCAGCTAATTCCGAAATTGCGTTTGTTTACATCAAAACTGTAGCTGCAGGACATTTTTCATCTTCTCATTTGCAACCTTGTTGACATTGGTGAAAGTCAAATTAACCTTCTGACGGGACATTCATGCAGAATAATATGTCCAATAGCTCCAGCATGAATGTTTCCCTTCCTATTCATGTTTAAAACATGCTTATTTCTTCAGCATTGTGCATGTGATTGAATTCAAATTGCTTTATAGTTCATAAATGGAAAGTACCACGGCTATTGCAGAGCTCTCATCGCTTTGCCAAAATATTTCTTAAAGAAGGCTGCACTTCAGGTACAAATTAATGTGTTTAATGCTCAGCGATTTAGATAGGCTTTTTTTTTTGCATGTAATTAAACTAATGGTCATTATCTAGCATGTCATTGCTTTGAAAAGTGCATGGGCACCTCACTTAAGAGTTCTACTAAGTGACATAATGGAGATTATCCAACCTCGTCTTTGTAGTTTCTGTGTTTAAAGCTTTGTGGACAAGTTCATAAATCACCCAGTTAGCTAATGTGGATATCCTTTTTGGAGAAAATGACTATGGATTTGGAGGTGATGTGATTGCCGAATGAAAATAAGCACATTTGTCATTGTTATCATTCAGACTGGTGCTGCCCCCTGAGAATGCTATTCAGAAAATGATGAGACCACGGGGACCTAAATAGGCTGGGCGAGCTGAGGTAAATGGGAAATGCACTTAAATTCAGCCATTACATCTGTTAGCTCTTCTTTTTAGGCATCTTCAGTGCGGCTGGATAAATGGTTATATAATGGAACATGTGAAGAAAAGGTCAGTAAATAATTTTAAGCGCCGAGTATCCATAGGTGACGGCAGGAGAGATATCAACAAATCACCCCGAGATTACACATTTCAAAGAGCGCTTGCTTCAGTCAGAACTGTATCACCGTGCACATTGCCAACTGCATCCAAGAAGCTTTCAAGTTTCCTACTTGAAAGAGGCTGGTTGGAACCAAAGTATTTGACAGTTGTATAATTTGGAAACTAGAAGGCGTAGGCTGCTTTAAACACCTCCAGTGTCAGCATTTTTTAAACATGTGCTTCTCTTGCTTGTAGCAGAAATGGCAAAGTTTACCAGGCGCTGTTATGTGTGATCATAAACTGAAGCAGTTGCATTTAATATAAGGATGATGCAGAAATAGCTAAAAAATCTGGATGTTTAATAGGCAAGGCAAGTTTATTTATATAGCACAATTCAACAGCAAGGTGATTCAGAGTATGTTACAGAGACATTAAAAAAACAAAAACAAATAGAAAGCATGATTTAAAATGGAGAAAAAGAGAAAGGAACAGTAGATAAAATCAGTAGTTATAATGTAAGTTTTGAAATTTAAGCTTAAAAGTAAAACAGTGTGGATTTGGTGCTTTATTCAAATGCAGCTGAGAATAGGTGAGTCTTCAACCTGGATTTAAATAAACTGAGTGTTTCAGCTGATCTGAGGCTTTCTGGGAGTTTGTTCCAGATATATAAGAATAATGGATTGTATTTATATAGCGATTTTTGAGACCCTCAAAGCGCTTTACAATTCAACTATTCATTCACTCTCACATTCACACACTGGTGGAGGCAGCTACAGTTGTAGCCACAGCTGCTCTGGGGCAGACTGACAGAAGCAAGGCTGCCATATTGCACCATCGGCCCCTCTGGCCATCACCAGTAGGCGATGTGTCTTGCCCAAGGACACAATGACCAAGACAGATAGAGCTGGGGATCGAACCAGCAACCTTCCGGTTACAAAATGAGCTTCCCAACCCCCTGAAACACGGTCACCCCATAACCACGGCTGCCCCATATGGAGCATAAAAGCTGAATGCAGCTTCTCCATGTCTGGTTCTGACTCTGGGAACTGATAAAAGACCGGCTCCAGATGACCTGAGGGATCTGGAAGGTTCATACTGGGTCAGGAGGTCACTGATGTATTTTGGTCCTAAACCATTCAGAGCTTTATAGACCAGCATCAGAACTTCAAAGTCTATCCTCTGACGGACAGGCAGCCAGTGTAAAGATCTCAGAGCTGGACTGATGTGGTCCACTTTTTTGGTCTTAGTGAGGACTTGAGCAGCAGAGTTCTGAATGAGCTGTAGTTGTCTGACTGATTTTTTAGGTAGACCTGTAAAGATGCTGTTACAGTAATCAAGCCTACTAAAGATGAATGCATGGACTAGTTTTTCCAGGCCCTGTTGAGACATCAGATCTTTAATCCTTGAAATATTCTTGAGGTGATAGTAAGCTGATTTTGTCATTGTCTTAATGTGTTTTTCTAAGTTTAGGTCTGCATCCATCACTACACCCAAATTTCTCACCTCGTTGGTAGTTTTTAGGTGTATAGATTGAAGTTCTCTGGTGACCTGTAATCGTTTTTCGTTGCCTCCAAAGACTATTACTTCAGTTTTGTTTTTGTTTAGCTTAAATCAGCTAGCACAACTAACAGGTCAGCACTTCTATGGCAGTCCATCAGTTAGGAAAACGGTTAGGAAAAACAGTTACAGTAGGAAAACGTGGTATTGTAGTCACACTGGCGAAAACAGTGGTTGGAGACTGCTGTAAGACTTTAACTGTCCTTTCAAAGATATGGACCAGGCCTGGGACCAGTCATCAGCTGCTGTCTTCAGACAAACTTTGGTGGGTCAACAAGGCGGTAAAATAAGAGTCAGTGTGCTATTAGTCTATCAGCTTGCAATTAAATAGGATCAAGCTGGCAATTAGATGAAATATGATGATAATACAGCGACTGACTTTGGTAATTTGCCAAAAAAATTGTAGATCTATTGCTGTCTGAAACCTAGAAATTTACATGAACTATTTACTTTTAAATTCCACCCAGAACCTCATTGATATGTGACAGAAATTCAGAAATTACTCCATGAATGGTGATGTAGTTGCTCCGAGGTGGTGATTTAACTACTAAATAATACACATGCTCCACATCCTTGCTTTTATACAGGAATTTAACCACAACACAAGCTTGCAAAGAGTCATGTAATAGACAAGTTCCACTTATTAGCACTGACTGACTCAAACTGACTGCAATATTTTGGCACGCTGTACAGATTTATGAAATTTCATACACCAAAATAGAAATGATGCCCTTTAATGTCAATGAATCAGCAGATCAGCGTACCCACCTTTCTACCAGAGTACAGTTCTTCACTGCATGTGTGAGATCAGGACTTTTTGACAGTGTACAGACTTGGCATCTGACTGAAAGAAACCGCAAAAATCATGGTTGTATATTGCAATTGGTCTCGTACAGCAAAATAATTCAATGCAATCACTGGCCAACCACTGATTGAGATATTAAGGTACTATCAGAGGTTTTCAGATAGCTTTAAAGAAATAAACTAAACGTATCTCAGTTGCAGACAGTGTGTCACCAGCTGGCAGGAAGCAAGGTGTGTCCAACTGCTTCAAATATCTTACTTTTTGTTGGCCTGTCCATCCACCCTGACCTCCAATCTGTGCATACGCTGGCTGTTTAACAGTACTCTTACCTTAGTCTCCTGCTTAGAAAATCATTTTAAATTAATCAATACTCCATGACAAAGTGATCTAATTTTCCGTTGCGCACAGCGGTAATGAAATTGTCTAAGTCATCTGACGAGCAAGGTAAATATGTCTTTATTGGAAAGAATTCAATTCATTAGGTACACTTCAGTATGAACACTGGTGATAATTTTAACTTGCAGTTTTCATATAAATAAAAATGCTTACTTGTCTCGCTGCGTGTCAAGTTTAAATCAGATCTAACTGAGTACATTACTATGACAATGGCAGTGGAAGGGCACTTTCTATCATCTGGAATGAAAACAAACTGCAAGTTCACCCTTTAAGGCCATTCCCACGGGACATGATGGGAAGGAGGGGAAAAAAAGTTTCTGACAAAATCAAATTTGATACAAATTGCATTTTGCTCCCAAGGAGGAGACATCGAAACCTTTTCGCAAGAATAAGCTGACAGTGATTTCATTTGTCTAAGTAGATAAATCATACATATTGAACTTGTCTCTCACGGCGTGTCACTGTTCAGACCTGATTTAATTTACCACTTTCTGGTGGAGCAAGAAGCCATGCTTAAACATAGAAACTCTGAAGGTTACACAGTCTCAGCATTTTAATTAGCTGCATGGTTCCCCTCCCCCTTTTCTCAGCTTTTAACCAGATGAGTTAAAACCCAAAGAAATTTCTCTCCTTCCCCGTTTTCCTGGAGTTTTATGTACAGTTAAAAGACCTTCAATTCTATATCCCAGAAAATGGAAATTGTGTTTCCAGTGCTTTTAAAACTCATTGTCTTCTTGTCTTTGACCTTTTGAAAGTTTGGACATCTGCAGTGTCTTTGTACATTCGCTGATTCCTATAAAGGCACTGCTAAAAATCAAATGAGAGAATTCAAAAAGAGCCCTTGAAAATGCTCTGTGAATTGGGTGGGGTTGGAGGGTTCAAGTGTACCTGATGGGAGATCAATTGTACTGGAGTGCAGCAGTAACATTTATGATGCTCTCTGCAACAGGGTGGGGGCGGCGGGTGCCATGTCTGACAAGAGGACAGAAGCAGTCACAGGAAAAAAGCCGTGATGAAAGACAAACCATTTGTGCCCACGACTGAATACTGAAAGCTATATTTTACGGCTGCTATTCTACCAAATTGCTTTTGTGCGTTGGGGTGGTTTTTTAAATAATGCAATCGGTTAAAAGCTCTCTGTAAATGCTACGCTTGTATAGCGTGGGAAGCTGGAATGGAATTGAGTGCATTTTTAGGAAAGAGGGTTATAATTTATGCACCATTGAAATATGGCCACTTTATGTTTTTCTTTTCCACTTTGATTCAATAGGGTTCAACATGTACACAATCTGTTTGAAGATGAGTTCACAGACCCTTCGGTCCAATGTCTTTAATAACAGTCATTCGGATGAGTCTGGACTGCTTTGATAGCGGGGGTTTTAAGAGTATTATGATATGATGATGGCTATATGTGGCCTTTGATTCATTTTGCCTTTTCAAATGATTGATTAAAATTCAGACCACTGCTGGAGCACCATTACTGACACAACAGCATTTTGTACAGCAGTAATACTTAGAGTGGCACGCACCTCCCTCACCTCTGCCTGCTGCTGTTTTGTAATTAAAAGCTTTAGCAGTCAGTTGTTAGCATGGCTGCACAATCACCGGGGAGGCGGTGCTCATTGACCCTCCTCACCAGTGCTCTCGCTGCTCCTCATTGAAAAAACACACAATGCACCCTCAGGACAATGGCTGACAAAATGATGGATCAGTTCTTCCATATTGGCTTGTTGATCCATAGTCACCCCTCCCTATGCCCCAACTAGCAGTGTGAATATTGGCATTTGCCACTCAAGTGACTGCATCCTTCGGTCCCATAACTGCTGATTAGTCAAATTAGTCCTGGTCTGTGGAATAATTAATGTTTAACATTAGGGTCTTCACTGTGCATCATCAAATGGCAACGAGGTAAGCTTTGTGATGGTGATTGGACAGCAGGGGCCTGGCACCTTGCATACAGGGAGGCTGATCAGTGTTATCCTAGGTTAACCTTGGCATGCTTCTGGCTACATGGCAATACTAAGGGAAGGATTAGTGTCTGACACTGGAGCCTACCTTTAATTGTCCATTAATTCATTTCTTTATTGCTTATTGCATTAAGGGGATCATTTTTTATCTGCAGGAAGGCTGGGGATAGGAGTTGTGGAGAGCCTTCTCTTCTGTCAATTCAGTGCTGTAATAGCGATACAAAATCAAGCTTAGAAACACAAGAAAGTGAACACATAGTTTAAAAACACTTCCAGTCAATAAAGTCTCAACAAAAAGCCTGCTTAAACAAAAAAGTTTTTAAGAGTCCGCAGAGTCAGCTAAACATAATTGTAGGGCAAGTCTGTTCCAAAGTCTTGATGCCACAGACTGAAAGGCTCTGTTCCCCCTCGGTCTTTAATCTTGTACGAAGAACAAGGGGGTAGAAAAAACTGTGCAGATCCTGGCCAGTTAGTGCTCCGTATGTAGGTACAAGAATTTTTAAATGAGTCTTAAAATCTGCTGAGTGTAATCTAATGACAGACACGCTTGACTAATTGTCTACAGTTCAGGCAAGGATGTCATATGTTACTAATTAAAAAATAAAATGCTGATTGATAGATGTGAATGAAAGTCAAGAGATGAATTAGATATTACACAAAGACTTAAAAAACAGATTTAGCAGTTGAACAAAAAGATTAGAAGGAACTAGTAACTTCTAAAGAGCTAATTACTAACCTAGGTATAACAGTAGAGTAGGATGGGAGTAGCTGGGAGTAGTAGCTGGCAAGGCTTAATAGACATATATAGCTGAATGTTATCGGCATATATATAAGAAATGTCAGAAGAAGACTGAATGATGCAGTCTAAAGGATAAAGAAAGAAAGAAAATTATTATAGTAGCAGAACTGAACCTTATGGAAACCCACAAAGTACGTTAGGCAATGTTAGAGGAGAGTTAACAAAGTACAATTTTAGGTTACAAAATATCAAAGGCTGCACTGTAGTCAAGGAGAAGCAATACAGAATAACTCCCTGACCAAAACCCATTAAAACATTATTATAAACCTTCAAAAGAGCAATCTCCGTTGAGTGCTGCTTTTTAAAACCAGTCAAAAATCTGTAATTTGCATAATAAAGATCAAATAAAGAGCAAACCCTCTGAAAAAGTGGAAAAAAGTTTAACACAATCCTCAAAGAAGTAAAAGCTGTACCTTAACACTGTCACTAACACATTTTAAAATGCACAACCTTTACTGTGAAAGTTTTCCCACATTTCAGTGTTACTACTGTTTGCAGAGTAGCTTGCAAGTGCTGGTAGATAAGTTAGCATCTACCATGCAAACACTGGTAACCATGACAGTCTGCTGGTGACCAACAGAGTGGGAGGTTTTCTTTGCTGGCTTATCACTGCCAGCAAGATAAGATAACATAGCCTTTAGTAGTCCCACAGTTCAGTCCCCCATATTTCAATAAAATGCATCTGTAGTTCCCAGACAACTGTATAGTCCTACTAATATTGTATCTGTATAGGTGTTTCTTGCACATTACTGCAGTCCCAAACCTTTCTAGTTATTACCCAGTGAGATTACAAATGTCTGATACAGTCGTACTGTTTAATCATCTTTAACCTGCAGGTTCCTTAGTACAATGTCTGTGAGATGTCCAGTTGCACTGATTTGGACAGATGTGGCAACAGTGCAGGTTATAGTCTTCTACCAATTGCTTGTCCTTCATGTCTACTATTTGATCTACTTAACAGCACATTTATATGCGGAACCTATTTAATTGCACACTATTGGTTATTTTTCAATCAATGAAGTAATTTTTCAACCAAAATGCCAGAAATGCCACTTCTAATATTGAATATTTGCTTATTATCACAGCATTTTACACTGGCAACTTTTTTTTTTTTTTTTTTTTTACATTTTTACCTTTTGTCCTATTTTATGAATCAGAGTGGCCTGATTCAGAACACCTGCAATATGATTTCATCCATTTCTGATGGTGAGCCACATCTCTGTTTCTCAGAATTATAGAGAAACAGAAATAAGTCAATCTTAACATGACGGTTCGAAAAAAAGGTAAATAAAAACAAAATTGCCCTGCTTATATTGAAAATTCTGCATCGGAAAGCCTTTCTGAATGACTTGCAGGTATGTTTGAATTGGGGGTACTATTTTTCATTTTGAAGCAATGAAATATTTAAGGGGCAGAGAGAAGTCTGTGCAACAAGCTTGACCTTCATAGCAGAAAGTCAGCCCTGTTATTACAGTATTTATATGGCTGTCCCAACTCACGCCAGCATGGATATAAAAATATTTAATTACTCAATTAACTGAGGTGGAATATGACCCTGTGGGAAACAGGTGAGGGAGTAGGGCATACGTGCCCCGATTCAACAATAGAAGAAGAGCACAAATGAACACTGCAAAGGAGAGCGTGTTAATTTATATGGTGGCATTTGAGGAAAAATGCAGTTAAAGTTTCAGTCATCTTCCTGAGACACTAAAACTGACAGAAGAACAATGCAAGGCTCAGTGGATGGACGCCAATGGATCCCTAAATGGATGCAAGTGCTGTATTGTTTTCAGTTTGTAAAAAACAAAACAAAACATTTTTTAAAAAGCCCAGTGCATTGAGAACATATTCTGCCTTTAGCTCTGTCACTGCATTTCACCCGTGATGTTATGGATTTTTTGGGGAAGAGAACATTTATATCCCAGATGGGGGCTCTAATGTGGCCAGATTCAGTTCATTATCGATTGTTCCTCTTTTAACTGCACCGAAAGCATTCAAAGGAGCGATGAGAAAGGGATTACCGTCAAAAGGGCTGGAATGAAACTTTCATAGGAGCGGTTTGCTATTCCTTAACGCTCAAAGCTACTTTGAAAGTAAAATTTGGAATTTACATTTCACGTCGCTTCCCTAACTGGTTTGAGACTGCCGAGTCCGGCGGGGTAAGAGCTTGTGTGAGAACTCACAGATATCGAGGATATTTTTGGATAAAAGAATAATACACAGGGTTTTATTTTACAGTCATTCCAATGAATACTACATCAGCTAGAATTATTAGATGTAAAACTACGTAAGTAGGCGCAGATTTACTAACAGATCATTTAACTGTACGGCAAAATCATGAAAAAAAATCTCTTTCACCCATATGGACCTTGCGAATGAAAATTATTGCAAACACCTTTAATACCTTTGACTATCTCAGTTAGGTAACCAAACAATACATTTTAAAGTCAGCTCCAGGCTTCCCTTCTGTGTTTTCTTTGAAATATGAGGTCTGACACTGGCTGCTAAGTACAGTTTCTATTGTGTTTCATAATCATATTTGACAATATGTGTATCATGGGCTGATGATGAGTACAAAGGCAAAAAACCCAGAAAAAAACGAATTGTAATTTGCAATTCTACAGGGGAACTCATTAGAGTCAAAGCTGACAAAAGTCACACTTTTCTCTAAGAAAAAAAATTCTGACTCCAGCAGACATTGATTAATCATCTCTTGAGGAGTTTGAAGGTCCATTCATAAAAACGCTGCTCCGTTCCACAGATTTTATGGGAGAGATTAATCATGTTTTGATTTGTTAAAAGACTGCTGACTTGAAGCCGTCATAGAAACCCATTTGATCTTTTCCCTCCACTTTTCTATTAAGCGCACTTGTGCTGACTACAGACAAATTTTACTGTCAAAAACTTATTTTTTTATGCCCAGATTCAAGATATTGCTAAACAGAAAAGAAGCCATCAGTAACATGAATTGAAATTATAGCTTACCAAGCTCCCTCATGGTCCATCTGTCCACCCACCAATCCATCCATCCATCTTCTTCTGATTATCCAGTTCAAGGTCAGGTAGGTTAAGGCCTATCCCATTCGTGATAGGGCAGGGGTGTCCAACTCCAGGCCTTCAGGGCCGGTGTCCTGCAGGTTTTAGATCTCACCCTGGGACAACACACCTGAATCACATGATTAGTTCATTAGCAGGCCTCTGGAGATCTTCAAGACATGTTGAGGTGGTAATCTAACCATTTAAATCAGCCGTGTTGGATCAAGGACACATCTAAAACCTGCAGGACACCAGTCTTTGAGGCCTGGAGTTGGACACCCCTGTCATAGGGCAAGAGGCAGGATATAGCCTTGATATGTCTTCAGTCTATCTCAGGGCTCAGTTGTGTCTAAGAAATGAAAATTGATTTTAAAAAGTTTAATCAATGTTTTTCCCCTAGAGAAAGAAAGAAACTCGTATTAGATTTCCATTTTAGGTATAGGACTGACTGTAGGCAAGCCCAAGAGACTCTCAGGTATTTGGTTATAGTTTATGTAATTACATGGCAGTTATCCCATTGCTTTATGATGTTTCTTGCCTAGATGTAGAAAGATTTCAATGTCTTCAAAAACAAGCCTATTTTCATATTTTGATTCACATATCAAAATATTTCATTTTGGCTATAAAGCTTTCATGTTTACACAGCCTGGAACAAAATGGGTTTGGAGCTCTGTGGATAGTGTCCACAGCAGTACAGTGGGTGATGTTTTATCATTGATTCTTAATCAGTCCTGTCAATGTGGCTGTATTGAGCAACAAGTATGCCCGTATGAAAAAGTTTAGCCTTTCACCTCTGCTAATTCCAGTCACTCAACATTTACTTAAATCATGTTTTATGTGTTGCTGCTTTTGGGATCATTTTTAATGACATTACTAGGAAAGTGAAATGGCTTGCTTTCTAATACGGCTCATCCAAAAAGTCTTTTCAGTATTTTTGGGGAGTAAAACTTGATAACTTTCCACCCTTCTGTCTAAAAATGGTGAATTCTGAGCAAACAGAACTCGAACATAGTGGCATTCAAAATTTTTGAGGCTTTAGGTGATATAAAATGCTTTAACCCATACGTCTGGGTTATGTATTTGAGCATATAATTGTCATTTTTCTCATCAGCTCTCTGGAGCAACAGCAATTTTATCTGCCTTGACTAATTTATTAACTTACGAAGAAATAGATTTGGTGTATGCATCAGCTTTAAGGATAAAAAAATAAAAAGTAGGAATCTGAAGTTCTGTGTTAATATATTAGCAGTAACTCAGTAGTACATAGAAAATTGTTAACAGTTGTCAAAGTTAAGATCAGACTCAATTACATGCAACATAACTTCTCTATGAAGCCCTTGGGTTTAACAGGCAGTCTGAGTCAAGGTTATGAATGTCAGATTTTATAGCGTTCAATAAAAATAATGACTTTATAGTACTGAATGTAAATACACTAAAAAGGGGATTGAGACCATAACGCATCTAAGTAATATCTGGCTCATTCTCTGGACCACAGTATTTGATAGATTTTCAGATGTATCAGTGTTGCCAACATTACTCCGAGGACTAGGAAAAGGTATAAATTTATATGACAGATCACAATGTAAGCAGCACAGTTAAAGCCTCTTAACATCCTGATTAGCTTTTATTAGCTCTGAAATAGGCAATTTATTTTCACACTGATACAGAAAGCACATGAGCTTTTGCAGATTTTACCTAGAGAAACTTCATGTGGCAGTGAAACGCTGTATGAATTTTACCCTGACACGTCCCCAGTATAAAGTCTGTGGAGAACAGGTAACTGTCCCGATAGCAAGCTAGTATGTTAGCTAGTCACAACCCATCTCCAGCTCTCCTTACTAAATGTGTGAAGGAGCAAATGTAAGCAACGTCCAGACCACATTTTCTCTATCTTGCCCGGAATTCATGATAGCAAAGGATTCCCAAAGGATACTACAGTAGGAGTATCACTTGCTGAGAACATGCTATCCTGTATCATGTAGCCCAGGGCTTTGTAAGGAGATAAATGAAATGGTATTTCATATGAATGTATTAAGCCACAAAGACTCAAATCCCATGACAAAGGTATGATCAGAAATACATTACCCCCGCAGCCTTCCACATTTCAGCATACATTAGCATAAACAGTGTAAGTGCTAACTTAGATGTAGCGCTAACATCTCTGCGCGTTCACCACAGTTCTTCAACTCGATGGTCGGCTTGACGAACAAGAATCACAGGCAGTTCACGAACTCTGACCTTTGATATGTTAAACATTTCATAACTGCCACTTCACAACAGTATGACAAATGTTTGCAAGCTATGGCAAAACAGTGATTGTCACGCACTAGAAGCTAACCAAAAGGAGATCTTGTGTGCATTCACTGTGCATCATACAGCATTTGGAAGGCAGTCTTACCCAAACCAATTTGTTTGGGAGGACTAATGCCAGACAGCTGCGCAATTACACCTCAGCACAAAGCTAAGCCAATCTACTAAAGACAGTAATGGCTTGCATTGATATGCTTGTATCTGTCTGAACAGTACCCACACACTGAATTGTCAACATAATGTCACACTCGCATCTCAGGTTGAGCAGTGAAGCAGTTTTATTTATTTTTTTCCTCTCCAGCGCTTGTTACTTGATAATGAAAGCGAGATGATGGCAGTGAAATGCACCCGTATTAATCTCTCAGCTTTTTCTACCATGACAGCACAATTTTCAGTGCCTCCTCGAACGATCAGCCGCCTCAGTGTATATGTCCCTCGGAGCAGATGCAGAGTATGCTCGCATCTCCCAGATCCAATTTGGATATAATGTTTAACGTCTGTCACTGTGAAAAAGGCAGAGTGGTGGAATCTTGGTGACACCAGACAAACTTTGGAAGGCATTTAATATTTCTGGATTTGTCTTTAGAGTTATGTGGCACGAGTAAGCTCACTGTTGCTAGACTCAAGTGAATAACTGGTTTTAGGGGGAGGCTATGGATACCCACACATTAATCTTGAAATGACTGGCATGCTTTGGTTTGTGCGTCATTGTGGAGCTATCAGATGGATTTCAGAAATTTCTCTTTCTATTGATTATTTTCAGCTTTCCTATTTGCTTCTGTAAATTGAATGCAGCCCAGAAATCTCCACTCATACTGGAACATTAATCTCTTTTCTTTTTAGACTGCACACTTTTTTCGCATTGAATTCTTGGAGCCTCAATGTGCAAGGTGGCATTTCTTTTTCTGGACGGCATTTTGTAGTAAACAAAATAATAAAACTCACATGCTTGGGATTATTCCCACATAGCGTTATGGGTTATGCAGATGCAATTTCAGAGCTTTGTGCAAGTTAAATGATAGTTTCATGTTAATGTTCTTTCTGTGCCAATGCTACCCAGTGGTTTCCAGACTCATGTCTACCTGTTGCAGTTTTTCAGTTAGGATTTTCTTGGTTTTTTTCTCTGCCTCTGTTATCGTAGTACATTCGCAGTCAAGTCACAAAGAAATTCTTTGTAGTAAAATGAAAGCGAGAGTTAAAAATGTCAATCTTTCTACAGCAGAAAATCGGCCCAAATATGCTGCCATAAGTTATTAAACTTATTTTATACATTTTCTGGGCCAATGCTTCACTCTGAGACTCATCCCTATCCTGAAAACAATGATTGTCAGAAACATCTTTTTTGTGACCCCAGTCAATCCTATTTTGCAGTCTGTAAATACTGACGGGAATAGAGGTCCTCCACTGCAACAGCAGCTGCACTCAACTGTGAACTTAAAGTCCACTCAAAGTTCACAACTGTCGTTTTTAAAAGAAAATTATGTAATCTTTTTTTTAAATGACATTTTTTACATTTCTTCAGTTAAACTGAAAGACACGGGAGAGGAGCTGCTGCTACAGACAATTTAAAGAAGTTGTAGTCACGGTGTTCAAATGCCTTTTAAGCTCGCCAAAAAACTTTGTTATGCCGTGCATTGTGTAGTTTTAGCGTTCAGCGATAGTCCTTGATTTCTTCTCTTCTGGGGATAATGGTGTTTCCAGTTAGGGAGTTAGAAGAAAATATAAAAAATGTCATATTTCTGCAGCTTTTTTATCTTCTTATAATGCAACACAAAGCAGCGTTATAGCAACTAGTGAGATGAATTAAGAGGCTGGCCAGCTCACAAAGTGATTCCAGGCCCTTTGCTGAGGTAGACTGGCATTATTAGTAATGTTACAGCTTTTTATAACGCTAGCCTCTTTACTGTGGACTCATTTCTCTTCCAGTTGCTGCTTTTGTGACAAGTGTTGAATGCAGAATTTCCCGTGCAAGCAAAACTAATTACAGCTACAATTGTAACTGAAGAGTCCACAGAAATAAACACCTGACAGCCACAGAATCAATTACATGACGCTACACAGCAAACTTACACATACTCGCCACTTTGTTAGGTACACCTGTTTAACTGCTCATTAAGGCAAATGTCTAATCAGCTGGTCACATGGTAGCAGCTTAATGCATTTAGGCATGTGGACAAGACTGCCTCAAATTCAAACTGAGCATCAGTATGAGGAAGAAAAGTGATTTAAGTGACTTTGAGCATGGTATGTTTGATGGTGGCAGATGGTCTAGTTTGAGTATTACAGAAATCTCTGACCTACTGGGATTTTTCCACAGAGTGACCTGAAAAAAGTGAGCAGCAGTTCTCGGAGTGAAAAGGCCTGTTTGGTGCCAGAAACGCAGATGAGAACAGTCAGACTGCTACAAGCTACTGGGAAGTAAAATGAGTCAGAAAACCATTTGTTACAACCAAGGTACGCAGAAGAGCATCTCTGAATGGACAGCACGTTGAACCTTGAAGCAGGCGGGCTACAGCAGCTGAAGTCTGTGTGCCAGAAACTGAGGATACAATTTGCCCAAACTCACAAAAATCTATGTTCCCCAATCTAAAAGACTCAATTTCTGCTGTGACATTCAGATGGTACAGTCAGAATTTGATGTAAACAGCATGAAAGCATGGCTGGATCCTGCCCTGTATCAATGGTTCAGATTTCTGCTGGTGTAATGGTGTGAGGGATATTTCTTTGGCACACTTTGTGTCCCTTAGTGCCAAATGAGCATCACTGAAGCACCACAGCCTACCTCAGTGTTGCAGCTGACCCTTTATTCCTTTATGACCGCAGTGTACCCCTCTTCTAATTTCTGCTTCCAGCAGTATAACACACCATGTCACAAAGCTCAAATGATCTCACACTGGTTTCTAGAACATCTCAATAGGTTCACTGTATTCAAATGACCTCCCCAATCACCAGATCTCAACCTAAGTGAGTACTTTTTCGATTAAGGAGCGCTATGAAGAGTCAAAGTAGTTCTGAATGCAAAAGGGAGCTAACCCTGCAATGCTCTGTCCTTTGGTTTGGACCAGTCCTTTATTTATAGTCTCCAGTTGGTCCAAAATGCAGCTGCTCATTTGCTGACTGGTATTAAATGGAAGAAGCATAGTATAACACCAGTGTTGATCTCTTTACACTGGCTTCCTATTACTTAGAAGATCCCATTAAAATTTTACTTTTTGTTTTTAAATCAGCACCTCCTTATTTATCTGAGCTTCTATCTATTCATGCTCCAGAAAGAACCATGAGGTCTAGTTCAAAACTAATGTTATCCATTCAGAGGAACTAAAACATGTCTTGCAGCATCAGAACCTGGCAGGTCCCAGACTCTGCTGCTAAATATTAGATCTGCACATTTTAAATCTCTAATGAAGACGAATGTTTATGGACTGAGTTTTAGCACATGTTGACTCAAACATTTTTGGTTTTAACAGCCTTAGTCTTTGGTGTTTTCAGTTTTTTTACTGTCTTAATGTATTATTCTTTCTCCTTTTTATTATGATTGCATCATTGTCGTGCATTTTCCTTATTTTAGTTGTTGTTTTTTAGTTTGTAAAGCACTTTGTGTAGCACAAGCTGCTGTGTTACTCTCCAAAGAGTCTGACATAGTCCTAATCCAGCATTACCAGTGGTCTTCGTGACATTAGACATTAGTTCATTGACGTGCATATGTTTCGGACAGGACATTCAGACAGAATGAGCAAAGTGTGCGCTTCACTCGCGCTCATTTACTGACATCACCAGCTGGAGATGTAACATTAATATTAATAGGCTGTCACAAAATAACCGACTCTGTTGGAAGCCGGCAAAAGATTCTTTACCAGATGCGGCTTTGGACGTTGCCCAGCTCGACATTCTTCGCGTTTTCATTCTTGCAACGGGTTTCCTTACTTTGTAGTGACATGAACCCTCCTAAGTTTTCAACCACATGCTTTCCAAACTTTCACTTATACTTGCCAATACTTGCCAGAAGTCTAGTGTAGGGAAGAAGTAGAAGACAAGTATGGAGAACAAAAAATGTGACAAACTTGCAGTGGAATCCTTACAAAATGCAAATGTGGCAGATTCACGTTATTAAGATCAGACATCATGTGCAATTATTAGATCCCCAGGTAATAGTAATCCCGTGCAAAAAGGAGTTTTCATCTTTAAACACTTTCTGTGTTCAGTCCAACTTGACACTGGATTGCTATAAACTGGAAACGACTGAGGTCGAATTCAGTGCCGGCTTTTCTCTGTGAGTGCAACTTGGTTAAGGAGGCACTTTACAGCTTTGTCAGTCTGGAGTGACAGTGAAGCCATGTGTCACCTTGAAAGACAACACGTAAGACGTAGTGCTGGAATTATAATGTCTTTCTGTTTGCCTCTGCTGATTCTTTTCTCAAAGTTTTCAAAGAATCGATAGGAATAAAGCACTTTGGACTAACAGCTTCTCAAATAACGTTGTTTTGCTGCACTTTGCACGTACACACCGATGCTGGGATTGGATTTCTGTCTTGCTCACAGGTTTAAAACATAGAAAGAGACTGCAGATGCAAGGCAGAGGCAACAATAAAAAGTGGCTCTGACTTTAGGTAAAGACTCGACTACGATATTTCTCCTAAAGGTTGTCTGCCTTTCTCTGTTATCTTCTCTTCCTCTTACTCACTCTCTTATTCTCACTGTAGCTTTCTCTCGCTCTCCCACACCCTTTTTCCCAGGACCATTTTGTGAAAGAAAACATTACCGCCATTACAGATAGCTAGATACTGTTCGCTGGGTGTCAAAAGAATCAGATTGATCACATGGCACGACAGAAGTGTTGCGCTTTGGCAGAGGGGACAGTCAGAAAGGCAGAAAATAATAGGGTGTTCGCCAGGCCTGACAGATAACTTGGAAGAAGCCATACAATAGGCGAGCAACATGGCTGAGCCCCACAATAGAACAAGCAGGAAATGGCTTTGCATTTCAGCCGTCCTCTCATTTCAGCTGACATCCCAGATAGCATATGTCACACTGTAGAAAAATATCTACGCGAGGGTACGGTGAGTCACAGCAGCACGCAGCCAGTGAACTCCTATTACAGCCCAACCTGCAAAATGTGCAGATATGTGAAAGAAAAAAACCCCTCAGTGGTTACCTTTGGTCTTTTCCAATGTGAAACAATTCCCTGATTTATGCTCAATTAGCTTTTAATTAGAAATCTATCTAATTTGAATGGAAACATCAATCCTCGTCCAAAATAAGCAATTTATCTGCAATTATAAAACCCATTAAAGCATAATTAGAGTTTCACACTAAAAATCACATCAGGGTAAAACGGAGCATTTCTCAGTGTATTTTTATTTGTTTAATGCAGGGTGGAGTAGTGCCATCTTCTCTAGTGAAGGAGGTTTCATGGTGAGGTGTCATTAGAGCTCAGTCTTGTATTGATTAGACCAACAGGGGGAAAAAATGGTAATGCTGGTTATTCCTCATGTAGATTATTCAGGATGGAAGTGTTGGCTGGGATAGTCCACCACCACCAGTCCACCTGGTTTGGACTGGTGTAATAAATTAGGTGGATTGGTATTAAACGTTGACATTTTGGTTGTCTGCGGCGTATTCTGGTGATATTTTAACTTTTCGACCAAAAGGTTGACATTTCTAGGTTTGCATATGTTGTCATCTGGGTCAAAATTTCAGTTTTGTCCAGTCCTTTCATGAACAAACATTGGTATCAATGTGAAAATATACAATGCCAAAAACGTTTTACTTGTTGCTTTTTGTTGTGTGATGAACTTTTGAGTTGGACAGCTTGATTGGTGCATTTCTGATAATGGCAGCTTGGCCTTGCTGTCATATAAAAACAGCAATCATTTGAAACGATCATTTTCTGTATTACTTGCATTCTGTCACATTGTTGCCCATGAAGTTTGGCCCAGTCTTCTTTATAGCATTGCTTCAGTGCATTGAGGTTTGTGGACATTCAGCTGTGCACAGCTCTGTTAAGGTCCAATCATCCCAACATTTCGATTGGGTCAAGGTCTGGTCATTGAGTGGGCCGTTGCAAAACCTTGATTCTTTTTTTTTTTTGTGGTTAATCCACAAAAGTTTGGGCCAAATTTTAGTTGTTGGACATGTAACTTCCCATTGGACTCTACAATCCTTTGGTAGAGTTTATGGTCTACTCAATGGCTGAAAGGTGCCCAGGTCCTGCAGTGTGACTGCAAACAAGCCCAAATCATCACCCCTCCACCGCCGTGCTAACTGCTGGTATGATAGTCTTGATGGTCATGAGAATTTGCATAATTAAGATTAAGGAACTGACCTCCCAGCCCATTGTTCCTTCAATGGGATGGTTTCAGTCATTACTGTTTATAAGATTGGGGAAACCTGCAGTCAGCTGAGACTGAAGAAGTCACTTGGATGAGTGACGAAACGTTTCTCCCACAAAACGCTACGTCCAGATGAACAGAATCAACTTTTGGAGATGCTGGTATGATAGGTGTTTGTGCTAATTTGCTAGGTTTGGTTTTCACCAAAAGTGACCAAACGTAGGACCAAACACCTCTGCTTAGGTGTGGTCAGACATTGTTTCAGAAGTCTTTTTACAGAAAGAAACTTTCACAATTCAAACAAGCCTAACTTTAATATTTAACATGCTGAATTGTGATGATTGGTGGGGTGACATTGTTAACTCCTGAGAAGGTTGTGACATTGTGTTACCATGGGGAAATTGGACGGTCTAGACTTCTGATTAACATCACCACTGTCTCGGTGAACTTTAATAAACTCAGCCGTCTGCTCCTTGCTATCTAAAATATAACAGGACACTGGCGTAAATTCTCGACCGTCTCACACTTCTGTTTAATCAGTTTAGTCAGCTGTGTAAAAACCAAGGAGGAACCCACCCGGGGGATTAATAAAGTTTTATTTTATCTAATCTAATCTAATAACTTCAATCTCAGCCAAACCGATTTACTCACGAACAAATAAAACGCTGAACAAAGCCAAACAATAACATTTTTAGGTTGTCTAAGTGACTTATATGTTTATAGGAATCTTATATGTTTAACCCGAGTAGCGAAAGTCGGCGGTGATCTGAACATGATGTGCCGGGAGTTGTGCCGTTCTCTGCGGCTCTAGTGACCCTCGAGCTTCTGGCTAGCTATCGAGCTGGTGGGTAACAGACGTCTCCGAAAACGTCGAAGCACTTTTGCAAATATGCGATATCTTGATAAATTGAGCAGATATTTGAAGTTTACACACCCACATTCTCGCCTGAAAATATGTTTATTTTGTGACCAAGAAAGATTAATAAGAGTAATTATAAAACTTAGTAGCGGCTGGGCCGCGCTATATATTCTGGGATATGGTAGGCCACAAAGGACACACCCGGCCCATCCTTCAAATTCAGGGAAAAGGAGGACGCATTTGTCGACTGCATTCGGAGGAGTCTACAAATTTGGACAGCCTTCGGCGCGTCGCTGTGACGTAATCGGTCTACAAATGCGGCCTCAGGAGGATGCAGCCTATGAATTTGGACACGACTCAAGTGCATTTGATTAGCAGCATCAAACTCTTGCTTGCCCCTTTTATGTCCTATAAAAGTAGTGAAAGCAACCCAATCCATCGAAGGAGACGTTTGCCGGCTCTAGCCTTCTATCTGACACATTTAAATCACCAACTGTGAGCTCAAAACTATATAAACAGTCGTCAAACCAGGCTTCAAAATGTATAAATAAATAAAAGCAAATCTTGTGGCAAAGTTTTATGACTATTGATTTCCATTGAAAGTCAGATGGTGAAATTAATGGACTGATTGCAAAATATCTGGCGAACGCAGTCAATCCTGCACGGGGCGTTAGATTGATCAAACCATATTTTCCATCTTCTAAACATCACAACCCATCTGTGAAGCGTCAGGAGCTTTGCTGTTCTAGCTGCAGGAGCAGCAGCAGCAGCATGTCCTGCAGTAAAACCCACAGGCTTCTCCCTCGCTGTGTGTGTGTGTGTGTGTGTGTGTCTGTGTGTGTGCGCGCGCTGCCGTTTCACCCATCCTGTCATAAAAACACTCTCCTAGCACCATTTAACCTTGAGCTGTTGCTACTCAGGCACATATCACCTTTGCAGCCCCCTTGGCCGTGGACATCAATCAAAATGTCCACTGCGGTTTAGGCTGAATCAGCAATTTCAAGAGATTGATTGAATTTTATCTTGATTTCATAAAACATTTAGACAAACCAATTAAAGAGGTGGCTGACCACAGCCACCAGCACTTAATCCATCATGCTGTCAACGGGATAAAATCATATTGACACTAATGTAGTCAATAGTTGGTGTATTTGCAATTTGGTACAATAAAGTGGAAGTTAATTAGACTAGCCCAAAGAATGAGTCATAATTAATACGAAAATGGCTGCACGCTTGACAACAAGCCTGGATTATTTTAGAACATGGGGTGTAAATTTTTAACTATGTTGATTTTTCGTGCATAACTTGCTTGTCCCCTTTGGCTCCGTTCACTCAATTTCCAATGCATTCTACTTCACAATGCAGCAGGCCAGTGGTGTTATACTGCAGTGCGGTCCAAATATTATAATAAGATGGATGTCTACTGCAAATTTTCCTAGAGGACCAGCTTTCTTGCTCTTGTCCACCAACTGCAGGTGAAATACAGCATGTCCATTAACATGCAGTGGTTCTCCCCGGAGTTAACGGCGTACTCCTGCAGAACTCTTTTCCTCTTTGTTTTAAGGCAGCTCCTTAATTACTAGCTGTCCCATTCAGGTTGTAAATGGTCCTTTATTGCCATTCTGTAATCAGAATAAATCCTCAAGCCTATTCACTGGCCTAGTGCCCCTCCATTGATTTACAAATGACCCATGTATTATTAATCCATTGTTTTCCCCTGTTTTTTTTTACCTCATTATAAGCCCTATCTGCAAGTAAAGGGCACCTCGCTACAGCGTTATCACACATAACAGAGTTTCTCCAGAACTTTCTCCGAGGTTTGTTTTCCGATATGATACTGTGTTGATAAAAAAAGAATAGGCAAAGCAGGGCAGCGATATCAATGTTTCCCCCTGCATTTAATATAGAGGATATCACTTTTATCAGCGTTGTTCTATTGCACAGTCTCCTCTTAGCTTTGACCTCTGTAGAAAGACAAAAGAACAGTGTGACATGCCTTTTAGAAAGGAAATTATGTCTGTGCTGGCAGTGGGCAGTTTATTGGAGGACTTTTTTATTTTTTTAAGACTTCAGATGATTTGATAAATGATACAGGGCTATAAATTTGTTTTAGACACAGTATAAAAGAAGTCAGCGTAACCTTAAAAGTCCACAAGAGTCTTAACATACGGTGGCCCTGAGAGGCCAAATGGACTGCAACTTAAGAAAACACCAGCAATAAGAAAAACGCTGCAAAAGCACACAAAACACAACGAAAATAGGAAAAACGACAACGGAAATAGGACAGAACAAAACAGGAATAGGAAAAAACTGATTTCCAAAAGCACAAGAGAAGCGTTTCTGGGGAGACAATAACCCGACGGACCAAAACATGCTAGGTAACTGTGTTTTAATCTCATGATTCATGTAATACTGATGGTGGATTTTTAGGCTAATAGGCTAACACGCTTAGCTCTCATCTTTTCTTTCCTCACAAAACCGATAGATCCTCCACTTCTTTTAAGTGTCTCCCAGAGCAATTCTTAACATATTTTGGTTCCTGCAAGTGGTTCGTTGGGTTATTGTCTCCACAGAAACACTTCCCTTGTGCTTTTGGACAGCCTTAACAGCCTTAAGTGGGTGTTGTTTTTTTTAAAATGGCCAACATGGGTACACCACGCTAGTTGTAAAAAAATTGTACATCTGAGTTAATTATCTCAGATGTAAACTACCTGTTTATTTTATTGTGTAATTTTCTCCTTTATTTTCCTCTTTTCTGTTGTACAGTGCTTTGTGACTGTATATGTAAAGCTCTTCATACTCTGTTTTTATTAGTTCAAGCTCTCATTTTGTAACTTTATAATCCTGACATTCTCTTGTTCGTTTGAACTACTTTGAAGGAAAAATGTCTCTGTTATTGGTTGGTGTTTTTCAGCTTCTGCAGTAGTTTCTTCAGCAGCTAGCAGGTGTTTGCACACGAGTTGCCATCTTTCATGTAAACTAGGGGCAACGGTGGTGATCTGCTAATGCAGGTGCAATGCTGCGAACTTCTTTGCAACCTAGCAACTGCCAGCCACCACCCTGAAACAAGTCAAGAAAACTACATTTTATTCTAGAGAGCAACCCCCTGGTGGTTGCCAGGGGGTTGCTGAATGGTCTCTTGGACTGTGTTTGGAGTGTTTGGTTTGATACTACAACTTAAAAGCTTTTGGAATTAAAATGAGCCTGCTCATTAAATAGGCTAAGATTAAATTTAGTTATGTTCATGTCACGCTACCAATAAGAATGTTATATGACACAAACTGACACTAAGCAGGCCCAAACTTGGACAAAATGTAATACAGCATAAGACAGCAAGGGTGCAGCCCAAAGGGGCTTGTCATTTTAAGCTAGGAAAACGTCTCACGGCAACACAGCCTGTGGTTGCAGCTACAGTATTACTAGCCCTTCAATGAAACTGAAGATGGTTATCAAAGAGATCAGTTCCACAAACCACTGGACCAAATATAGGAATTAAATAAGATATCTTTATTGACCCTGTAGTTTCACATTACAGCCTGAAATGAGATCATAGGAAAGGTGGAAGCTCTGATCAATGCCTCAGTGGAGCAGTGAAATTAATAAAAGTCATGGTTGTATTGACAAAGCCTTCGGCAGATAAACGCCGTGTGTGAGACGCTCAAAATTTGTGTTGCACAACGATTCCTATCGGCCCGTCTGAACTCGTAATATTTTGCAACATGCAGCGACTCTGCCTGCACATTGTTTTCTTGTATTCGGACTGAGCAGATTGCAGATGAGTAAAACTCAGCCTGCAAGTTGATATAATTGATTAAATTCAAGGTTGAAAAGCGTATTAGCTATCTTAGGTCAAAAGTCTTCACCTGAGTCTTCTGAGTGTCTATAAAAAATTGTAAGGCTCGCTTCAGAAGGATAAAAGTGCCAATAAAGGCAGATAAAAAGGTATGGAATCAAAACTTTTTCACACTAATTCAACGTTTCTATTGTTGGTCTGCAGCCGTTCCATTGCACAAGAAATGTACTGACACTGAACGCAGTCATCAATTCTAATCAACACATCGCCTCGAGTCCATTGTGCTCCCAGCTTCCTCCTTCAATTACAGGAGAGCAAATTGGCTTTGAAGCCTGAGAGCCAGCCAAAGCAGTTAATTCTGAAAGTGGGAGTGGCATGCATTGGCCACGTTAACTCATTGATTATCTTGCATGATATCATATTAGACAGGCACATGCATTTAATATTACCTGTAGCTTCTTCTTTTTTCCTTTTTCTGGGGCACTCAACATTTAAGTAGGCAGAATGTTCATGAATATTACAGACCACGTCTTCCCGCTGCTCAAACAATGAATAAAAGGGCTCACTGGCTCTTTTTGTACGAAGAGCAAACAGAGCCGAGGCGCTTTACATATCCAGTGATGTGTCAGAGAAATAAATAAATTAGCATTAGCCTGGTGCTTCTTCAAAAACAAACAGCTGTCAAAAAGTCACTCAGGGGCACCCCACGCGCACCTTCTTCCCCCCCCCCCCCCCCCCCCCCCCCCCATCAAATCTCCGCAAAGAGGATTGTTTTTTTATTGCTCTATTCCTTTGTATGTTTCCATCTTAGAACCAAATCAAGTCTGTGATTTAATGTGGTGTCTGCTGTGCCGGGTCTCACTACAGAGTAATCCTACTTTAGCTCTAGGATGTGCCTGTGATCTTCGCTTTGAGAGAGCCAAGGAGACTTGGCAATAAAAATGTCATTATTATCACGAAGCACCTTGCACTAAATGCAAATAACATAAATTAAGGGGGAGGGAGCATTTTGTAAACAAATAAAACAGTCAAAGATGAAAGCGTAAGAATGTTTCCACTCTTGTTTTCTGAACAGAGAAACGGGTTGATTTGCATGTCCCCTGCCTCTGAATTCACTGACTGCACGTCTGAAGCGGGAGCGGTGGTAGCTCACTGATGTCGGCTGAGGATTATGTGCACTTTGTAGATTCAACAACAGGCTAAAACTGCTGCTGTTGAATTCACAAGCAGTTTCATGAAAGCCAAGCCAACGGCCTTGTTAACCGAGGACATGCATTTTCTTCCTACATGATGTATTAAATGTTTATTTGACTTCATATTTACCATTTGATTTCTTGAATGTTTTTCCTACATATATTTTAAATTCTAATCAGATTTTATTAGCATTAAAAGAAGCGAGACCCTTTCTGCAAAGTTATCACAATCAAGGGTGTGAGAACAGAGCATGAAATATGTTTCGTAAGACTGTGCATCCCAACGCCTGGTTATCTGAAATAAGGAAGACAGTTTGGTAAGTGTGCTTTATGCTACATCTTAATGCAATGGTTGCTTTGAATATGGAGATCAGTCTGCAACCATCTGCGGTCACTCGCTGTCTTCAAAGCAAGTCAGTCTGCTATCAGGCTACGTCCACACGTACACGGGTATTTTTGAAAACGCAGATTTTTCTATGCGTTTGCACCTTTCGTCCACATGTAAATGGTGTTTTCGATCACTGAAAACTGAGATTTTTTAAAACTCCTGCCAGGGTGGAGATGTTCGAAAACTATTTTTTTGCATTTATGTGTGGACGAGGAAAACTGAGATTTTGTCATGTGACGTCAAAGGTGTCACAAGCCAAATCCCGACGTTGGTTTTGAATAAATTTACTTTTTTTTTAAAAAAAAAATGTAATTTATGTATGCTGTATGCATTTTGTTCATTCCTAAGTTGTGAGTCTACACCAACCAAAATACTGTCTTTAGTTATTAACATTTGAAATGTTGAAGACACTTGAAAAGTAACACAAAATTAGCTGCCTTTCCAGAAAAACAAAAACTTTTCCGAAGTACTTAAGGTTTTGTGAAGGCACAAAACCCTGTTTAGTCTTTCCCTCCCAGGCTTCTAGACTTCTGATTGGCCAACATTTCGTTTTTAGCGTTTACATGTGGTGAGAGATATTTTTTCAAAACTGCATGTGTGGACGGGATTTTTTATTTATTTTATTTTTTTAAATGAAAACGGAAAATCTCAGTTTTCAAAAATACCCGTGTACGTGTGGACTTAGCCTCAGTCTATTAGTTTGTGACTGAAAAGTATGAAGCTGGTAAAAACATGCATCTGTTGGTGATAGAGGTGGTTAGCTGATGAATCTGCAAAAATCACAATTTTGTTGCTGTACGTTTCAAATCTGTTGCCATCAACTGCGCAAACACAGAACTTCACATTAGCTACTTACATTCAGATGCACCCAGAACATCATAAAGTTAGTCCCCTCCTGCAAACAGAGTCACTCAACTGCTGACTGACTGATTGCAATGTGTTGGCGATATGTCTCTTTATACATTGAAATGCAGTCATTTGCAACAATTCTACAGTTTGAGTCACTGTTTGGAGACAGGTTTCCATCCGCTTGTGGCCAAAATGGTCAACTAGATTATGAGGGTGTTAAAAGCCTTAAGCCACTTTCTGTTTGTGCTGTACACAGAACTCCACAGTGTCGCCACCATCATTTATTGGTTTAGATGGGAAACTATGTGAGGGTGTAACATTTCATTCAGTCTCAAATTTTCTCAGTCTCGTGGAGTATACATGCTACTGGACTTCTTTTGTTTTACTAATAATTAATAAGGTGTCTCCAGGACACAAATATTTTAATATATATTTATTTAAACTTGAAAACTCATTAAGGGCTAGCCCCCATTTACAGTGGTGGTAAGCAGTTTATATCTACAATGACAAGCAAAAAAAAAAATGAATAAAAACAAAACAATATGTGAATCCAGTTAATTCAGGATACGAGATTCTAATGTAAGAAGCAATCACAAAAGTGCTGACAAACGTTAAATGGTTTACAATCATGAATTATAATTATAATGTTTTGGGTCAAACTCCTGAAACAAAAACGAACATATTCTTTTCATGTGGAGAATATTTCTAAAACTGCTAATGCTTGGGAGGACTTTTTCTTTTACGACTCTGACTTTTGCTTCTGTATCGTTTTTCTTTTAGTCATCACCACAGAACTTCCACAGTTTCAACTAAGGTATGTCGCCGTCATCACAGTCTTACTCCAACTTTGACCTTGCACATTTTACACATGCTGTACTTGGCCAAAAAAAGTCACACACTAATATCTTGTTGGACCAACCTTTGCTTTGATGATGGCATAAGCTTTTAAATTTTTTTATAAGCTTGTGAAATGTCACAACATTTATCTCCATTCAGAGTTAATTTTTCACTAAAGTGCTTATACTGATGATGAGATGAGTCCCAGTGGTGCATAAAGCCTTCTCCAATATGTTCTGGACTCTGTGGTGGCCAATTCATGTGTGAAACCCATCTCACTGAACCACTGTTTCACAGTTTGAGCCCAATGAATCCTGGCATTGTCCCCTTGGAATATGCCTGTGCCATCTATGCAGAAAAAGCAGTGATGGAAAGACCTGGTCACGCAGTATTTTCAGATAGCTACCTTCTGTTTTTTGGACATGTTACATTGTTAAACCTTAACCTCCAATCCAGTGTATAGCTCTTTCGTATTAGCTTCCTTAAGTTCACGTTTGCCAACTGCAAACAATCCATACTGAAGTTTATCATGCTAACTGAAGCCTACAGAGTCTGAGATGTAGCTCTTGTGGTTTTTTGCAGTTTCCAGAGTATTGCATGGTCTAACTTTGGGGTGAGACATATACTTCTGGCATGGTAGTGACATTGTGTGCACATACATTCTTTTTAAATTCAAAATATATCACTTGACTCGGGTTAACAGGTATTTCTTCTTCTTTATTAGAAAGTTGAAGGGCGTCACTTGGCTGACAGTGTTGTGGGGTCTTTGTAACAGCACGCTGTCTCACACTTAAGTGCTATATAAATTCAGTCAAGCATAATATTCATCAGACATCAAGATGACTACAGGCTTTGAGCACTTTACGCCTCCCCTTTATGAAGTCATCTATCTATGTAAATCTAGGTTTTGTGGAGCTTTGAAATCTCCTGCTAACTTGAGCGTAGCCCTTGAAAAATAAAAACAATTCTGAAAGATTCGATTAAATGGGCAGGGAGGTCAGGCAGCAAGTGAAATCTTGTAAATTCAAGGCTGTCCTGTTTATAGCTACAGAGTAAGATTCATTCATTCCTTTATTTCTACTTTCATTCTTTTACGTAGTTACTTCCTTTTAGAAACACATGAACTGGACGCAAACCTCAAGACACACTGAGGAGTCTGGAGAATAGGGCTGCTGTAAAAAATAGATTTTGACATAATTCAGTTTTTTTACTTTTTCCCGTGGTCTTGTTGCCGCACAGGGGAGCAAATTAAAGGGATAAGTCATTGATTTAACGTTGTATGGCAGTGCTTCTCTTCTGCTTGAGGTTAAAATAAAAGTGTCAGAGTACAGGTAGCAGTATTTGAGCCCTGAGCAGAAGGCATCAAACCCTGGTGTCAACAATAATATACCCATTCTTCAGTGGCTGCAGTAACACTTGAGGCACTACAATGTTCCTTGATGCTCCCTGTCCAAGTTTTTTTAAGGGTGAAGGGCCCCTTTATTTAAGCAGTTGCTTCCATCACCTGTCAAAAACAAAATACCTGCTATGACATGTGATTGGGATGTGATGAGATGTGCAACAGCCTACAGAGCAGGTTAGCAGCAGGATTCTGCCTGGTGTGATTTAGTGTTCACTCACCATTCATAGCCAGTAAGCAAGAGTGTGGACTTCATGCGTTAACTGCTTCTTTTACCAGTGTTAAGACTCTGCCATACAGTGACTTCTAATTAAAGAGACAGCTACTGTTGTGTATTGGTTATAAATTAAATTGATAAATTAATCACTCAAAATGCCGTACGAACAGCTCTATTGTATGCTCACAAATATTTGGACAATGACTCGATTTTTGCATTCTTGTCTCTGTACACTACGATGGTGGATTTTAAATTAAACAATCTAGACACGATTGAAGTGCAGGCTTAATCCAAGGGTTATAACAATAGTGTTTGGGAATTACAGCTATTTTTATGTGTAGCCAGGACACAATTATTGGGGTTCTTAAAGTGCAGTTTGTATTGTCAATGACGACTGAATAAACAAAAATGTCCTTTGACCTTTACTTTTGTCAAACAGCGGCCATATGGACTTGTACTGAACATCGACAGCATGAGAGGTAACGTGGCAAAGTAACAGAATAAACGATTAAACAAAAATGCGCCAGTACAATACAAGGAATAAAGGAAATCAAATAAAATACGAAACACAAAAATACGGCAGTGGCCTCTGTCTGTGCAGAACAAAATACAAAGAGCTAAATCACACAAGGCTCCTTTAAAAAAATGTGGAAGTGTTACATACATTTTTATAAACACTTACATTCCACGGCAATCTCGGCTCACTTGGAATACTGGAGCACAGACGATCTCGCAACTCGCATGCAGAAAATACAGGTCCTTTGCATCATCCATTTCAGAAATACATCATCCTGTTAAAATACTGACGTTTTACAAATGCACTACTAATATACCAGTATGTTTCAACGAGTTATGTGTATATTTAACAATTCCTTACCAACAATTTAACTCCTTCACAACATTCCCGTTCCACATCCACAAATAAAAGTAAACAGGAAGTCCCAAGATGCATTTCTTGTTAAGTTTTTTTTGAGAGGGAAACTGCAGTTAACCCTTAAGCACTGCACACAACATGCAGATAACAAAAGAAATAGCACAAGCAATAACATCAAATTACTCAATAACATTCTCGTCTTACCATACATGAAAACAAAGAAACGACATTTTAAGACCCCCTTTTTGAACCTTAAATGGATATTTGGTTAACTGAAGTGGAAAATATTATTATTAATTTACCACTCGGCTACATATGCGTAGCGCCATCCTGAAAAAGTTTGGAAACCACAGAACTCAATTAAATGTTGTTTCCCCTCCCTTGAGATCCTCTGCTAGCCCTATATTGCAGCCAGCTTCAGTTGCTGCATGCCCGTGGGCTTTTTTTCAAGAATATCCCATCACTGTGTGTTAAAAAGCTGTTTGGTTGCTTTTGTAGGATTATTTGGGTTTGTGTGGACTGTGAATCAGTCAGTCTCTTTGGTTTTGCAGCATTTGGTTGAATCTGTGGTGAGACTTCAGAATTCATCCTGCTGCGTCTATCAGCAGTCACATCACCAATAAACACTGACCCGGTTCCAGGCAGTGTTGCCAACTCCTCAGTAAGGAAAATCGCTATTGGTTGTCCTAAAAGTCGCTAGAAGTCGCTAAATGATGTCATCACCTAATTTGCATAATTGGTCATGCTAATGTAATTGGAACCTACGCTGCTGGAGAGAGAAATAACATCGTGGACGAGACATAAAGTGAGCAAAATACGTCCTAAATGCATTTAGAATTTATTTAGAACTACAAATTAAATTTATTTTAGCAATTATTGTTTTTTGTAATGTCTTTCACATCTTTTTTTTAGCGACTTTTTTTAGGGGGTCTGAAAACTCGCTAAATATAGCGACAAAGTCGCTAAGTTGGCAACACTGGTTCCAGGGACAGCCATACATGACCACAGCATAACGACCCCAACATGCTTGGAATCACGAGCTATTCCTTTTCTGAAGTTAATCTTGCTTTCATGTCTTCAAAGAATTTGATTTCTAGAACTAGGCTCCCTCATTTAGATGTTTTAAGGTATAATTGAATTGAATCTGGCCTCCCTGTTTTTGAATGCAACTTCTGTAAATAGTCCTACGTGTCGATTGGTTAATTTCAAATTCACTGTGGGTGTGTACAGAGGCAAAATTGCAACAAATAGTCCAAATACTTATGGACTATACCACAATAGGGGATTACTAACCAAAAAGGATGTCATTGACCTTACTGTTACCTTCCAGGAGAATCTCTTAAAATGTAAACAGTTTTGAACCTCTAAAAGCTCACTGGCTTTTTTCAGTTTCATTATATAGTCAATAAACTGCTTTCATTCACAACCAGTCCTTTATTTGAAATTTGCTTTTGTACAGAAACAGAAGCAATGTTCCGTCTCCACGATGAGATGCAGCTCAGCATGCGATTCAAGGCAATTCTCAAGTTTCACTCAGTCACGCTGCTTTTCTAGCGTGTATTGAGCAGACTGAGAGAAAGCAGCTCATGCAGTGGACTTGTGAAGTGTTCGGTCTGCATTGCTGGGGACAGGTGGGCTTGTCATGGAGAGAAAGGGAGGAAAACTGAATTATGGATTTTCACTATGGTTGCTTGCTTCGTGAGTTCGGTGACCTAATATCAAAAGAAAGTTTGAATGTAACTTATATACATTGTTAGGTTGGTGGAAGTTGGCTTGCAAAGTCTTAGATGTGCTGTGTTCACCTTCACCCTGCATAACCACCCCTGAAAAACAAGGTTGGGCTTTAATGAAAGCACATAATACATTAGTGTATGCCACTTATCCAGGTCCAAGTCACAGGGCAGCAGTCGACGGAGAGATGGCCAAACCTCCCTCTTTGCTACCACCTCCTCCAGCTCATTGTGTTGGGACAACTGGCTCAACTGGCTCCTGTCCAAAATGACAGAGTTCCTGGGGATTGGGATTTTTCATCTTACTGATGTCCACCCTTCATTACATTGACAAGTCTTTGTGCCGACCATTTAAAATTCCAGTGAAAAGCTTTAAAATACAAATTCAACACTTGGAATGAACTTGAGCTATCATGTTTTTGTTAACAACAACCTAATAACAGGCCTAATCTGGCCATGAAGCTGCTTATCAGTCTTATTACGACTGATCCACTAAAACTGAGGACAATTAATTCCTAAGCAGTTAATGCAAAATATTTGTAAAAGCTCCTTGGATTAAAGCTGAAAGTCTGAACTTCACCATGTTAGTGTACAGAGGCAAAACTAAACAAATTGTGTCTTTAACCAACAAATTACCTTATTGCACTGTATTGTTAATATCCATATTACTACTAATTATTTATTCCTAATTATTATATTGTTATATCTGTGTTATGATATTCATATTATATCATAACTTGTAGGGTTTAAATATTTAGTTAATTACTCAATTTTTGTAAATTTGTGCTTTTTTAAAATAAGGTATTATTTTAAAAAAATAATTCTTTACTACTAATATTGCCTTTAGAAGAAATCTACATCATTTGTAAATGTTGAAATGTATTTTCCCACATGTTGAACACTTTGTATTATTTAGACACTGGAATGATTCCAGGTGTGGCATTACCGCCGTTACTTGCCTGCATGACATATTTCTGAACTTCCACAATCACTCTGGGTTACAAATGAGCAGTGACAAAAATGTAATTTCCAGTGTTGTGAAATAGATGGGAGAAAAAAAATCAAGGGAGAAAATGTGAAGAAAAGTGCAGGGAAGGGAAATTCAAATAAAGTGAAAAAAGTTCTGGCACATCAATCCTGTCCGCCAACTGTCGGAGGTGACATTTCATTAGTACACTTTGTCAATAGAGAAATCGTCTGCTGTGAAAGTGGTTGGGTGCTAATAACGAGGAAGAACAGAGACATACCAAGAATGAGAAAGCCTGCGAAAATGAGGAAAAGAGCACAGTCCTTTTTCATTAGATCCTTCCTGATTTCACCAACTGGAAATTACGGGCATTGTGGCTATAGGCGTGATGAGAGGAGGTGGGTGTCCCTCTTCCATTTTAAGTCCCTATCAATCATCCAACCTTCGCTTTTTACCCCCTGCCTATGTGGCATCGCCAGCCCACGTATCTTTCTGCCTGTTCAGGGTCCAAGAAGGTTGTCGTTCATCCTTCTCTCCACCAGCCAAGTGGCGGATACATTTGAAGGAAAATCACGACCATAACGACTCCTGCCATTTCCCATAACGTCCTCATCCATCAATTAAGAGGTTTCCAGTAAGTGGGAGATGGATATGGCAGAATAAGGCCAGGCTTTTTGATGACTATAGCACAGGCAGAATCAAGGTCTCCGCTATTACCCCTCCATAGGCCTATAATCACACCGGTGGCTTCAGGAAGTTTGAGAGAAGAAGGGTGCCATTGATCACAAGGCTTACAGATTGCACACAGCAGTGGTAGCTTGTTATCACTAAATGATTTTGAGGTTTGAGTGCATAGTGGTGGACTTTTCTGTCAATTATCAAATCCGGGAATTGTTCAAGTGAGAATGTAGCTCCAGAAATGAATCTGCTTTTATCCTTGTAAAATTCTGCAAATGTGTCAGTTGGCTTTCCTTTCCGATATAACTGACAGTGGTCGTGAAACAGAGGTTAGGCTTGGGTAATGACACGGATTATGACAATGGCTTAGTTCCTAGTTCACTGATGTGCTATTTAGTGCATAATAAATTTGAGGCAGTTTGCACTTTAGTGAGCCAAAAGTAAGAGAGGATCTGAGTAGAATCTAGTTGATCATGATACATATATTAGATGTACTTTGTGCCTGTCTGCTGCGTGGCATGCCATCTACTCTTTTTGGCGCAAAACAGCTGCCAAGCTGCTTGTGAAACCAGGGTTGCTGAGGAAGTGCTGAAGTCAGTATGCAAAATAAAGTAAATGCCCAAATTCCCAGTAAACAGACTGATAACACAAAAATATTGATTAGTGATTCATGGAAAGTGAATTTAATCATGTATTTGTTGCACTGTAGTTACATAACTATTGGTAGTAGTTATGTAACTAGTAAGTTTACTTCTTTATAAAGCCAAAACTTTGTTTCATCCACAGTGTGGTGGCCTTGAGCCAACCCTCATTTGTTTATGTTTTGCTAAGACAATGAGAGAAATGGTTCCAGTGATTTATTGAAACATGCAAGCATAAATACAGAAACACAGTAAAGACTATAATCTTGAAAGTCAATATTTGGTGGTCTGAACGCTCTTAGCTAAGCATTCCTGTCATTTGTTTAAGTAGTCTTCAGGAATAGCTCTCCAGGCTTATTGAAGGACATTCAAAGCTCTTCTTTGGATGTCAGCTGCCTTTTGTTCTGTCCTCCGTAATGATGATCCCACACTGTGTCCGTAATGCTGAGGACCTGACTCTGCGGAGGCCAATCTGTGACTGATGGTGTTCTGTCGTGTGATTTTCTATGCAGTGTGTTTTGGATCATTAGCATCTAGAAAATGAAACTCTTTCCAGATGGTATTATGGGATGGGTCAAAATCTCATACTTCTTTTCTGATGAGGCTTCAGTGAGCAGTAGATGAATCCACTGGCAGGTCCGATGGATCTCTCAGATTTGGTGGTTCGAAACTTTTCCACAGTACTATAGCGCTCTTTAAGTTTGAGGCTTTAAAGCTTTGCTGTCTATTAGGTCCCTACATCATGTGTCACTTTAAATGAAATATCTGTTCAAACTAGCAAATTATGAGCTGGCTTTTATAGCAGTATGTGGAGTAAATCAATTTATAATTGAATTGCTCTTAAACATAATTAGCCTACTACCACTGCTTGCTTCTTTGATAATGGGTTTTGACAAGCTGTAACATGACCCTTGAATTCTTTATTCATCAACCACACCCGAGCCACCGTGTGACTGACAAGGCTAAAAAAGGTGAAAAGGAAGGGAAACCTTGTAATCTATCCTCTGTTGTTGTTTTTTTAGCTGTTAAACTACTTGGAGCAAGCATAGAGCTAATCGCAGCTCTATTCATGAAAACTTTATATATCATATTATGATATTATACTCGTTCAAGATATCAACTCACCCATATATGCCAACCTTCCAGTGCGAATGTGGTTCAACAGCACATATTGAACTTCAAAAAGAGCACAACTATGGCCTAACGTCTAATCTCATCTATTCCTTAGTTATGTAGTTTAACAAGACTGACTGCAAGACTCAGAATGACTCCATCTCTGACACATTTCTAACCATCCAGATATGCAAATAGCAGCATCAACCTGACAGATTTGACTTCCAAGTGTTCCAACCATTCACAGCCCACTTAGCCCTCATTCCCTTAGCACCTCAACACATCCTTTGCTCTTACCGGTTCAACAGGGATCCGTTGGGTTTTCTGTTAACTGCTCCTAAACTGCCTACACTTAGAAGCAGCTGATGCACATCATAGGACGCTAAAGGGGAGAAGTCGTCATGTTTCGGTTTTTTCAAGTGCGGCGCGGAACACCTTGAGGCTCTCACCGTGTGAGATGCCGTTTCCAGATCGAGACGTTCCTCCCCTCCTCGCTCCGCACCTTTCATGTCAGTCCAAGATGTTTTTCTTTCATTTGCCCACCGCGCTCCGTAGGGTTTCTACCATGCCGAGATACACAACATAGCATTTAACGAAAAGTCAAAATAAAACAGCTTTAGCTTAATTGTTTTAGGTCTGGGGCCTGGGGAAGGGTGTGACTACAGAGACTGCAGATAATTAGATCTTTCGGGGTAAACAAACACAGCACTCTACTGTTTTGGAGCAATTGCTGCTGTCTGTTATGTTAATTTGCATGACTTGATGGTATAAATAATAATTAAGTGGCAATAATGTGGATCAGTGTGGGAGATTTTTATAGTCCCCGAGGGACCCTCACCTCTGACTATCTCAGTCTGCTGGTAAATGCCCTTTAGTCGCATGTTTGTTGCTTTTTACTAACCAGTACCTTTATTGGGAGAAAAAGAGATAAAGCACGAAGCCACAAACAACAGATAGGCGTAGCATTTCATGTTGTCAACATTTCCCTCTTTAATTAATACAGCAACACAGCCTTGTGGTGTTCTCCAGCTATTAATTTAACCGTAGACAGGGAAAGAGAAAAAAAGGGGTGGGGGGGTAGGTCTACTTATTAAAAATGAAAATTGTTAGCTTGTTGAAGTCTTAACAAATTATTTAATAGCAACACTGATGAAGAAACAGATGTCAGGTCTTTTCAGGGCACAGCACATCTATAGCAAAGGCGTAAATTTGTTTCACCTCCAAAGAAAAGGCATCTGAAGGTGAGCCGTTCTTCTCGTGCTGTTAATAAAATTAATGCGCTTCTGTTTGACAGACACATGGCAGCTTATTGTGTTTTTGCTTGTGCTTTTTTGTGCTCGCAAGACAGCAAGTGAACTGAAACTCTTAACATTTCATCCGTGCTACAGTAAATGATCTAATGAGGGTCATGCACCATAGCATGAAGTGCATATAAGTGCACGAAGGTTTGCCATTGAACCATTTGCTTCCTTTCTTATTGACAGATGCTGGATTGCTGAGTAATCTCTGAAAATCCTCAGATGTTGTCTACTTTCATCCACAGAAGGGAAATCAGAAGACTGGAGAGGGCTTGACAATTTGGGATTTTTAGCTGCCAATATTTTATTTATTTATTTATTTTATGGGTCTGGGATAAGTGCAATTCTTAGAACCAGTTCTGCTTTATTATCGCATGAGTTCATGTTTTTTCTGTTGCAATCCAGGTCTGGTTGAGTCATATTGTTTTTGCTTTTTTTTAAGAAAAAATAATGAAATAAAATAACAGCCTGTGCTTTACAATAAGTTTGCTCATAATTTATAGTTCAGTAGCAATGTACAAACCAATGTAATTGCTTGAGATCCAAGAACAGGAGGACATAAAAGTTAAAAATAAAACCAGAGTGGGCAAGAAATGAGACAGGTTGAGAATAAGCCTCTATTTCAAACACACAGTCTAATCCACTTTCTCTGCTGGGGGAACACAAAACAAAAGGAACAATATTTCCAGTTGCTTACAAAGATCAGAGAGTATTTGCAATTTTATTGACCACAGACACTTGCGTATACCAGTCACAGTCGAACAATGGCTGTATATTTTGTGAGAAGGGAGAATGTCTTCTCACTCCCATTGAGTTGAATACTGCTTCTATCCGGTCGTTAAGTGATAACGTGACGAATCCTACTTCCGGGCCTAAAGTAGTCTGCGTTTAATATGGCTTTTGTGTTGTTAACATGTTTAATGTTTTGTATTTTCTTCTATTTAATCTCAAAAAGCTCCTAAAACAGTCAGTGATCACTGTTGACCTCCCTCGGCTTTTATTACCGCTAATCATTTATTTAAGCTCAGTTTTTAAAACCTTAGGACGTAACTACAGCCCAGCCCATGCAGCAGTATATGAATGACTAACCTCGTATTGTGGATGGATTATCTCAGTTGTTCTCCTGGCTGAAGTTTGGTCCTTTTACAGCATCCTGCCATGCGAATACATTTGTTCCTGACCACCGAGAACACTCACGTTAACTTTTATTGAGTGGAAAGAAAGTTAGCTTGTTTATATTATGCTAACATAGCTGTGTCGCTAGCGGTCACGTAGCACATCATTATAAATGGTAAATGGCCTGCATTTGTATAGCGCTTTTCTAGTCCTTAAGGACCCCAAAGCGCTTTACACTACATTCAGTCATTCACCCATTCACACACACATTCACACACTGGCGATGGCAAGCTACATTGTAGCCACAGCTGCCCTGGGGCGCACTGACAGAGGCGAGGCTGCCGGACACAGGCGCCACCGGGCCCTCTGACCACCACCAGTAGGCAAACATTGGGGTTAGTATCTTGCCCAAGGATATTTGGCATGCAGCCAGGAGGCAGCCAGGGATTGAACCACCGACCTTCTGATTAGTGGCTGACCTGCTCTGCCACCTGAGCTACAATATACCAGCTAGCCAAACTTCAGTAACCCTACAAACGTCACTGCTGTTTAGTTTTCTGTCTTCATTTATGTTGGAAGTGATAACAGAGCTGTACGTTTTAATTTGTTTCCAAAACTCCGCAATCAGGACATGCTATATTGTATTTAGATAGAAGCTAGCGAGCTAACTTCCTGCTAACTTCTAACTCCGTTAAATGTCATAAATTCCGTTTTCATGGATGCCTGGATGTTAAACTCAATTGTTACACCTGGTAGAGCAGAACGCTGATCATTTTATTAAAGATGAAAGACTTTAGACAGTTTTTCAACTCTCAGTAATGCCATAGTGATCGTTTGAGATATGGACCTGCAGCGGAGTTTAGGCCCAGACACGGCTAGTGACGTCAGACTTAACGACCGGATATCACCAAAACACAACAACATTCATCTTTTTTTTTTTTTTTTTTTTTTTTTTTTTTTTTTTTTTTTTTTTTTTTTTTTTTTTTTCGCCTGTCCCATTTGGTTCTTTAGCCGTCAGAATTGTTGTCTGAAGACCAACAAGGATACCCAATGGATTTATTTTGCCAAATGGATCATCATGGCATTGCCGTATTGGTCCATTTGATCGACCTTTGTTTTTATTATTTATTTTATTTTCAGTTGTTACAGACGGGACAGACATGAGTGAGGGATAGGAAAGGGAGAAAGAAAGAGGAAGGAAAAGAAAAACAGAAGGGGAGAGGGACAGTGAGAAAGGGGGGAAGAAAAAATATCTCCGGGATCACCTGTTGAGAGAAAAAGAATAGAAAACAAGCAAAAAAACAAAACAAAACAATGCAACATACTATACACAACACCATCGCATTAATCTAGCTAAGTGAAAACAGCAGTAAATACTAAATATTGAATGTTGTTGTGCAGCACGCAGGACAGACAGCGCACAATGTGCTTTGAAGTAGCAGCCAAGAAAGGTGTGATTTAAGTCTACGAATAGTGAACACAACATTCATCTTAAAGTGCTTTACATTGTAAGTTAAAGACCTCACGGTAGTAGAGAGAAAATCTCAGATTACCCCCTGTGAGTAAACACGGTGGGAAGGAAAAACTACCTTTTAACAGGAAGAAACCTCCGGCAGAACCGGGCTCAGGAAGGGGCGGCCATCTGCCGACCGGTTGGTGGTGAAGGGAGCGGGGGGGGAAAGCGAGCATAGAGAGACTGGACAAAACAGACTATATGAGAGAGAAGATAATTTAGTCGTATATAAAGGACACTGGGAGAGAAGAAATACTCGCTGCTTCACAGTATATCACATGAAGTCTTGCAGCAGTCTGAGCCTTTAGCAGCATAAACATGGTTCAGGGTCACCTGATTTGGCCACATGCTAAACTAGAAGCTAATACAGGGGAAATATGAGAAGAATACAAGTGATAGAATCTTTAATTGAAAAGTGTCCCTAGCTTTTATCATCCTTCTGAGACAGGATGTTTCTCATTTTAGAGATATTGTGCACAGTGAAAGCAGTATTGTTTAATGTGTGATGAAGGCCAAGGTAGTGCCATCTAAAGTATCTTGACAGAGTCCATGTTTCTGAGCTTGTTATGGCAAAGTAGAACAACCTCACTTTTATCTCAATGTAGAAGTAGAAAATTCACCAAGGCCTTTAAGACATGGCGTATCTAAGCCTAACAAAGCACTTTAGGTGCCCACATATACATAAATTGTATTTGCTGCCTTAACTTAGCCAGTGAGTGTAAGAAAAAGTAAAGTGAATGAATATTCAAGTGAAAACACATTAACACAAAATGCTGAACGCGACGTTCCCAATAACCACAGGAAAACTTGTGAAGTATATCTCTGCCACCCACCCTTCATCCTCATTCTGACTTTTTTCCCTTTTGCCAGGGTGTTAAAGAACTGATGCCAGCTGACACACTGTGCTTATCTCTTCGATGCACATGAATGATGTGAAAGTCACACCCTGATAACCATCCACAGAGCAATGTTAGTATGTCTTTTATGGTTTTGTGAACGCCAGCAGGGGTAAAAAAATTTAATTTAAGTCTGCTGACATTGTAGAATATTTTCTGACACAAAAGCTAAATGAAGACCTGAAAAAGATCAATTAAGCACAAGAGGCAGTGAATGCCATTAAAAAATAATAATAATAATTAACTTCCAATTGCAGTTAGTTTAAACTAAATTTGCAGTGAGTCATAATGTGAAGGTAAAATATGATTATTAATTAAGTACTGTGCACATAATGTTTAATAGTAATTACAGTAGCGTGTATGTAGTAGAGGTGGGAATCACCATACATCCCACGATACGATATTATCACAATACTTAACGCACAATACGATATTATTGCAATTTTTTAAAATATTTTGCGATATTCATTTTCTGTACATAAAGGTAAACTTTATCAAGATTCATTTTATCTAATATCAAAGTCTCGCACTCAGTCTTTCTCTCATTTCAGTTTTATTGTTGACAAACTGAACGGTTTGTATTACAGTCTAGTCCAACTTAACTGAACGCAACCATCTGGTACAATTATAGCTATTCTAAACTATGCAATTTGTGAAAACTATGCAGCCCATTCAGCAAGTGAAGAATTTGAAAGTAAATCAAAACAAAATATAATTTTACATTAAATAAAAAAGTTTTAAACTTAATTAAAATAAAACATGTCTTAAATGAAAATAAGTAAACTGTCATGTTTATTGCTGCCAAAAAAAAGTTAAACACATTTGGACAGTGAAGGAATGTCAGGATTCTTGCTCAGAAAAAGGATCAACATGAAGTCAGAGCATGTTCCAGTCCACAAAAACGTTTTTTGTAACAAAATATCGATTTCTGCTGTCCCTGTATCGATACATTATTAGCAAACAAAATATCACGATACTACACAGTATCGATTTTTTCCCCCACCCCTAGTATGTAGTACGATGGCATGAGCATGAATGTCGTGGTAATTTTGGGCTTTAGTTGAAATGTTCTATGACCTCAAATATGTACATACACCCCACTATTATTTATTTAAATGTCCCTTAGCAAGTTTCACCTCAACCAGAAACTTTTTTGAGCCATCAACAACTTTCTTGTGTAATTCTGGCTCTTTCAGAGTTCATTTAAATTTGTTGGTTTCCTGGTACCGACCCAGTTTTAAACCATACTCCAAAAGACTGAGGTTAGGGATTTGATAGGCCACTCCAGAAACTTAATGTTAGTCTGCTTTATCTATTCCAAGAATGGTTTTTGACGTGTCTTAGAAGTGTGTTCATGTTTCAACCATATAACTGTTGATCTGTGGTGAAGTTGAAGAATTTAGATATAGACCACCTCCATTAATCATAAATTTTGTGTATGTACCAGTACCAGTGGCAGCAAACCACACCCTTGAGGATGATGCTACCACCAGCTGACACAATGTTCATCTTTAGTCTTCTTAACATCTCTCTTGTTAATGTAGCTAAGCGGCTCGATCTTTGCCTTGTACAAGTGGGCAGCTGCAGATTTGAAGTTGCTGATTTTGGAGCAGGGGCTTTGTCATTGGTTGGCACCCTCTCAGTCCATGGTGTGATACTACTGTAAACTTCTGTCCAAAACTATGTGTCCACGCGGTTATACCACATACAGTTCAGGTGTCAAACAGGCCTAGAAGCCGGTTAGAAACCCCCTGGCAAGCGAACAAGACCGTTTGCTTCAAAGTAAGAGTTGTGCCTTCTGGAAAGTGTTATTTGCAGTTTGAAGGCACAGCATTTACTCTGAAGTCTCCGTTTCCAGTTTGGGGCACAGTTTCAATTTAAAGTAATTAGTGTTTGCAGACAAATTGGTGTCTTCTTTGCAAATTACAGACTGTGCCAGTCTGCTGGTAACCAAACAATTCTAAGGTCTTTAGCACAGCACTCTTTGCAATGGATTTCACCTAGCAACAACGACCAACCACTCGCCAACCGGTGGTTGCCAGGATATCTAATCAATCCTTGGGGATATGTTTCTAATCTGATTAAATGTTACTACAGCTAATGAAAAGATTAGCCAAACATTTAGAAGAAAAAAATTAAGGAAAAACACATTATTCCAAAAGCCACAGTCTAGTTTCTCACTAGTATTCCGATACCTAGATTCTTTGTTATGTCAATTATGCAGTAATGTGATTTTCTAAACAGGTGCTTTCGACTGAAAACTTCCATTTCTGCCAGCTACTTTAAAGAAATCCATCTATGTCCGCTGTAGTATTTGAAAAAATGATGCACATCAGATTATAACCATTCATTGCTCAGAGAAGTCTTTAAATTTCAAACGATTAGATTAAGTCTCCTTTAAAGCTCAGTCTATTTGTGCCTCAGGGCCTCTGCAGAGAACTTTAGTGCCCTGAATGAATAGGTTGTGTCTTTGAAACAAATGTGTATCGGTACAATGGAGGGACTGTGAAAAATGTTTCCAGAGTTTGAACATTGTGTTAAGCCACCGTTTAAAGTCCTGTCAATACCTGCAGCGAAGTATTGATCTCCTGAGGGCGCAGAGCTTTACAGCTTATTGATAGATTATGTAAATTCCCTTTGCAGTGTTTGGATGAGCTGCCTTTGCTGTGATATAAGACAACGACAAGCATCTCATCCATTTATTGTGACACGAGCTGTTGCTGTGAATTTTTAAAGTGGCTTCTTTGTTTCTATAGGCGAGCTACAAATACAGAGTGATTCTGGACAAATGGCTGATGGAGACAGAAGAAAAAAGTGTATATGGTCCTTAGGATATTATACAGGCTGAAATGAACCAAAGCATCAGTTTTACAGTTACTTGGGACACATTCTCAGTTTTCCTCCTTAAGTAATGCAGGTGTTGATGCGTACCGGATTAGGGGGTAAAGTAAATTGCACTGTCACTTTGTGAATGGTACTGAGGCCGTATTTCCCTGTGACATGACTGCTACAGCGACTGACTTAAAAAGTGGGTGACAAGGTGTTGCTATGGAGACCTCAGCGAGGAACCTGCAGCAGCCTATCCATGGACAGTTTATGCAAACACTAGACCGAGTGTATCTATAGCACTGTTTTATAGAAAACATCAAAGGACACCAGGTTAAAGAGTCTCTCGGTAACGCTGGGCATGTAACCAAAACAAAAGAGCAACATGACAAATCTATTTTTAAAAATCTATTTCTTTAACGATTGCTGCATTTTCTAACTGTAGAGCAAGTGAGATAAAACTAAGCTACAGCAAACCATGAACAGATAGATGATGTACAGACATAGTTTAGAGATAATCAGCAGATCAATTGTATCATAAGACCCAAATTCTGAAACTACTAGTGAAAGTTCTGGGTGCTTAGTATTCTAACTAAAAAGTCAAACCCAAACATCCAAATTACCTGCCACTGTGTACTTATGCAATATTTGATTAAGTGACCTTGCTAGAACCCGTCAGAGCAGCTTTAATACTTCATGGATAGATTCAACAAGGTCCTGGAAACATTCCTCAGAGATTTTGGTCCATATTGACATGACAGCATCACAGAGTTGCTACACATCCATGATTAGTTTCATCACATTCCAAAGGTGCCCTAATTAGGCTGAGATCTGGTTACCCCTGCTTCAAGGCAGGATGGATCCATGCTTTCATGTCGTTTACGCCAAATCTGACCCTATAACCAAAAGAATCATCAGATGAGGCAATATTTTTGCAGCTTTTTGTACAGTTTTGGCGAAATGAGCAAACTGTAACCTCAGTTCGTCCAGTCTTTTTCTGACAGGAGCAGCATCAGGCGTGGTCTACCGCTGCTTAGCCCCTCTGCTTCAAGTTTGGACTCGTGTCAGAAATGCTCTTTTGCAAATCTTGGTTGCAACGATGAGTAATGGGTTACAGCACGACACACTTTATTTTGCAATTAGCCGAGTTTAGCAGATTGAGAAACAAAGTGCTAGAGCAGTCTACAATTTGAGGACTGAAAATATGAACATTAGTGTCGTTTTCAGTGCATGAAAGGAGTGACAGTGAAGTGCAAACTACACCAGAAACAGCTTTCCACTGCTGCTAACACATCATTGACCCTTTCTGCAAAGTCGCCAGCTAATAGCAGGAACCTTCAACAGTGTTTAAGCGATGTTCATACTGACCCCAAACACGCAGCCAGAGCACACATGAATAAACTAGTCACTGTATTATGGAAATAAAAAAACACTAAAGATGGAAAACGTTCAGGAAAAAACAAAAAAAGTACAGTTCAAGGGTGCATTAAAAAACCTGCCAGCTAAATGTATGACTCATCTGAATGACTAATTAAAGGCGATTAGATACAGAAGTCTGAGCAGTGTATTAACCCATGTTCATAACCTCTAAGTGTCAGCCTTTAAACATCTAATTGACACGTTTCATAGTCAGTTATACTTTTGAGAGATTCTTTCAGCATGTGCCCGTCTTCAGGTACTGCAGCAATCATGACCCACATTAAAACATAGTTTCTGTCTTCATTTCTCTTTGTTGGTAAAAAATGACCTAAAAATTGAATAATTCTGGAAACTATGCAAATACCTAAAGCAAATGACCATTATGATTATGCATCATTGAAATTCAGATGGAAAAGATGAGGCTCCTATTTTGTAACATCCATCAATATGGTAATTTTAACATTTACTCCCCCTGTTCTCCATTTCTTGGTTCTGTACTTTCTACTCTGAGAGACTTGAAAGCACTGCAGCTGTTTGAAAGCACACAGGCACAAATCGCACACAGACGCCTGCTCACACACACCATAAAAATCATTCTGTTTAGGTAAAGTCACCTTTTTTTTTTACTCTTTAGCTACTTATTCTGATATTAACATTCCAGAAAGTAATCACCGAATTATCTTTGGCACAGAAATTCATTTAATTTGCTCCAGGCACTTTGGTCTCTAGATAATCCAATGCTCGCCCAAAGTATGTAAATAGCTGAGGACATTTGCAATAATTAAATTATATATATTAAAATCAAAATGCTAATCCATTAACGTAGCACCTTTTAAAAGCACATCCAGATAGAGAATGACCACAAAAACAAAAACGGTTTCATGGCACTCTTTGGGTCCAGGGGGGATTTGGCGTGATGGTTACTGCTGAACAGATTATTAGAATTTTTCAAGATTAATGCGTCCACAGCTGAGGAGTAGAGCTAAATATCAGGTTATCCGAGTGTTATGGTTGGAGAGAAATGGTTGCGACAAAGTTATAAGAGTAGAAATGTTAGCGACTTCATGATACGCTTGATATGGATTTGCAGAAGCATTATACGTTCTTTTATATTGCTGCTGTATTAGTAGATTTTGTTAAGGCTTAGGAGAAAAACTTGCAGGCATGGTGCTCAGCTGAGACTTTAATCAAGCACAGTGTAGGGCTACAGGACAAAAACCTAAGCAATAGCTTAAAGTATTAAACAAAGGATTGAGTTTTCAGCCCCAATGTCTGCAGGTCCTGAACAGAAAACCGTTTTCAAGGCAGCTCAACTGGTTACCTGATTTAATTCCCAGAGTTGGCTTTTATTGTACAGGTGTGTTTTCATCAGAAGGTTGGCAGACCGGCTGGCAAAGCAGGGTGACTTCTTAGAGCAGAAGAGGACACAGAAGGTAAGTTTGAGTTCAGAGGCTGGCAAAGAAAAAACATCAAAAGCTAGGAAGAGTTGAGATGGTCTGAGTAAAACTACCATACTATGTAGGTTAACAATCTGGTAAGCAGAGGAGAGCCAAGGAGGGTTAAATACTGCAGGTAAGTGAGTAATGAAACCTGCCAGAGCCTGAGAAAGCCACACCCCTAAGACCCACGAGTATACACACCTGACAGAGGGAGACAGGTAGAGCCAAAGAGGGTCAGCACCTGGAGGATGAGGGGACCACGACATTTACTGGTTAGCTTGTCAGATACTTAATAGAGATGCCATCCTGTATAAGATCTGGATTAAGGTCAGTGCAGTTCTTTGTATGGGACCTGGTATGCCCAAACTACATTAGTTACTTTATGTATGAACTTTTCTTTTCAAATTAAATCTTTTTATTAGTATGATTGTATGCAAAAATACATACGTTTTTCACTAAATTGAACCATAGCACTGCTTACTTGCTTGAATTATTATATGATATTAATAATGTTACGTTAGCTGACAGAACAGTATGTGCTAAAATCAGCTTAATCACTAGTTTGACATCCAGGACTCTAAAGAAACGAAAAATATTTGTGGTTCTACATTGTAGATGTCAATCAAACTGCAGAAAAGTTTATAGAAAGCACTGTATTAGTCACTCCCCAGTATATACAGTAGTATACATCAAACTGCGAATCACTTTGTAACTTTTTGTTTTAATTTGACCACCTGTCATGTTTTTTAATAGACAAACAGCATCTGGGCTTTTCAAATTTGAACAAATCTTAAAAGTGTCAGATGAATGTAACAGGATATTATCTGTGAAGCTAACACAACATGAGAAACAGTGTTTTTGTTCATGGTAATGATGCTGTGTATATGCAATGTAGAGTTCGTTGCTATTTAAATAGAGCCCAAGGCAGAAGTCTGTGCCAGTGTTTATTTGAGGAGGCAATCCATTGTTGTTGGTGGTGTTTTTATGGAAATGTTTGACAAAAAGAATGAATTAAATAGTCCCAATTTTGTTGTTAGGTTAGTGCTATTTTGTTTTCTCATTTTTCACTTAAAAGTTTCTTTTTCGTTTTTTTTTTTTTGTAAAGCATAGTTTCAGGGTTCAACTTGTCTCATTTCTGCGTTTCTATCTAACATCACACTATGGATGTATCAGAGAGTAACTTGGGGTTAGGATCTTGCTAAGTAGGTGACCTGCTCGACCTCCTGAGCTACAGCCAACCCAAGCTGCTTATGGTTAACAAGTTTAAAAACACGATACCCATAATCCTTTTTAAACTGACATCGAATACACTGGTTTCTCTAATCTATCTTGACTTCATCCTTGAATACACACATCACTTCTCTATAGAAGTTGTGACAGTAATCTTACTAGGTCAGACATACAACATTTATGTATCACTTATGTGTTTTTTAAGACACCATGCAGTCACATTACTTATAAGACAGCAGCAACACAAGTCCCTCTTACATCAACCAAAAACATAAAGGTTTTGGAGAGTGCCCTAAAATGCAACATGAGGACAAATTCGGCTGCAAATTCACACCTCTGCAAAACCTCCATCTCCACTTTGCTCTGCAGTTTTACATCTACGGAAATGTTAATGTGTGTTAAAGTGTTAAACTCAGAATACAACATTATGGTAATGTCTTTACCAACATGAAGACAGAGTCTGTGACAGCTCAGATTAACAAGAGTTACCACCAATCGCAACAATTCCAGTTCATTAACTTGCAGCTGTTTCTAGAAGTCTTTCTTAAATCCCTGCACAATCCTTTGTCTGCTGGACATTTCCAACCAAGAGAACTTTAGTGATTTAATAGGGGTGCAACAATACTCGTATCGATATTGAACCATTCGATACAGTGCTTTCGGTTCGGTACGCATATGTATCGAACAATACAAAATTTTTAATTTATTTTATCAACTTTTCTTCTGACGATGCTGTCTGTGTTGAGAGCTCAGTGGATCTGCGTTCGACTACTCCACCTAGGCTGCACTGTCGAGCACAGATCCACTGAGCGCAGCGCAAGCTAGCAAGACAGAAGCTAAGCTCGTTGCAACATGGCAAATTGAACCTCCCCCACCCTCATTCAGATCTGGCCTTTGGAACTATTTTGGTCTTCATATGAAGTATGACCCTGAAGGTAAGCGCGTCATGGACAAAAGTAAAACAGTATGTCGGATGTGCCTCGCAATGCTCAATTGGTGGGAACTATAAACTCTCTTTTCCAAAGATGAGTGATTTCTCAATCAGATAGATTTATTTTTTTATTATTACTTTGTTGTTTCAGCAACATTAAATTTAAAAATTGTACTTTTGAGTTAAAATATATATTTATAATTTTAATAAATGACAAATTAAAAAAGCATGAACATTTTTTTGTATCGAAAAAATATTGAACCGTGACACCAAAGTATCGAACCGAACCGAACCGTGAATTTTGTGTATCGTTGCACCCCTATGATTTAGAGATATCAAGATCTGATTGTTAATTTGCACTGTGTACTTTATAGTCAATTCAATCAAATCAATTTCAGTTTTACTAATATAACACCAAATCACAACAGGCACCTAAAAGCACTTTATATTGTAAGGTAAAGAGTAAACAGTAAAAAGTAAAGGTGCACTGATATGCTCAAATACTAACCGCACAAAGAATTTGGCATCTGTAATTGTAAACGTGACTATTGAGAGTTGATGGTTAAAAAACTCAAGCCTTGTGCAGTATTTCACCTAATGTGCTAATGGACATTATGTTGTACAAATACCAAGCCTCGTTTGCCATTATGGTGTTGTTATGGCAAAACAAAGCTAAAGGTTCCATGTCTCAGTAATAGAATAGTGATACTTTAACACACTGATATAATGTCTTCCTTTTCCGAAAAGGGCATCACCTGTGTAACAGTGTAAAGCGTTAAGTGCTCTTTTCATAGACATTACTGTTATTTTTTTTTATTGTGCTCAGTATTTTCTTCCTGAACACGTTCATGGCACTTCCATCAGGGCCATATGGTGTAATCTTGAGTAATAAAGAGACCTTAAGTTTATGCCTGAAGGAACAAAATCAGTATTTTCTTGCTGTGCATCAAAATAAAAACGATGATAAGGTTGTGCCCTGCTGGGAAAATTGTTGCAGCTCTCTCTGCATCAACAACACGTGGTTAGGTTTCTCCTCTTCAGCTTGACTAAAAATAAAGCTGAATTGCAGCCAGGGAAGGTCAGTATGGATTATGGAGCACTGTGCTCCCTGTGGAAAAGACTTGTTTGTTGTCCGTCCCAATGTCAGATCAAGAATCGGGAGGGAAAGTGCCTCTCTCAGCAGGTCCAGACTTCCTGTCAATGATAATCCGATGGAATGGCTGATCTGAGCTGGATGGACCGAGGCCAGCATGGAAGAGACAAGCCAGGGTTTTGTGTTTTAAGCTTGAATAATGCTCAGAAGCTTTCCAGGCTGATAAAGCATATAGATGAAATTGACTGTTTACATAGATTGCATGTTGGATATAGTCATGTTGAATGTATTTCAGGATAATGCTAGCAAGCAACCAAACATTAATTAGTCAGTGTGCACGCTTTGATTTAATTAGGCCTTAAATCTTTAAGTTAAGTGGTGTTAGGGTTTCTTTTACTCTGCCTAAGAGAATAAAGTAAAGTCTTGTGTCCTTTCAGAGAGTCCTGTAAAGTTACCACATTCACTTTTAGACAGGAGCACATACCACTAACTCGTAGCTGTACCAACTCTTAGTCCCAGCACAAATTTACACAAAAACATGACAACTGAACAAATATGGAAACCTGTTTGCTTTAGACTAACTGCACACAGGTAATCATTCACAGTAAGTAAGTGAGTAAGTAAGTCCACTTAAATTTCAGTCAATAAAAGTCATAGCTTAGCATTAGCAAAAAGCTAAGGTTAGCATTAGCAATAGCAAACTTGTGTTTGATTCTTTTCTGTCATCTTAGTTTTCCCAGCTGTCCTTCTGCTAGTCACATCACTTCCACTTCCCCACACTGTAAAACTCAGTACTGACATCATTGCTGCAGTCCAATCATCTTTCTGCTACAAAACTGAACACTTGCATAATTAAAGCAAACTGAAATTTGAATACTATCAAAACTGGTTTGCCAATCGATTTTGTGTGTCTCACCTGATTAACAAAGTCATTTTTCATTGTCAATTCAATGCTTTTTTCACACAAGATGTAAGCTTTAAAGGCTTTAAAGCAAAGGGTTTGGTCTGCAACAATGAAAGCTATTGCAATGGTTAGGCTTGGTATACGTCAGGGGTCTGCAACCTTTAACACCCAAAGAGCCATTTGGACCTGGTTTCCACGCAAAAGAAAACACTGGGAGCCGCAAATTCGTTTTGACATCTAAAATGAAGATAACACTGTATATATTGTGTGTTGCTTATGAAATCCTTGAAGTGCTACAGAGAAAATGACACTTTATTTATGTAATTAACACATTTTGAACTCTTAAAGAAATATAACAAAAATGAAAGACACCCTGCTGAACTAAAATGATCCATGTAGCAAACAAAAACTGTTATATCGCCTTTGGGCTTTTGGAGCCTTGACCTGACTTTTAAAAAATAATTGGAAAAAAAGCACTATGCTGCTAAAAAATGAAAAATAGATATTTGCAAAATTCTGCCTAAATATGTATTTTACCTGGTTAATGTGTGTGGCGGGGCGTGGTCTGCAGCGCCGCTGCAGGGGAGGGGGACGCACCTGAGCGGCAACCGCAATCCGCCTCGCCACCTTTAAGTCTGTGCTGTTGTGGTGGTATGCATCGGGCTGTGAAAAGTGGTCAATAAAGAGATGCTGAAAAGCGTGTTCATGCAAACATCGTCAGGTCTGCCGTGATATGTTTACAATGGGACTTCTGCTCCTGAACCTCTGCGCACAGCGTCTGCATATCGGGGCTGTACAAAATCACTTTCATCTTTACGCAGGACTGTAAGCTGTCATCTGTGAGGCATGAGCTGTGTTTGTTTTTAACGGTGGAGAATAGCTGCTGACATAACATGGATCCAAAGATCCATAATTGGCCCACCTGGGGTTGAAAGTCTCGATAAATGCACGGCGTTTCAGCGGGTACACCGGCTTCCGCGAGTGTGACGCTTATTTTGAGCGATGAAAAAATAATAGAATATAATTTTATTTTTATATTTCAAAATCACAATAATCTTCCGATTTAGAACTACAAGTTAAAAAAGAACTAACATAAATAAAATACATTTCAGCTAAATCCTTCTAATTTATTTTCCCAAACCACGCGGAGCCGCACTATAAGGACTAAAGAGCCGCATGCGGTTGCCGACCCCTGGTATACGTGATCAGTACCAGTCTCTTTGAAGTACTTCTTGACTACTCATTGCCTCTGAACTCCAACTTGCCGTGGGCACAGCTCATACTGCTGCTGATGAGTAGAGGGCTTTAATCTTTAGTGCAAATGGCAAAGCAAGTGATGGAAAACGGTTGCAGTTGAGGTAGATGTTTCACCTGCTGCAGAGAGCTTTCAGTTTCCAATGGCATAGTTTGCGCCTCAGAACCTCCAGCTGCAGGAAAGTAGGTTTCTATTCCCAGAGTTTCATGAAACAAGGCACTAAAATTGCTGTTGATGCAGAGAAGAGGGCTCAAATCTTTTTGTAGAATCTGAAGAGCACGAGTCATCGAATAAATTATGTGCTGAACACCCATCATTCAACTACACAAACACTCATTCAGCACACTCATTAAACCCAGTCCATTGCTTATCCTTATCACTTCTGTTAGGTTATTTGACTTCTCAACAAAGTGTTGATGTATGAATTTATCAACCCAAAGGTAGTACCGCCCTTCTGTGTTCCCCTCTGTTTGATTCTGTCACTTAAACAGCTGTAACCTACTTCCTTGCAGGTGGTTTGGGGGTGGGGGGTGGGGGGGGGGTGATCGTGTCCTTGGCTAATGCTAATGCGTGCTTCATTGATTAAGTTTAAATCAATAGCTGGGCCTGTTGAAAATGAATTATGTGCCTTATAGTTTTTCTTACTGTATACCAATTAGAAGCATAGCTCCTTGGTGTAAGAGGTTTACAGCAAATTTGTTCATACAACCAATTCGCAGTTCTCTTAGATTCGGATTTACTGTAAATTTTGTTGTCACAGAATTTTAAATCAACATTTCTGTTCCTGTATCTGGTGTAAGTGTTTAGTTTCGAGTGACCTGTTGGGTAATTTTATTCTCCCTTTATGTTGCAATTTCTACTCTCATGTAGTAATAGTAAAACTAGAACATGTGTGATTATTTAAATCCGTGCCACATTCTGTGAAATACTTCCAATATTCACTCTGCAAAGTGCCAAACAGCAAAACACACCTCTGGTCTGGGGAAATTTCTTCCATTCTAAAAATAAGGTGCACTCACAACAATGTGGCCACGAGTGTACACATGACTATTTGCTTGCATGGCTGTGTGCAAGTTTTGCATGCATGAAACTGACTGGCTTATTATTGGCAATACGTGAAATGGACCAGCAGTTCACCAAACCAGGTTGAGAACTGGGAATTGGTTGATTGACCAGCCAGAGACCACAATCAGTTCATTTCTAGATGATAGACTGTGTGATGCTATTATGCCAACATGGACACCTTAATGAATCTGTGCCACAAAGAATTAAGGCTGCTCTGAAGGCAAACAGGAGTCCAACCCAGTACTAGTAGAGTATTTCTAATTAAGTATCTGATTAATGTAAGTAGGCTCTTCCAATGTGACAGCGGAGAATTGCATTTAATCTCTCTGACATATAATTAGTTAAGCAATCAGTCATAATCAGTTGTTGGACATCAGCTGAACAGGTGAACAACAGTAAGTCATAGCATTTATCTGATTCTTAATTCCTTTCAAAAAGCATTATATTTGTCACAACAGGAAGAGGTACAAATGCTAATGAGTTAGCGCTTTAGTGTTTGTCAGATAGGTTCCCAGTGCTTTGGCCCATCAGCTTACAGGTTTGTAGTAAACTGGTGGAAACCCCGATATTGCATTTTGTCTGGGATGAAAATCTTGCACTTGTTTAACTTTGAGAAATAAAGTGAGAAAAAATACTAAATGGCTTAATATGAAAACACCTGCAACAGTGGCATTTTGTCCTGAGTGACATGCTCAAACAAAAGGCTCAGAAAGCCTCTGCTTGCGTTACTTAGTGCCATTGCCTGTCATGCTCTCGGTGTGGGTTTGACACCCTCATAGCACTTTTCTGCTAATATCAGTGTCATCCATTATGGCAAAGAGGTTTGGTGTTGTGACAGCCAGCCTAACTCCACGAGACAGTCTTTACTATATTACCCATCACCTGTGATGAGTATTGAAATTACACTGACCCGAGATGACCGGTGCTTTATGTCGGTTGTAATTGTGCGTTCACATTTCCTCAGGTGGCAGCTTTAATTGCAGACCAAGAAAAAAAAAGATGGTGAAAGGACAAAAGTTGAATCATTTCCAGAAAGCAGGCCATTAATTATGATGTGCTGTAATTGCAGATCTTTGGGGCCGGCCAATTATGTGATTGGAGCGAAAGCTGGCAGCCTCAGTCTCCTGTGTTTTGGAAATAAGTGACATGTTTTGGAACTGACATACTTTAGGTTTCAAATGTCTTTTTTTTTGTGCGTTTCTTCAATTTTTCTCATTAAATTTCTTAGGAAAATTGAATTTGCACAGTCATGGGACACTGTGATTGATTGGTGAAGTTAGAAATGAAAATGAAATGACAGCATCTGTGAAAATATAACCAAAAGAAAAAGATCTTTTAGCTAATTCGGGTCAATTAGGTGCCCAGTCAGTTAATACAAGCCAGCTTTTAAATGCATAGTAAAAATGGCCAAGTTTTTTAGTCTTCAAACATCTGGCCTGTTTGATATTTCTCATTGAGCTATTTGCCTCAGTGACTTGTTGGAGAACTTTTTCTAGTGTAACAACAATTTTCAGTTAGTGAGTGAAAAACTGCTTGTATGTGCAATGGTCACCAATAACAGGGCATACACAAGAGAGAAACTGCAAATATTAAAAACAAGAAACACAACAAATAACCTAATGGCTACACCAGAAAGCCTCTTGGACATTAATGGGATAACCACTCGGACAAATCGAGCCCATCGCTGCCACTTCGGTGTCGCACGGCACTTCAGGTGTGGTAAATTTGTTTTGCAGCATTTTCTATTTACATGGTGTTTTTCATTTACTTTTATTTGTATGCATTTTGATACTTGTTGCACTTCTGATTAGGAACACACTTTTACTCTTAAATGTGTTTATGTGTCATTTTTGACATTTGGAGTGTCCCTCGCATAAACTTTGTAGTTAGAAATTTAAAAACTTACTTATCAAATGCTGTTTTCAAGTATATGCAGTAGGAGAAGGAGCATGTGTAGCTCCTTGACATTAGTACACAAAAAATTGTTTTTTTTATGGATTTATGCTTTTCTTTCTGACCGAGCCATGTAAAGGTTGCAGAAGAAATCAAGGCTCATCAGACCAGGCAACATGGTAATTATAGACTCAGTTTCCTTTAATTAATTAAGACAAATGGCATCCTGTGTGGTCTTCTGCTACTGTAGCTCATCTGCTTCAAGGTTTGACATGTTGAGCATTCAGAGATGCTCTTCTGCATACTTTGGCGGTAATCTGCAGGTATTTAAGTTACTGTTGCTTTCCTATCAGCTCAAAGCAGTCTGGCCATTGTCTTTAGACCTCTAACATCAACCAGAAAATTTCACCCAGAGAAGTATCGTTCACTGGATATTTTCTGTTTTTCAGACCGTTCTCTGTAAACCCTAGAGGTGATTGTGTGAGAAATTTCCAGTAGATGAGCAGTTTCTGAAACACTCAGACCAAGTCCCTCATTCACCTTTCTTCCCCCGTTCTGATACTTGGTTTGAACTTCAGCTGATCATCATGAATACGTCTAAATGCCTAATTGCACTGAGTTTGTGCCATGCTATTGGCTGATTAGATATAGACCACCTAAACCAAGACCAAGACAATACCAAGACCAGAAAGTATCGAGACCAAGACAAGACCAAGACAGACTGAGTCAAGACCAAGACAAAGTCGAGACGAGACCAAGACCGAGACCGAGACGAAAAAGTCTTTAAACTGCAGCCAGTTTAAAAGACCAGCAGTGAAAGGAAATTAAGTGAGGAGCCAGCTCTCGCTCAATGGGAGTCGACTCTTCTGATTCACTACAAAGCACTCTCTAAGCACGGCTCTTAGAGCTGATGCTTTTGCACATGACACATTATTGAATGTTACATTGTGTGTCATGGATACTGTTGACTCCAAGACCAAGACAAGACCAAGACCAAAGTCCGTCGAGACCAAGAGCACATAAAAGTGGTCTCGAGACCAAGACCGGTCTGGAGACATCCAACTCTAATTAGATATTTGCATTAACAAGCAGTTGAACAGTGGCAGTTGGGTATTTGCTTATTATTAACAAATGATTTATTTTATCCTTTGAGTCATTAATAGATAAAGTTTTAATAGTGCTTAGTAACTGAGGTTCTGCATGTTGGTGATGATTTCCATTATATATAATGTTAATATGTACTAATATCTCCTTGAATTATTTGTCATGTATTGCAATTTCATGAGTTTGATTGGATATTGATGATATTAGGGTCAAAACGATGTTACTAATTCCCCATCAGAACCTTCTGAGTAATCAGAGAGCATTAGATAAAAGCATTTTATGTTTTAGTACTTTACTTCAGTTTGCATTTCTTCCTGCTATTCTTGGTGCAACTTGATTTGTTTTTAAATTGCAAACAGTTCATCTCTAGGAAACACAGCAACCTTGAGTTTATTGTTTGCTTATTTCACACTCTTCAGACCTTCAGTCTCTCCTGTCCTGTTTTACTCGTCTCTTCCCAATTACAATTCTTCTGAGTGTCTCTGTCCTTTCGCTATGCATGAGCTTTCTTATCCTCCATGTGACCTCGCTTAGGAGACTGCTCACGCCATCCATCATGGGAATCAATTGCCCTTAGTCACTAAACAATTATAGTTAGCTATTTAAAATTTGGTGTGTGAGAAGAAAAGGGGTTAGCTTCGTTAGCTCATTAATTCACCATGTTTTGGATTTCCTGTGAAATGCTGTAGTTAACACATAGATCCATTATGGGGTCATTTCACAACCAAACAGTAAGGCTGACCCTGCTGTCCTTTACTGTTCGTTGTGAACACACATCGGTGACAGGGTGATGAGAAAGAGGCATGAATGCCCTTTCTTCTACATCTTTCTGACCTTTTTAAAATTTGGAAATACTGCTCTGGGCTCTCAATTGCCAAAGATGGATTGCTGTGCTGAGAAATGTGTTGGTCCCTTCAAGATTATAGAGTATTTGAAAGAAATACCTCGCTAGTGCATTTGGCAAGAGACAATGGGTGTGACAAAAATTCTCGGAAAGCAAACCACAGGGTGAAAAACAAAACTTCTCTCTAAGCAAGTGTTGATATGAGATGTGCTGCCAACTCTTATTGGTGTGCGGCTGACTGAACAAAGTCATCCTCCTGCCTGTAAAAATTAATCAGTAAAATGTTTCTCCCTTTCACTTCAAGGTAAATGATTTTTTATGTCAACTACTGCTTTTTAAGACATTTGTGTCTTTACTACATTCAACTTATGGAACTTTTGTATCGTGCTGATAGTTTTAAATATGTAGCCACAGTACACAGTACTACAGCACACAGTTTGAGAACCACTAATTAAGCCTCCTGATTAAGACCATTGATCAATGGTGAATGTACCATTCACAGAGAGTTGGGGAATGGCTGCAATCACAGCTTTTCAAGGTGGCAAAAGATGCACCCTTAGATGCTCCCTTAGATGCTCCCTTAGGCCCATCCTCGATTCAGAGGTCTTTCCCTTTTCACGTAAATGGCCTCCTTGACTCCCCGCTCAAACCAGCGTTCCTTGAGAGTGCATCAAGATGTCATTTAACTAAATTCATGTATAGTCCCTAAAAAAACAGTATGCTTGTTGTTGTTGGTGTTTTGACCATGTCATGTGACCAACAGTTCCTCAATTCCCCTTGACCTTGTTCAAAATAAAAAAACAAACAAACAATAAACCAGTGTCAGACCAACATACCACTGACTAATCTACAGGTGCTCAAAATCTAAATCAGCCCTCCAATTAACAGCCTGTGTGACCAAATTTGTATTTTATGAAGTATTTTTAGTCGTTGCTGACATAAACATGGAAGCTGTCAAATTACCAGTACAGGCAGTTCCTTCTGAACCAAAATAAAAAAATAAATTAAATAAATCAGCCTCACTGAAGAGCACAAGGACGTTGCTTTTTTTGGTAATCAATTCAAGTTAAAACCAGCAAGCTTATGAATGCTGACGTAGTTAAATATTATATTCATTCTTTTCTTTAACCTTTAGGCTTACTCGTGTCACTGGCATCATTAGTGTCTTTTGCTCTGCTCTGTGGCAGCAAACACAATATCGCCAGCTAATGTCAATGCTGATGTCCCATGTTAGCGATGGAAACCATGCCTCCCTCGGTGGCTCACTTAAACACACTTGCCCTTTTAGCCCCACTTACCTAATAGCTGTCGGCACATTGATCAACCCCCACGCTGTCTGTCACCTCCCGCGTGCCGTCCCTAGGCGCTGATGAGCTCGGACAGACAGCGTCTCTTGCTTGTAAGGTACCCCAATTCGTGACCTTTACAAGTTCGGACCACAATTTACCGAAGATTAGCTGAGTCTAACATGTAAATTAATCCAGAGAAAGGGCAGGGGAATCAATTTCTCTTTAGTTTACATATCACTGTATCTTCTGGGATGAGAATCATTGGGACAGAACCAAAAACAATTACAAAGATTTTAAAGAAAAACAAGCAAAGGCGAGACGGAAAGATGTGACCTTTTAAGCTTCAAATTAAAGTTTAAAGAGTTTTAAAGAGCTCTTCGTTTATGAGCGATAACTTTGCAAAGATTTCTCTTTATGTTAACATATGGTAGTTTTCATTCTTTACTAAATGAATGCCTTTGAATTAAGTTAATATGCAACAACCTTGTTCTCTATTGAATATATGCTCTCATCAAATCTGCAACATGATGGCTCAAAATGTCAGGATCATTTACATCCATAATCACAGTGTTCTTCTCTCATAGCCTTGCTCTGTAAATCCTCTGGTTCGGTCTGGATCTCAAACATTGATACGCTCTCTCCCCAATGGCAAGGCAATACTTTTTAAACCAATTAGGTGGCCCTGCTTCCCAAGACATCACCATTGACAAGTAGCCAATGCAATTTCCATAACGGAGTGACTGGCACCCTCAAGGGCAGTCCTGCAGCACTGGGGACGGTGCTGCCATGCATCTTAGAGTTGTTCTAAGTTCACTCATTTGAAAAGTCACATTTGGAAGAAGCCAAACACTCGTCTTGAGTCAGCAAAGTTTTGTGCTTTAATTGCCAGCCTTTAATAATGTCATCAGTAAAACCACATGACCGGCTTGATGTGAAATACTCTACCTGTGGTGTTTCTCAAGGGCAATTAGCAGTTTACCTTCCTCTCCGAGCATCCAAGAACACTGTGACTCCAAATTACAGCAAGGCAGTGAATCAGCTTTATTAGATTACTTCCAACCTTGACCCCGCAGCTCTTAGGAGGAGAAGACCGTCTCAATGTGGGAACTCATCTCACTCTAAATTACTTCAGCTTGACCCCAAACTTCAGTTACAGTATGTTTTACATCCTGTGGTATTCTGTTTACGTCGCCCTCTTGTTGGGCTAAGTTAGCATGTGGGATGTGAAAACCTCCAAAGAAATGAGACACAGAACAATAATAATCCACTTACAGTTATGATGGAGAATTAGCAGAAATATTAAAAAGCTCTAGTCACTGCGTTAGATATGGATATAGTAACAATTTAAGCTTGTTTGTCAAAAAAACACAGCAACTCTCAGTGAATTGTAAGACCAATAAGAACTGTCATGAGATAGTGAACAGACTTTTGATTTCACAGTTTCCTCTCTCTTGCCCTCTAAAGCGATTCAAGTGAAACTCTCTAATAAGGAGAAGCAATTAACTTACAGTAGGTATGTAATTAAAAAAACAAACCTCTCATTCGCTTGATTTTAATCTTCTGTTGCATTCTTGTGAATATCCCACACTGTATACCTTCAAAGCATTGATTTTGCACATCTTGAGTTAAAAGGTCTTCAAAATGCAAGAGGTCCGTGGGTGCAGCAACAAAACAATAGCAGAACGTTCTAGAGAAAAATTAATGTATAATTGTTCTTCTACTGTTTCTGGCAATAACAATTCAATTCCCGGGATTAAATTTGTCTGGAGTTGAGTGCAATTTTAAAGCAGAGCTCAACATCATTTCCTAAATATCACAAATTTACCAGCTTTGGGACAATAACTCAAAACACTGAATAAATGCAGAATGTGCAGGGCTTGTTTTTGATGTGACCAGGATCACTCTGTTTATTTCTCAGTTTTGAAAATGAGGCTATAAGCACTATGTGCATGTTGCACAGAAGCAGTGATGTCAATATGAACTTAAACGTGTCATTGTAACCAATCGAAAATGCATTTGTGCACAGTGAGCAGGGGAGCCTGCGAACACATATTCCAAGTTTACACAGTGAAATAGCTGGGGCACGATGTGGATGAGGCCAGCACCATTACAGATTTATTTTCAAATGAAGTTATTTGTAATATCTCTACAGTTACAATCTACAGAGTGATTTCATGACTTTATGCAGTCTTTTGAAAAACTAAGTACACTTCATGATTTAGTAGCTTATAGAACCAACTTTAGCGTAATAAGTTGAAGTAATCGTTTTTTGTATGACTTTTTCAATCGCACATTTTTCTGGAGGAATTTTAGCCCACTCTTCTTTACCACACTGCTCTAGTGTATTGCAGTCCCACCACAGCATTTTAACATTTCACTCAGCCTCAGGTGTGGACTTTAAGTAGACTATTACAACACCTTGATCTTTTTCTTTTTCAGCCATTCTGTTGTGGATTTGCTGCTGTGTTTGGGATCACCGTCGTGTTGAATGACCCAATTTCCTCCAAACCTTAGCTGTCAGACAGATGTCTTTACATTTGACTCTACTTTGGTATACACAGGAGTATTACAATGTGCCCAGGTCCTGTGTGTGAAAAACACGCCCAAATCATCACCCTCCCTCTACCCGGTCGTTAAGTCTGACGTCACTAGCCGTGTCTGGGCCTAAACTCTGCTGCAGGTCCATATATCAAACGATCACTATGTCATTACTGAGAGTTGAGTCTTTCATCTTTAATAAAATGATCAGCGTTCTGCTCTACCAGGTGTAACAATTGAGTTTAACATCCAGGCATCCATGAAAACGGAATTTATGACATTTAACGGAGTTAGAAGTTAGCAGGAAGTTAGCTCGCTAGCTTCTATCTAAATACAATATAGCATGTCCTGACTGCGGGGTTTTGGAAACAAATTAAAACGTACAGCTCTGTTATCACTTCCAACATAAATGAAGACAGAAAACTAAACAGCAGTGACGTTTGTAGGGTTACTGAAGTTTGGCTAGCTGATATATAATGATGTGCTACATGACCGCTAGCGACACAGCTATGTTAGCATAATATAAACAAGCTAACTTTTTTTCCACTCGATAAAAGTTAACGTGAGTGTTCTCGGTGGTCAGGAACAAATGTAATCGCATGGCAGGATGCTGTAAAAGGACCAAACTTCAGCCAGGAGAACAACTGAGATAATCCATCCACAATACGAGGTTAGTCATTCATATACTGCTGCATGGGCTGGGCTGTAGTTACATCCTAAGGTTTTAAAAACTGAGCTTAAATAAATGATTAGCGGTAATAAAAGCCGAGGGAGGTCAACAGTGATCACTGACTTTTTGAGATTAAATAGAAGAAAATACAAAACATTAAACATGTTAACAACACAAAAGCCATATTAAACGCAGACTACTTTAGGCCTGGAAGTAGGATCCGTCACGTCATCACTTAACGACCGGACTGTACTTGACAGTTGGTATGATGCGTTTGTGCAGATGTGCTGTGCTTGGCTTTTAACACACATGGTGTTGTGCATTGTTGCCAGACGTCTGCACATCTATTCAAAAGGGTATTGTTCCAGAAGTATTGTAGTTTGTTCTGATGCAAGAGAAAAGAATCGTTCTCTTGGACGACAAACCAAGACAAAACTTGATCAGTTTTTTTCTAATTGTACTGTCATGACCTTTAACATTTAATTTTCTAAATAAGCCCAGCAAAATCTGAGATGTATTTCTCTTCTTAATATTGCACAATCTGACCGTGGGCTAGATTTGCTCAGATGTCTACTCCTCCAAAGACTGTCAAGTGTAGGGGTGGGTATCGTTTAGGTTTTATCTGATACCGGTGCCAAACCGGTACTTTTGAAATGGTGCCGGTGCTTAAACGGTTCTCGAACGGTACTTAAAAAATGGAAAACACAAACTTTGTCCTGAAACCCCTCATGTTTAGCTGTTTTTTTGTAAAAAGATAACAATGTTAGTCTTCTTTGCAGCTTTAGGGCATATATGGTATCAGTCTTGGCTGGAAGCAGTGCTTAAACAATGGACAAACACAAACTTTGTCCAAAAACCTCTCATGTTTAGCTGTTTTCCACTTTTTCTTTGGTCATTTTAGCCTTTTTGGCCAGGGTGAAGGGAGTATCTGCCATCAAACAAGAAGACAGCCTTATGTAAGTACGATGGTGTTTGCTAGTTCACCTTACATGCATTAATGTAATAACGTGGTTAGCCTACTCAACGTAAATTACACACGAACAACATTAAGCTACTCACCCAGAGAAGAACGGCTGCTGCTGCCATCCTCATCCGTCATCATTTCTGCTACACTGGCAGGGCTAGGGGCCAGGACTCTCCTCTTCGGGTTCTTGGGGGATGTTGCTAACTCCGGGTCCGATAACAGGCACCACACCCGCAGTAGATGTGCTCGGTGTGAGGTCTCGCATCAAATACGATGCATTTCTCGGCTTTTAACAAAATGCTATACGTCGCTAGGTGTTTCATCAGATTCGAGGAGTTACCTCCTTTGCACAGAATCACAGTATCACCTTAAAGCACTTGTTGCAGGCTGCTGAGTTTGCATCTTTTGCTGTGAAGTACAGCCAGACTTTTGACCGCTTCACCTTGGGCATTTTTTATCTGTAGCTCTGCTCTAAAAGAATGTACGTACCTGGACCCGCCTACTACGCTTGCAAAGGTAAAATGATTGGCTAGAATCTAAAGTGTATCACATCTCAGGAAAAAAAAAGCACCGAAATAAAGCACCGAAATGTGCGCTGCTTTTCGGTCTGGTTACTACCGTTTATGTCAGAACCAGTGCCATTACCGGTACCCATCCCTAGTCAAGTTTCTTAAATCTTTTCCATTTTTGAATAATCCTTCTAACTGTAGAATGATGGACTTCATAATGTTTGCAAATAACCATATAAGCCTTCCCAGTTTGCTTCTCCAAGATCATTGCTGATGGTTTTCCTCCTTGGCATTGTGCTAACAGAGTTGTTGCTCCAGACCAGCAAACTCAAACCGAAACTTCAGTTTTTATAGAAGTGCTCACACCGGCCGATGAATCACTGCATTTGATTAGAACCACCTGACTGCTAGTTACCCTTAACTCCGTGGACGTGGTAAGGGTGTACTTAGTTTTTCACACACTGCATTTTGGCTTAGTTTTGTTAAATAAATAAAGACATTATGCAATAGTTCATTTGTTGTTGTTAATCTCAGGTTATACTTATCAAATTTTAAGAGCTGCTAGGTTCGACTAGATTTTTTGTCATTGCGTCCTGAAAGATTAGAACTGAAAGTGTGTCATGTGAAGTCTTCCCTTCACACAACTTGATGTATCTATATATGCAAACAAGAAACTGATCTAATCACTTAAGCAAAATAACATAAAGCAACAGAAAGGCCTAAAATTGAAAACCCAACCTACCTTCTAAGCCCTGATGTAGATGTAGATGTTTACCATTCTCCACAGTGAAGACTTGTTAGCTTTTAAAACTTTACAAATTGTTACTTATAAGTAGTTCTTATTTCTTAGACTTCATTTATGAGAATAAGCTCTCCAAATGAAGTACAAAAAAAATGGAATAATGACTTGTCAGACACAAGTTGTTACCCAATGGCCAAGAAGTTTCAGGATCAAATCCGCCCCTCTCCTTCAGATCCAACTTCTCTGAAGCCAAAACTTTAAAACAAGATGTCGTGGTAGCTTTTTATGTGACTTTCTATTGGAATGATATACTGCTGTCCTCTACATACAGTAAGCTGCCTTTATAAGTACTGTTACTGGTATCAGTATCAGTACTGACAGTGCTTGGTAGCGGATTGATACCAAAATCACACTGCACTACTTTATGTGTTTTTTCGGCACAGAGAATGTCTGGCGATATAAGATATACAGCACAAAATTATATATTTTTACCCCCCACTAAATTTTGGTCACAGTTTGAGTGACAACACACAAAAAGTTGTTATTTTTGTCCCAAATTGTTGTGAAATGTCAGGATTCAAAAACGGCTTTGCCTTCTCTGTGGTCACCCCTGCCCTTTAAAAGGCCTACAACGCATTGCATTCACCGACTCAGACCACCGCATGAATGGATGTCAGGAGATGTTATCTCTGACATTTCAACCTTTTTGAAGTTTCAAAAGCCTGCCTAAACATGTCTGAACATGCAGCTGAATTACTTAAGCCTGGCAGGGGCTGCGCTGATGTCTTTGATGGGTTGTGATATCCATGTAATCAATCCAGAATGGGTGCCTCATGCTCTGCACGCGCCTTGCATTGAAATTTGTATAGATATATAAAACAGGGTGACACAGACAGTCGGTCACCAGGAGAGATGAATGTGCAGCACATATTTTGGTTTTTTTCCCATGCTTTGTCCCTTTCAAACATCAGCGTTGTGATAAAAGAGTACCTTATCAGTCGCGGATGCTGTGATAGGGGAACGCTATGTTAAATCAGGCTATTGCTGAAGCACTAAAGAGACGTTAAGTATGTGTGTGCGGGAAAGAAAGTGCTGTATTTTGACTGTTCAGCAACAAATGTGAAAAAGACTTAAAAAGTCAGAAGTAGTCCAGCTATAACTTTTTCCATGTGCAGGATGATAGAAACCTTCTAGTTTGTACGGCATTAAAATCCTTGGCAAACAATCATTAAATTTAACATGAGCCCACCAACTATAAGCATCTAATTTGAAATTTTGTCAGCCACATAATTGCTGAAAGGGGCCTTGTTTTCACACTGGTCTGGGTATATGTCCTTCTGCAACTGAAACAAAGCTGGAAAAAAACTCAACTGAAAATCATTTCAGAACAGCGGGAGATCAGTGTAACAGACTTCGAAGGCATCAGCAGCGGCAAGAGCTGCTGCATCCACAGTCTCCGGCTCTTCAATTGAGTCTCTCTCGTCACGTAAGGTGCGTGGGCGAGTGAAGTCTCTGGTTTCTATGTCTTTGCCGGCCTGTCGGTTTCATCAGCTCTGTTACTCGACATCCTCCTCCAGAGAGGACACCTGCTGTTTTCATCTTGAAATCTAATGTCGGTCTGTGATCAATCACTCCCTGTCAAGAGAAAGCAATATTGATCCATAGCTGGAGTGTTTGGCTGTTCTGAGTGTTGGTTTCACCGCAGCCTACAGTAGTCGAGCTGTTCGCGGTTTGCATGCGGCTTTCCTGTATCAATAACGCCAAATGTTATGTCAGAATATCAGATATTGACACGCCTAAAGGAGCAAAAGCACCTTTCAACGTTGCCATCCTTGAACACATCGCTAGCACTTTGCAGTCTGCTCTTGTGTAAAGATGGAAAAATGTTTGATTTCAGGTAACAGCGAGTTTTAGAGGTGCCACAAGAAAGTAAAAGAAAGTAAGCGAGCGCGACCCTTAAAGTGGGTGACTTTCCTGGCTAATGGTGCTGTCAGTGGCTAATCACACTGTCAGCTACCATTACCATTAAAGTGTCCGTCTTGTCTCTATATTCTGCTTTAGCTTGAACTTTAAAAACCCTGGAATTCTTGGATGCACGCAATTACACAAAGCCTACAGCCCCAGATTTTTTGAAACTTTTCCTTAGAAAAAAAGAAGACAACAACACATTATATTTCCCCCCTTTATATATTGTATAGAGGCTTCTTCTTTTCTGCTTTGTGGCAGTTAATTTAGGCTTTACACTGTATAGCTATTAGCCCCTAAGGATACATGTTTCCTGTGCATTTGACCCTTCTCAACTATGTATGAGCACTATGCAGCTGCAGGGAAGCTCCTGGGGAGCAACTCCTGGGTTAAGGCCAGCATTTTAGTCAAGGGCAACAACCTAACATACATCCTTAGGGTGAAAACAAACCCACGCAGATACACAGAGAACAAACGGCTTCCATTTAAAAAGACCTAAGAGAGGTTTAAGAATCTAAGACCCAGGAGGCGATGAGCCCTTCCTGCCATCTAATGCGTATAAATGAGGAATGCAAGAACAATGTAGCAGGACCTTTCTGACATCACTTACAGCGCCATCAAAGCTGAAAATCCGCTTTTTCATCTGTAAATTGTCTGTTTGTGTGATAAAAAAGTATTTTTTTTTACTGTCCTTTAATCTTTTAATTGAGGGATGAATTGTAGCTAAAATTATTACCTGTAATAATCGAAAACAGACAATCAAAATACATCTTCATCTTTAAAAAGATGGGTGATCTTCCCTGTGTTCTAACTGCTAAATCGCTTTCCTTGTAAATTCACTAATATCCACTGGCTTCGGCAGAGTGATGTTGTTGTACAAGGACCGGGTTAATGTAGCGCTACCCTCCCACCAAAACTGTCTACTGTATGGCCAAGCACAGAGAAAGAAAGAAATAGACAGCTAGGAATGTATTTACCCCTTTAAACATGAAAAAATAAATGCTACACCAGCTTACATACGATAACTAGTGAACATGAGTCAGGAAATATCAACTAAAATGGCCCGGGTCACACAGGCCTAGAGACTTTGGCAACCTCGAGCTGCTAAGGAAAATGTTTATTCCAGGAGAGGTTGCTAGGTGAAGTTGATCTCAGTGAGTTATAGGGTGGTTAACTGCGACTGCTTTGGTTGCTAGCAGATTGCTATGATTGCACAGAAAGCACCAATTACTCTGCAACCACTCACCAACTACTCGCTGAGGGGTTGTGAAACTGTGATGTGTTGACTGCCTTTAAAGTAAAGATTGCACCCTTGAAACATGTTGGGGTCAATGGCAAGGCACAGCTTTTACTTTTAAGGCAAGTGTTTCACATTTCCTGTTTTCATTGCACTCAGCAAATAGTTGGCAAGTGTTTGCAGACAAGTCAGTGTCCTCCTGGCAAACTAATGGCAACTGCAGCAATTAGCTAGTGAGCAAAGCAATCAGAAGGAGGTTTTTGGTCCAGCTCCCACTTTCAGACCAATTTCCTGCAACAAGCACCTGCCAGCCAGCCGTGGAATACATGACCTATAGCAGCGCTCCCCAACCTTTTTGCCAGTTTATGTCCAACAATATCACGGACCAGCCTTTAAGGTGTCACGGATAAATACAACAAAATAAAGAAGATTTATTAATAACACAGTGGAAAAGACCCAGGGAAAGCGAGTTAACGAAAAAAACAATTAAAAAATAACGTTAAAAACCGATAAAAACCCTGAAAACCATAAATTTCACACCCGAGCCTTTCAACTCTCGCGGCCCAATACCAAATGACTCACGGACCAGTACTGGTCAGTGGCCTGGGGGTTGGGGACCGCTGACCTATAGCACCCCTAATCCTGTAGCATGGAAAAGTCAATTTAATATGAATTCAATAATTATGATAATAATAAGTTATAGCATACCTGAGCAAACAAGCTAAAAATCCTCTTGATTGGAAAGCTTTTGCCTTCACGCTAACCAGTGTTGATCAAACCATCACACAACCGTGAGTGAAAGTTAGCACAGACTACGTTGTTTTTTGTTGGCCCCTCAGAAGGATCCTTTCTAACTCTGGTTATTTTTTGACTTTCTGACTCTTCAGTTTCAATATCGCTATGAAAAACGATGCAGTCATCCATTCATGTCCCCCTCGGGATGATTTGTAATAACTTTGGAGAGTCCTTTATTTTCTTTCTAGCGCCATCATCAGTCAAAAATGTAACAAGTCCAATACGCCAGTTTACGACCTGATACCAGCAAAATGTTAACATCAGCCTCAGCTTCACTTTGCATTCAGTGCAACTTCCAAACCTTGTGTCTTAACGGCCGTCTTCATGCACTGTGATCGCTGACAATACAGAACACTTTGCTTCTCCTTAAAATAAAATGAGTTTGCTCTTAAGAAGTATGAGTTGCCCTGCCCCTCAGAAGCCACATGTAAGCAGCATTTAAATAGATTCCTCTCCCAAATCCATGCAAATCAAAAATGGCGGCTGCTGTTTGTCAGCATGCCGATGTTTGTGTGCTCTTATTAATCTCTGTAATTTCAGCAGACATAAGTGGAGATGCTATCGTTTTTGTGTCACGGGCTGAGCATCGGAACGTTGGCTTATTGGTTATGGTTGAATTATTCATTTGAACCGCAGGATTGCTGCCTCTCTATGTGGTCCACGTCAATGACTCTCTGAGCGCTGATGGGCCGAGTGCTGGGAACAGTACGGTGATGTGGGAGAGTGAAAATGATGAATGCTCTTACAGCAAACTTTTCTTTCTCAGCAGAAATGCTTTTTTTTCTTTGCCAGCCTGATGAAACTTGGACGTTATCCAGCGCTGCATTTTTCATCGTCGACCATATTGCACAATAAAACATTTTCGCCGTGCTCAGATGTGTGCTGATGAATTGATCTCTACTGCTATGGCAGTGTAGCAGTATTTCATGATCATGCATGTTTTGGTAGAGTTGATCATTTCAAAGCACTCAGGCTAAGGCAGTTTATACCGGACAGCAGGATGTATCCGAAGCTCTTCTTTACACAGTAGTTGTAATTTTCAATTGTGCTTATTTGTTGTCATGCATAAGCTCTTATTAGATGAAATGCTACAAAGGGATTTTGGGCTTAAATTACAAAGTTTCATTTCTTTGGTCGCATTTTCCATAGGCAGCCTCATCACGTCGTGATAAATTGTTGTGACCTTCTATTAAAGGTTACTTTCTAATGTATATGTATGTATGTGTATATAAGTCCATATGTCTTATATTGAGTGATGGGAATAACGGCGTTACAAGTAACGGTGTTACTAATGGCGTTACTCTTTTCAGTAACGAGTAATCTAATTACTATTTCTATCGTTACAACACCGTTACTGTTACTAACAAGAAAATGCGGTACGGTCACGTTACTATTTTTCAACAAACAGACGGTTGAAGCTGTGTTCAGCTTATCGCATCTTATATTAGTTGCATGGAAGTAGCTGTAAGTAATCTGGGTGCTACAGCTTTAAAATAAATAAATGGTAAATGGTATTTATATAGCGCTTTACTAGTCCCTAAGGACCCCAAAGCGCTTTACACATCCAGTCAACCACCCATTCACACACACATTCACACACTGGTGATGGTAGTCGTGGTAAGTCAATCACATGACCACTTAAAGATGACAAAGCAACAAGGTGATATATACCAGTTTTTAAATTGTGTTGATAGGCCACGTAAAACCGGAGTCATGATAAACAATATATACGCAGCATTTTTTCCTGAATAGTTTCATCATGTTTGCTGTCTAAGGACAGCGCTAGCAAGCACTCTCTGCTTATGAGCAAAAAAAAAAACAAAAACAAAAAACAGCCCATTCCTGTTGGTGGAAAAATGCACCATGTCGACCAATCAAAAATGATGGCGACATGAGATTTGGTTGTTTAGGAAGAGGGGGAAGTTTTAGGAGTTATGGCGAGAGAGAAAGAGAGAGAGAAAGAAAGAAAGACAGCAGAAAAGAGAGAGAGAGCGAGTTTTGAGATGTGAGAGATTTGTGACGTTTAGCATGTTTGGAGTGTGTAGTTAATGTGTTGTCTTGTGTAGTTAGTGTGTAGTGTTGTGGATATTTTTGTGTTGTGTGTCAGAACAATGAGGCGACTGCTGTCTCCAGATAGAAACAGGAGTGAAACACCTGCTGCTGTCAGACCTGCAGGTATCAGGCTGTGATGTTCTCCTTTAGTAGACAGAAATATTTGGAGTGGCACAAATAATTTGTGAGGCATCTTATTGAATGCAGAACACCTGATTGTTCTGTAAATAGTTTGAAATGGTTATTAAAAAAGAGGGTAAAAGGTAAATGGCTGCAAATAACTTTGTTGTTTACAAAATTTGTGTATAGGATTTTAAAATTGACCATTTATATTTGCATTTAAAATGATGAAATATGATTCATTAAACATGTTTGTGGTTGTTACAGTGAAAATATAACTTTCTACTCTGATTTTATGTTTTTTGTCTGATTTTAGATCAATTGTGTTAATACAGTACATCAAAATGAAAACGTAACTGTAAATTCAGACACGTGAGGTTGTGCTGAAAAGGATAATATCAAACAAGGCAAAGTAAATAGTTTTTAAAGGTAAAATGTAGACGTCAAATCAAAAGTAGTTAAAAATGGCCAATTATACCCTGGACCCCAGAGGGTTAAACTTTTTTTTTTTTTTAAAGTAACACAATAGTTACTTTTCAATTAATTAATTACTTTTAGAATCTTGTAACTCAGTTACTAACTCAGTTAGTTTTTTGAAGAAGTAACTAGTAACTATAATTAATGACAAAGCAACATACACATAACCAACACTGGTTATGTGTATGTAAGAACTAATTTTCTAGCCTTGTTGTCCTGTTAGATTCTGTTTAAATAATCATTATACGCTCCTTAGTCTGTCATCTGCAAATGTTACTCAGAGGTTGTTACACTGAAAAACATCCCCTATAAACAATGGCTGATGGGAACCAAGTGCTTATGTTTAGGCAAATCATTGGTAGTAACCTGCTTAACCCGTTCAAGCCTGAAATATGAATCGATTGACATTAGTTTTTTCTAATGAAGTATATAATAAACCTTCTAACAATTTAAATGAATAAATAAGTATTAATTTGCAAATGAGTTTCCTATTTATATTTTTTTCAATTTACTCCATAAATCTTTTCTTGTTGTTATTTTTGGATAAATGATTATAAAATCATTCATTTCATAATGAATTTAACTCTGTGGTATTGCACAGCCCAATAAGCAGCAGAAATTAGCACGGTCAATCTGCTTAATTAAAGTAACCCAAACATGTAATGTGCACAAACTCTGAGATTACAGTATGAGTGGCATATTAGAAGCAGGGGCTAAAGTAATTAGTGACTGATTTCTGTTCATGCCTGTCTAAGTGACCACCTACAACAGGAAAATGCAACGGAAATGAAAAGAAAAATAGTCTTGATTTGCAATTCTACTGATATCATTAATCTCAAAATCACGAGTAAGTAACTTTATACTTACTAAATGCAGTCGAGTTTTAGGAATAAAATAAATGAAGTTGATACTGTAACCCGCAAAGAGATTGGCAAAAATGCTTAATTTATGCTTCTGCATTGAATCTATGCCTACAATACCTACCTTTATTTACAGCACATCATAAAACAACCACATGTGACACAAAGTGCTGTTAATTGGAACTAAATCACAAAATACATAAGATAGAAAAAATCCAATTGAAAGGGGTCAAAGAAATAAAAGGAAAAACTAAAATGCAAACCAATAGAAAAGCTAAGTCTGGGGTCAAAAGCCTGAGAATCAAAACATGTTTTAAAAGCGGACAGTGAAGAGGCCTCTCTAATGTGCAAGGACACGTTACTCCATAATTTAGATGCGGCGACAGAGAAAGCCCTGTCCCTCTGAGCTTCCTCCTGGATCTCAGTACCTCCAGGAGCAGGCCGGGGCACGACTGTGCCTCTGTTGCTCAGCAAATTTTGCATCCAAAACACTAGTTTGGACTTGACTTGATCCACTATCTTCCAGTCAATTTGGAAAGTAGCCTTAAATGCATTGGAGGAAAGTACCGTCACACCCTTGAAGGTAAATGTCAGGTTACGGTGTAAGGTTTCAGGTTTTGCTCTTGAGATTTACCTGTGAAGTAGATTTAACACAGACACATGGATCCCACTTTACCAGCTGATTTAATTACCCTTATTGCACAGTGTAGGTTCTGATCACATTAGAATAAAACATCCATCGCTTTTTTAGACTCCTAAGTGCAGCGCACCTTTCAGTTAGTACATCACTCGTACTCTCCATACCTCCCAAATACCTGCACCGTGGGCTATCGTTCAAAGAGTAATTCTGCAGTTTTAAATTTTCATAAGATTGTAATGAATGGATTCTTCGTCCGGACTCTGAAAAACAGATTCTACAATGATCCGATTAAGAAATGAATTACAGAGACAGCGAGTGCAGTGCCTGAAGATACAGAAACAATTCTGTTGATCTATTATTTATCAACAACTTAAACTTACAAAAGGTGATTTATTCAGCAAAAGACAAAAAGTAAAAATGCCCAAATTCACTGGTTACAGCTCAGTTGTGATGATTCATTTGCTTCACATTAGGAAAAGTGAATATACTTTTTTTTCTCCTCCTAATAAGCAATGTAAAGATGTCAGCTCTGGCTCTGGAAAGCTGTGATGGACATTTTTTTCTCTAATTTCTGACATTTTACGAAACAAATTATTCACTGATTGATTGTGGGAGGAATAACTGGCAATTTCTGGCAATATTTGTTCACGGCAACCCCAGTTTTTCATGCTTTGCAATGAAGCATTAGTAAAAAATAAATAAATAAACAAATCATCACAGATTAATAAATCTAAAGTTGTCCCTTAAACTGGTACCAGATATTCTCCGCTGTAGCTGTTTTCTTCCCTGGATGTCCTATATTTAGCCATTATTCGTGCACAGCCAGTTCCAGTAATGGACGTTCCAAACTGGAGCCAGATCCGTTTGGCACCGACATTCAAGCTGACAAGGAAGTCTAATTCCATATGTTGAGTAAACTGAAGGATTTCTGGGTCCCTTAAGCCCACCAATGATAACGCCAAATAAAATGTAATAGCCCTAGAGCCTATGATTCATGTCTCGCTCCCTGCAGCTACATTAAACGAGCATTGATCGTCCCCAACGCCCACCCTAATCCTAATGCAAAAAATAAATACCGTGTAAATTCCCCCAGCAGATATTCCTCCGCTCTCTCTCCAAGAGACCGCGCCGAATGCGTGTAATCAATACGAGCTTTTGGGTGTAAAATAACCTTTTGATGACCAGTGAGGAAATGCACGCCATTCACACCATTTCTCACACACCCATATTGATTTCCCCATATCTGTTTTTTTCTCCCTCACCCCTCTTCCCCCTTGCTCTCCCCTCAATCTAACAGCCCAGCACAATCTCCTCTTTATTCAGACATTCAGTGGAAGTCTTCTTTCTTTCTTTACAGTCACATGCAGAGCTGGAGTGTTTTTGGTGGTGGTGGTGGTGGGGGGGGGGGGGGGGAACTGCACATGTGGTTTTGCGTGCAAGCACCCGGGTGGCGAGTCGTGCCACACCCCTTTTCTTTTGCCCCAGTGGTTTTAAAGGTTACTTTGGCTGCTTCACGGGCAAAATCTGCCCTGCTGTGCTTACTCAGCTGAGCAACCATCGCCCCACAGTAGTCTCCCATTCAGTGGCTGCAGAAATGCGACTTTGTTTAGGACGGTGGGGAGGATGCAGCAGAAAGGCACTGGTCACTGGCATTTTCACCTCCTTTTCATTCTTATTATAGTCACTCTTTGAATAAAGAGCACGTCCTTCGCTTTTAAACTCATAGCTGCTGGCATTTCCGTTTTTATTTCATTTGTAATACATGATAGCTTTTATACTAAAAAAAAAATAGAAATACTTCATGCCTGTCATGGATCGAGGCCTCTAAAAAGGAAAAATCTGAATTCATTTTGATCAAATTCCCCTCGAAGGACACCGCCTGCATCCAAATATTTGAATCCGCACTCCTCAGTTGTTCAATATATTTAATGAAGTATGATAATAAATCTCCCTTCCGCTCTGGAGTAAGCAGTCGGTCTGCAGACTCAGCCTTCTTTGTGGACTTTGGCGCCAGCCAAATGAGATTTGCGCCCTACATCGTGGGCATTTACTTTGTCTGACGGCATATTACCGTGCCCGTGTTAATTTTTGGGTTCTTTGGTGCATAGAGGGATATATATGCATGTGACCGCAATAATTGGAGCAGTGTTTTTGCTCGAGATTTAATATCTGAGTGGTACATGCTGTTTTGTGGATTGAAGAAAAGGAGCTAATAATCATCGAGCACTGAATACATTTGCAAACATGTAAACTAATTATTTCCTTCATCATGCTGGCAGACACATGCCCGGGCCCTGTTGTTTGTGTTGGAGTCAATAAAAGCCATTGATTGTACATGTGCTGAGGGCTTGAACCTTTGTTGGACACCGGTGAAGGAAATCTTAAGTGGGTGTCCCTGTTAAGTGGGTTTGTTAGAACTGGTTGCATCATGTTTCAATGTTTCTGCTCAATCAATTTTTGCAAATATTGTTTTTGTGACACCACGTAGAGTGTCTGTGTTGCACGTAGCTGCCTGTCCAGGATGCTTTTAACTCGCGCATGTGGTGGTGGCGGGGAGGGATGCTTGGCTCTCATCTCTGTTGGCGAAGCCGTCCCTGCAGCAGCTGCTCCAAGACACCGTCATCACTCTCTCCATAACGAGCCCAGGGTGAGATGGGAAGGCTGGGATGTAGGGGTGGGGAGTGCCACACCGAATTGAGGGAAAAACCCCGCGGTGACACAAGCTGTCTACGCGGACGCGTGGGAGCGCCAGACTTTCTGAGGCTCCTCAGGTGAGCTGACGAAGTGTCCTGGTTAGTTGAGTTTGATAAAGTCTTCCCTGTAACAGACTTTAGATCAAATGCTGTGGTCTGTCAGGCTGCCTGTCTGCTATTATGCACTTGCCAAGTCGTTAAATGTCATCTTAGCCTGATCTACTGCACTGATGATCTCATTGTCAGTGAGAATATACAAGTGCAATTAATAAACCTTTATCTGTGTTTGACAATTTCGCTACAGCACATCATAATTTCATGCCCTCTCGCCTCAAATCACTTCATAGCGGGCGATGACACCTAATCGGCCGCAATTGTTGTTAATCAGGGTAAAGATCCCTGCAATTTCTCGAGCAGGGACTGCTCCCCCCCCCCCCCTTTTTTTTTTTTTTCTCTTCTTATACGGTTTCTCAGGTTCCAAGAACCTGGGCAGAGGAAAAGGCAATTAAGCTAATGCAGCACGGGTGTCATAAGGTTGTAGATATTTCAAGAGCGGAGCAATTTACCACTTGGAAAAAGAGGAGAGGTGCTTGCATAAAACATTCCACTCTCTCCCAGATTTATTATGCTTTTAGTTGGGTTATATGTGATACAATTAGCGGTAGGTGCCAATAAGGCTCGCGGCTCAAGGACGTGGTCATCGCCTGGCCATCTGTCATTAATTGCATTCTCCTGTTATGCAGCAGGCGGGCAGGCAGGCGAGTGGGCAGGCCCAAGGGGGAGAGTTGAGCGGAGTGTCACAAGGCGCATCACACCACAGGTGTGGAATGAACATTTATGTCACTGTGCTTCATTGGATAAAAAATAGGGCAGTGGACATGTCCTAAAAAATGGCTTAAAAGCCAGAAAGTGAGCTCTGGATCCTTTTCTGATTGTAACTGCGAGCAAATTTGGAGGCGGGGGGAGTGTAATTATTGGGCCGAGAAGGAGTATTCGGAGAGGATGTCTAATTATTAATAAAGAAAATTCTGTTTTAATTTTATGAGGAATAAACGAATAACTTTTACAACAAAAGCTTGTCCAATTAAGGAGTGTGACGCTGTCAAACAGCAGCCCGTTGTGGTCTTATCAGCTCATTTGGCTGTGTCATTTTCATTAAGAAGCAAATGGGTGTAGAACTCCAGAGGGCAGCAATGATATGTACAAGGGAAGACCCTGAGTGCCATGTTATCTATGAAGAGGGAGGGGAGACCTGACTGCAGATTTTCCCCTCAGCGTTCACTGCTCGCACACAGAACCAGCAGCAGTAAGCAGGATGTATGACTTGTGTCTGTGGAGCAGCCAAGTCGGGCTCTTAATCTACTCTTTTTAATCAGGAATCTAGGTCTTGCTTACTTTACGGTTTCCGTTTTATGGGCTTTGCATTAGCGTGCAGCCTGATATTCGAGTGAAAACAGGACATCACAACATGCCGCGAATACAAAAGCGCCTGATCTTATTTTTCCCCTGCTGCAGTAATGGATGTGTTTCTTTTCCGCTTCTGGAGAATGCCACTGATATTGGTGTAGTGCTTTTTAACAGCTTGTTTCTGTGCCCCAGCGGCAATGACGGTAGCACCCTTTATCAAGAGCTGTTAAGGTGCACTGTGAAAATTTAAAAGCAGGTGTGAAAAGCTTCTGATAGGTCAGATAAAACTGGTGTCAGGCTGATGTGGCCTACTCTAGCCTTTTAATTCAGTAACCTACATTTATTATTTGGATGGAAACTATTTTATTCTTTAGGGTTTTCGTTTTTCTGCAGTTTTTGTCCTGAAGGCTTAAACTTCAACATTAAAAAAAATGTGCTAGAACTTTTACTCTCGCTATGCAATTACCACCTGTTTTGTTATGCACCCTGAAACATCCACAAAGTCGTGCAGGAGGCCACTGCTGTAGAAGTTAAATGCACAAAATATAAAGTACCTCCTAAACACGGCAGTGCACAAAATTTAGCATTAGACACCCGAGTCCACACCTTCCAACGGCGTGTCACTGATATTTGCAAGCTTAATGGGATTTGCTCTAAATTTAGAGGGATCATGTCTCGCTTGTATTTCAAATTTGGATTGCAGCTACCTGGGCAAATTGCAGCTTTTTGTAGCGCTCCGACAATGTGTCATGACAAGGAGAGACTCGCTGCTGCCAAGAAGGACATGAGAGACACGCGGTCTATTTTAAGGTATTCGGGAAAGGGGAACGGCGCCACGCCCCTCCCCCGCTCATCAATGAGAGCTAGTAAAAGCAAGATGGCACCCTGTGGCGCTGTTGATGGACAGGTGAGGAGATGAGTTCCTGACACACTTTGGCACGTCAGGTCTTGACAGTGTTCATTTTGTCGGCGAGGGTTTGGCTTGACAGGTTGGCAGAGATGCAAATGATCATTTCCTGCTCCGTTTTTAGTTCCACGAAAGCCAAAAGGTTGGCAGGCAAAAAGTTGTGAGGGTGAATGTGTAGCAGATCTTTGGGCAGACTGACGGACTTGTGATTGACACAGTTTTTTGACTGAAATGGCTGAGTGCATGCAAACAAGCAGACACGGGCAAAGTCGACATGTTTGTAATCTTGGAGGTCTGTTGGAAATAGGAATTCTGCTGTTTTGATTGGCTCGGCATCAAGCAGGCAAGCTACTATCCGGGTTTTAACATCTTCATAAAATAATGCAGTCGTGATTTAAATCAATAAATGTACAAATGCGGAACATGTTGAGATTTAAGTGTTTCTTAAAAGGTTGCGGGTGGGAGGGGGGGATGAAGGCACTTGTTAAAGGGGGTTTAGAAAAATAGGCACAGAAAGGACTCGCTGATGGGCTGGGGAATAGCAGGCTGGGATTCACCATCTGGCCTATTCTGCATAGTCTTTCCATTTGAATTGCAGATTGGAGGTAGACAGAAATGTTGGAATGTGAGCTGTGGCAGACTTCACAGGGAAACAAGCAAAAGCAGAAACAGAAAACCAACCGAAGGCCATTATTTTAGTGAAGAAAATACTGACAGCAAGGCATGTGACCTTTGTTGCTCATTTTGAACTACTTGAATTATCTGGTTACCTTGATGTTCAGGGAAAAAAAATTCAAGAAATGTCTGTGGTTTATTGCTCATGAGAAGGATAAACACTGTACATGTAACCGAGACATTTAAAAAATGTTACAAGCCCATGTTTTTAGAATTCAAAGTTCACCACTATTATTTGTTAAAATTTGTTAGTATATTATGTTTTGTTGGGTTTTTTTTTACTTTTAAAGTGCTTCATGGCTTATGATGGAATCCTTCTAGGGGTTATATTAACAGCATCACCAGGGCTGAAACAGAGTGCCCCCAAAAAAGAAGAAAAATCGTTAATGGCCACGAGGGGCTGGCCCCAAAATCAAATAAATCCTAAGTGATGTTGATATACCAATATTTACAGCACCAAATGAACATGGTTAACAGAATATTTATGAATCCTACCTGTTTAAAATGTAGTTATTTAGTCTTGGTGGTATGCAGTATGAGATGCTTGAAGGTTGGTGCAGGTTAGTCCAAAAGCTTTCTGCTAGTTTGCTAGTTGTCTACTAAAGCCCAGTCAGACCAGTAAGTGACCACGTGCCAAGGTTGCAACTTTATTCCACAACCTCATTCTTTATTCACGTGTTTGCTGGAGGTTGCTGGCAACTGCCATGAAATTGTTTGCAGGATGTACATGGTGCTGCACTAAAAAGCTCCTTCAATTGCTTTCGTCACTAGCGAAAGCAGACGCAAATGTCTGCAAACTCTAGCAATGTCGTTCAGCAGTACTGGAAGTGTGAAAAGTGCAATGTGAACCAGAAACTGAGACTGTCCGTCTTCAAAGTAAAAGTTGCACCTTGGGCAAAGTTTTGGTTTGCAGCAGCAAGACGCAACTTTTACGTTGAAGGCAAACCAATTCCATTTTCCATCACGCAAAATTTGCTACAGTTTGGAGAGTAAATGGCAAATTTACAGACAAGTCGGTATCTTCAATGTAAACTACGGACAACCTCAGCAATCTGTTACCAACCAAAGCAAAGGTTTTTAATGCCAGCAAAGCCACCAAATACTTCCCAACTGGTTGGAGAGTAGACATTTAGTAGTTTTTGCCAGGAGGTTATCGACTGGTCTCTATAGGCCTCTATGACTTAGGCCTTGAATACAGAATTGCTTACTTAATTTAGTAGAATAAATGCAAGGCTTAGGGTTAGGGGTTTGGCTTGCACAGCCCTGGTGGATGTCTAGTAATTTAATGGTATTTTTAATGGAATTTTACTTATAATTTATTAGCAGGTATCCATGCCCCTGTGTGCTTATCAGACACTTTTCTGGATCTACCTTATTAGCCAAGGAGAGGTGGGCAGATTGATCCAAATATCCATAATAGTACCAATATAGGATACCAACTCTGGCATTCGTATCCTATGTATCTCACTGGGTTGTTTTAAATTAATGATTTTTCATTTTAGGAAATGAAAAATATACCACAAACATGCAACTTTTTGTGACGAACATCATGTTTATTTTATGTGTAGCCTATAGCGCAACAGAAGTTCACCCAAAGTGTTTTAGAGACACTTTGGGTCTCCAGATAATCCAGTTTCAAAATACATGGAAAAGCTGAAAAGTGTATATTGTTGTATTAACTAAAATGGCACTAAAATCACCTTCGATTGCTTTAGTAACTAGCAGATTGCCGAGGTTTGCATGGCAAAAAATGTCTTGTTTTACAAACCTCCTTTCCACAGTTGCTAATGTTATTGGCTAATAAAGAAACCCCAACCTTGGCTCCAAAAAACTCAACATGAAAATGGCAATAATGTTACAATTGACGGCATTGACGCCACATCCCTCGTTTATATGCAGTCTATGGGTTTGAATAGGTTGGGGAATACTCTTATTTATGTTCTTGCTCATAACCAGATGAGAAGATTAATTACAGTTTTATATAACATACAGTATACTGCATGTCTGTCAGTAAAATCTGGAGGTAGAGGCAGGCGGTAATTTGATCAGCTCAGAATGAGAACCAAGGCAATGCTCATACATTTTCATTGCAAAACTCCGGATGCAATTTTGGGAGCCTGAAGTTGAAGCACCTTGTTTCTGGGACTATAAACTCCTGCACCTCCATGATGAGCGTTACAACAACTCCACTATCAAGGAGTCCAGCTTCGCCTGAGACGACCAAATCTCAAACGATTTCAAGGACTTTGTTTTACTCAACACTTTAAAAATGTCGGCCATAATGTGCGACTGTGGTCAATGTTTATGAACAACCATAAAGGCAAACCCAGTGTAGTGTCACAGCCGAGCTATTATACAATAAAAGTTAACGTCCATGAAGAGAAGAGAGGAGAGGACAATGCAGTCATTATGGAGGAAATTACTGCTGTGTCACTCAAATGAATGCGGTGCATAATAACAGCATTGTAGGTTTTGGTGTAATGGTGAATGCAGCACTTTGAGCCGATACGTGGCTGTTTTTACATGAGCAGAAAGGGGAGACGGCACAGAAAAGACAAACTAACAGTACACATTGTGATGTCTCAAAAGTAAAACACTTAATAACACCCCAAGGCATCGGAGAACAGAACTGTAGATTAGTTTTGAGAGAGAGCCAGAATATATGAAACTCTCAAAACTTGGCCACTGACTCAGAGCAGACATCGGAAAAATCAATAGAAGCAGATGCCCTATTTTCCCTTCGACTTGGAAACAGATATATATTTTAAAAAAAAAACAAAAAAAACCCCTATCCTCAAAGGTTAATGCCTGTTCTCTCGGCCCATGTCGGAGCACTTGAGCCTGGGGACAAGAGGTCGGATGGAAGCGGGAACTGGGATGGAGTGCACATGGTCAGGAACATCTCTGGCATTTCATCCTCCTCTGGAAAGGATGTAATGCTGCTCTGACATTACTCAGCCCTGAGAAGATGAATTAGGTGCACACGGAGACGGAGCTATAATGCATTGTCTGGTTTTTGAGGCCATAAAAGCGCCGCGGTATTGAGGAAGCAAAGTGGATTTCGATTATACGCACGGATTTATGACTGACTGATAACAACACCAAACAGCCAAATTTGAATGCTTTAACTCGGGCACCGTGAGTTTAAAGGATTATGCATTCCTGATTCCTGAATGTGTGACCAACAGGTTCATTTATATAAAACACTTTCAGCCTCCCTGGCATTGTTCAGCAGCAGAAGCAATGCAGGAGATAATGGAAAACTCCTGGTGGGTCATAGAATATAAATCTTTTCTTGCCCTTGACCTAAAAGCTTTGCTGTATTTTAAGTTGCCTGATTTGAGTGCTTGAAGTAATAAAAGATATTATGTGAATGATATTTATTGGGTTCCAAGTAGGTTATGGTCACTCGATGTGGGAGGCTTTCAAGAGGCATCGCTGTGAAAATGCACCGCAGCTGTGTGCATCAACTATTGATGTTAACTGTTTCTTCGCCTCGGTTCAAGGTCCCATCTACCGTATGTCTTTGTGTCGACAGCAACTTCATAAGAAGAGCTTTGCATAACATATTTGTTTGCTGATTACATAAAGCACTGCATCCCACGCTTCCCAATGGCAGCTCAAGACCACCTACTTGTTAACAAATGCTTTGGGGAACGGCGCTTTATAAAAGAGCAATTATTAGGCAGATTCAGTGTGCAGGAAATTATAATATCCAAGCTATTTCGGGCCATCAGCATGTCATGTTTTGAACTTTGATTCGATGAGCTGTCTGGACAGAAGGGAAGACTTGCTGCAGAAGAGCGAAGAGGAGCAGGCTGACCTCAGAAAAAGGACACACAGCTAGCTACCACAGACAGCAGATTGTGCTTTATCACATTTAAAGGACTGGGACCTTGAAATAATGCACCTTTAATATAATTACCGGCCAACAGGAGCAGGAAGGGAAACACACACACACATGCACACACGTCTTTTGAGTGTCACCTCATATCTGTCCCGACCTTTGGTGAGCCACTTAGAATTTTCTGCTGGCAGAAAATCTTTTGTCCCCTTCAACTGGATTTTCATTTAAATCGGGGACCTTAGATGAAGCAACGGCTTTCAATCCAGGAACGGACGCTTTTAAGTCTTTCGCTTATCAGCGTTTTTCGATAAGGTGCGTAAAATTGTTTCAAAAGTTATGCTGATTAAGATAAGTAGGGATAGAAAATTACTCATTTCACTTTCTACGAATTAAAAAAAAAAAAACTCAGATACCAAGAATTGAAAAGAAAAAACAAAAAAAAACATGTCACCGCTGGAAAGGACGCCATCAGGTTGGAGTAAAGGAGGCTCCTGTTTTGTTTTACACTACCTATATGTTCATCCCACCTACAAACGCTCTAATTTGTTGGAGCAAAAGTAAAATATAATGTTCGCATTCTTAGTCCTTTCTACAGAACTCTGGAGAAACACCCAACCTTTGATAACCATTAATATTGGTCATTTCAACTTTTTTGATACCGCTACACCTTTTTTCTGTGCAAATACAAATGGTCATTAAATAGTATTTTTCGACTCATTCACCCAAAACTTTCTTTTCCCTACCCTCAAATGGTTTCTATCACTCACATTCGTACTCCAATGAATAGGGATGGGTATTGATAAGATTTTCACGATTCCGATCCAATTTAGATTCTGTTTAACGATTCGATTCTTTATCGATTCTGTTTAAAAAAGGAGAACACTAAGGTCAAATAGCTTAGAACTTTGTTTTATATCGTCTCTTTGAACAAGATAGAAATTTAGGAGTAACATGGCCTTACAAACCCAACAGTGAGATCTTAAGAGATTCACAGCCTACGGCTCTTCAATGGGGTGTCACAGGGTCCCCAGGAAAAAAAATTGTAAATGTAAAATAATAAAATAAATATTCTTCTATAGCAATAACGAAGTATAACATAAATTATTCTGTAGCAATTACACAATCCAGTAATGTCCCTGCCTACAATTAAACACATTCACTTACCCGAAAATCGGGGGCATCTGCTGTGGCAAATGGGTGCAAGCCTTTGACCACAAACTTAGTCACTGCTCGGTGACATTCGTCTATCCTGGCCTGAAAGGAGACGCTACCCGTAGACTGCAGCAAGAACTGCCAGCATCTGAGCCAGACTCTGTCTGTCTCTCTCTCTCATCACCTAAATGCACAGTAATGGCAGGTTTTGTAATAAGGCAGATCGCGCTAACATAATATGCACTGTTAGTTGATTATTTACCTGCCGCATTAACGGGAGACGTGCAAACGTTACTGCTGCTGCTGGATTGAGGTTCACGAGTCCGGAGCGGAATTAAAAACACAACATTCATTTAAGGTCATCGTGTGTTTTGTGAGCAAATGCTTTTGCATATTCGTAGTGTTTCCTCCCTTAAATGAAATATCTACTTTGCAAGTATTGCAAGTTGCCCTGTTGTCATCCGTTCTCATAAAGTATAACCAAACTTTTGAGCATAGGCGCCATGTTTCCTGCCAGGTAAATGATGCTCTGCAACGTGGTGATGTCATTCGGGGCAATTGGAATCGATAAGGGAATCGTTTGCAAAAATGCCAAACAATTCCAAGGAATTGAAACAGTGGGAACCGGTTCTCAACAAGAACCGGGTTTCGATACCCATCCCTACCGATGAACCCATCGGAGAGCAACTTGGGGTTCCGCTTCTTGCCCATGGATACTTGACTAGAGCAGCCAGGGATCGAACCGCAATACCTCCCGACTGGTCGATGACTTGCTCTACTTCCAGAGCTACAGGCCAAAATACAAGGTAGATTATGGGTACTGCCTTGCTGGAAACCAGTCCCAATACACCCTGGATTAGCTTGTGTGGTAATACGGTAAGCAAAAACAGGATTTCTAAACTCCAATTCCTCTTTTTTTTTCTCCCCCTTAAGCATCTCAATGTGGATGTGAAGAAGTTTATTTCTAAAAAGAGTGCATATAAGGTGACAGCAGTAATGAAGTCCTGTTAAACATTAGCTTGCTGCTGCCAAGCTTCATGTGTTAGCTGTTGCTATTCTTGTCAGGGCCGACTAGATGGGTTTGCCTAGCCAGAATATAACTTCACTGGCTCTGCTGGTAATGATCTGCATTAGCTCCATTATTGGAAGCTATAAAACTCTGCAGAGACTCAATCTTGTTAATATCAATTTCCTTAATGTTAAAAGCACTCATGTAGATATCTAAGGGGAGATGTAGCGAAGAGATGGGGAGAGAGATGTTCCAAAGTACTGCAGCAAAGTGAATGTGTATCTAATCCGACACCTAGAACTCCTGGCTAATGTCTTGATAAGGCCTAAGTGGATCATTTCTGCCCTTAGAAAATCTTCCCTAGTGCAGCTTGAAAGAAAGAAATTGACCGATCCTTTTCACTGAACTGTGGCTCGTGTTCTCTTATTGTTCTGTAATATTTTCTCTGACTCCAGCACTTATTGATTTTGGATTACAGTTGCTGTATTTTTCCTTCCCATATCCTGTGTTTTGGTACAGTGAGATACCTCACAATGCCGCGCAGGATTCCAACTCATCAAGCCCAGGGGCTGTTTACAGTTCTCGGTTGCATCCCTTCAAATGTCAACACAAATTCTCGAACGCTACGCTGTTCAGCAGTGTATACGAGGTGCGCTTTGATGGCAGTTCCCAGGTTGATGCAGGAGTTGGGAGGAGCACGAACATCCATCACATCTTTGCTTTGTCATGGCTGCAAGGAAAGCGTGTCGCTGGGTGTGTTTGGTACAAATGCCTCCCGTTACTTTAATAATCATCCTCTCTAATACGCCACAAATTCAAGGTAAACAGATCTTTTAGCTGTGCAGTGAAGGTTAAAAAACAGAAGACTTTCAAACTTATTTTCCTCCTGCGACTTTAGAATAAAGCTTGAGTGAATGTTTCACTAAGCAAGTGACTCACCCCTTAATGTATGCTTTCACATATAAATGTTCGACCGATAGATCAGTTAGGAAGCGGTAAATGCCCCTTTTAGTATTCACCACACTAATCACATATAGGAGGCGAGAGCCGACAATGCAGCGATGCCGCAAGTCAACAATTACCCGACGGATGGTGGAAATGACAGGGTAGACGTCAGGCTTTTCTGTGTCCCCGCTCACCACGATTGATGAGTTCATTTATCTCTCCCTGGCCTGTCTTTCTGCCTTTTCGCCCCTCTGTTGCTATGAAAATGAATAGCGTCCGTAAAATGGAGAAATCATGCCCTGAAAAAAACCTGTCTTTACAATACGACAGAGGCATATTTATTTCATCTTAAAGGGGAGGTTTGAGGTCACCCTCCAGTCCTTCCCCGGTGACATTTTCCGACTTGACATTCTGTGACATTTCCAGTTAAATATTGCTGATATTCCTGCAGAGGAATTAAAAGCATGTCTAAAAGGGACACCAGCACTAAAGCTCTTTCTCTCCCTCTCTATCTTCCTCCTTCACTCGCTCCACTCTGTCTCTTCATCCCTAACACTCCGTTTCCCTCCTCTTCATGCGGCAACACGGGCTTACATGCACTACCTACTAAGTGTGGTTGACTTGCATCTCCAGGTATTAGAAGTCTTTTTAATCCAAAGGGATTACCAAAAGTTCTATCACCCAGAATACATAAGAGACAGACACAAAGTGTGTGAGTGAAGAAAGCTTATGATGCTATTTTGAGCAAAAATTCAAAGATTAAGATGCAGTAAGATGCCAAGAGGCACTTGTGCAATGGGGAAAAATAGCCTCATGTCCTACATACTGTATGTATAGACGAATTTCAATTCACTCACTACTGCTAAATATGGTCTTTATGACTTAAGCTAGGAATACTAATAAACAGCCACAGCTGCTTGTCAGTTAAAATATAATCTTTAATTGTTTTTGCTAAATGAAGATACTTGCAAAGACACTGGTTATTATCAAGTGATTAACCCATATGGAAAAGAAATAGTAAAAACTTATATGACTTAACTCATGAAAGTGGCCACTTTCATGAGTAAATCATATAAGGCTTACATGATTTACTCATGAAAGTGGCCACTTTCTCATTACTTTCATATATTGTTTTAGTAAGTATCCAAAACATACAAGTTTAATTATATAATTTTTCAAGGGATCTTATATCTGTTTTTATTCTTGTATGCTTTTCATACAAGTTTCACACAAGACAGATACAAACTTTATAAGATTTATATATATCTTTTCCATATGGGAAAGCTTGTAATTCTATGTTTACACAAGCTAACTTACAAGAAAGCATTTAGTGGAGCTTGCTAATGTTAGGCTGACTCAATTAGACTTAAAAGTAAAACACAATATGGATGGCATAACTGACCTGACTAAAAGGGAGCTTATGGGTGAGGTAAAACATATACTTTCACACAAAAAAAATAGCACAGCCCACTACATTATGCCTTTAATATTAGACAGACTAAAAAAGTGGATACACAAGAAGAGGTGGTGGCTAATATAACTAGCTAACACAACTCTGAGTTATGTGTTATTATGATGCTAGCTCGTAATGCTACACTGGCTTTATCTCCGCTAGCTTGCACTAGTTTACACACAGCTGACATAACTAGCTAACACAGCTCTGAGAACGAGTTGTGTGTGTCCAGGACCAAGTTAAACTCTCTTTGGCTTTGAGGCAATCAACTGAAGTGTCAGAGCGAACAATACAGTTGACTAAGTTAAGTTTAAAATTGTACGCATTTGAAAACTAGCTTGTGATGCTACACTGGCTTTATCTCTGCTAGCTTGCAGTAATTTACACACAGCTAGAGCTATAATTAGGATTTTGTTTATGTTTTAGTGGTGCAGTGAAATTTATGAAATTATTTCAATGGTACAAAGAGTTTTATTTAGCTTCCTCAGGGTTGTGTGCGAGGTTAACTGGGAGGTGCAGCGCTGACCTCTATTCTTAGCTGCAATGCAATGTATACAAGGTCCTTTAAGTATTGATTCAGTGGACAATTAGATTGGACACACCACAGAATTTCTTAAAGCTAAAGCTGACATGTTGTCAACTTTGATTGATTTAGTTTAACAAAGCCTTAGCTGAGTCTCGTCTGCTACACTAGGGGCTTTTCAGAGAGCGACATTTTAAGAAGGCAGTATAAAATGAACATATCAGATTCTTTAAGTTGGTGGTTAGTGTCTTTTCAAGATTGTCAGGAATGCTGGTTTACTCTGGTAATAATCAGTTTTGTGCTTTTTTTCTAGTTTAAATGTTCCTAACGCCAGCTGTATTTGTTAGGAAGGCTTATTCTGCAACAGAGATGAAAAAAGAGACCCTTGGTATATCATTCTGTGCATGAACTGTGGGTGAGTGAATTGTGTGCAAGTGCATTCTTTCCTTGTCATTCTTGCAGGGCACATAAAATGTTATCAAGGGCTGCCAGTGGCCCATCGGCCGTACTTTAAAAAACCATGAGACTAGAATGTCATGAGCATGAATTACTGCTACTGTTGTTTTGGTATGTGTGTGCGTATGTTATAAAACATCAATATATTATGTGTTTACGAAGCGCATAGCAGCAAAGGAGGGAGAAAAAAGACAGTATTTTTTCTTTAGGAAAAATGCATAAATGTCACTTTTATTTTTATTGCTCTATTTACATAAGTTGATTCATTTCGTTACAAGAGAGGCAGCTCATGTGCCGAGCCAGCTGAAGAATGCAAATCCAATAATCAGTCTTCTGCTGCAGTTTACTAACTTCTGATGGAAATATTTGTCTAATTAGCTGGTAGATGTTTTACTGTATTTACTAGGGGAGATATTGGCAAAGCTGAATCAATTAGAGTTATTGGTCGGCATTTGTCCAGTCCTTGCCTGGGTGGCTGGGGGCAACGCAATGTACTCAAGAAGAGAAACTGCTCGTAATTATGTTATTAACTATTTTCTAATATTCTTATTTTTCTGAAGTTCTAGCAATCATAAGGGACAGCTGATATTTTTCAACACTGCTGTAATAATAATAGTTTGAGAGGTTTAGATTTATCCTGTTTTTCACTGAAGAAAGCTACCCGCTATGTCCAGAAACAAGGTTGATGAGTGTAAACTGAATGAAACTAACAAAGTTACAAACCATAAAGTCAACACAGCTTAAAGGACACCTTATTTCTCCATAAAGGTACATAAACTAAAGGTCAGGTGTTCCAGTTATCTTACCCGTGAAGTTATCGATATCAAAATAAATGGGTCAGTTGTAACTAGATAGTTATTTAAAAATTTCACAGTAATGTGTACAATTTAAAGTTGGTTCTCCCGTGCAGCGACGTGACTGTTGTTTTAATCATTACGCTCCATTTGTCCTTGTTGACAGCCCCAGGATTTCTATCCAACCCAGACTGATTCATGTCCCGCGTCTCCATACCCCACACGTCATCCACAATCATCACGGAGAATCTATTTGTAGATAATACACAGTAAATATAATAAATATGGCACAGCACGCACCTATAAATCTTTGTCATTAGAAGCCTCGGGATTTCATTTTCAGCAAGATAATGATCAGCGCCTGGGAGCAAAAATACAAATGCACAGAGGAGCGAGGCCGTAAATACTAACTTTTATCAGTGGCTGAATTTTTCCCTTTGCGAGACCTCTGCTGCAGTCTGCAGAGTCGAGCGTTTTTACATTCAGACAGAACCGCAGAATCAGATCTGCGGCCCGGTAATTGATTGTAATCAAAATGTAAAGTAAGCCTGAGCTGTCACACTAATGGATTTTACAGTTTATTTGACTAGAAAGGTGAATCAATCTTAAAATATTGACTACAGGATCCTGAAGGATTACGGATGGGCCGAGAGGTCACGGGGCAGACCGGTGTGGGTGCTGTGAGAAGACTAGCACTTGGATAAAGTCCTGGGTTCTAAGCAGTTTAGCATATTGAATGGAAATTAACCTTCCTCCGAGGGAGAGCCCAGGACAGGCAAATCCTCTTTCATTTGTTAATTCATTCATTAGCACAAGGATGACAGGACTGCTAAAGAGGCTGCGATGCTTAGTTTGCAAAAGTTTGCCAAAGACAAAATTCTGTCATGGTCCTGTGTCGGATTGACCCAGCATTTTGAGTTCCTTATGCTTTGTTTTATTTTTGAATGATGGATTGTTCTTTGTTTCTCTGGTGCTTTGTGGATTTTTATTATGAATCTGTGTTTCAGTTATTCTGGTATGTTTTTGCATTATGACTAAGGTTCGGGTTGTATTTTGTTATTATTGCCGGTTTAGTTCAGCATCTAGTCCACAGGCGTCGAACTCCTGGCCTCGAGGGCCGGTGTCCCGCAGGTTTTAGATGTGTCCTTGATCCAACACAGCTGATTTAAATGGCTAAAATACCTCCTCAACATGTCTTGAAGTTCTTCAGAGGACTGGGAATGAACTAATCATTTGATTCAGGTGTGTTGACCCAGGGTGAAATCTAAAACCTGCAGAACACCGGCCCCCGAGGTCTGGAGTTCGACACCCCTGGTCTAGTCTGTCTTACTCTGTCGAGTCCGTGTCCTAGTAAAGTGTGTCTTGTTTCCTGTTTTACTTTGAAGGTTCATGTTCCTGTCAGTGTTTCTAGCTTTGTTCCCCCTGTCTCGTTAGGTCTTATTTCTCCCAGCTGTGTTTCTCTTCCTTGATGACTCCCTCAGTGTATTTAAGCCCAGTGTGTCTTTGTGTCTTTGTGTCAGTGTCGCGTCATTAACGTCTGTTCATCCTCATATGACCCTGTGTGTTCTGTTTGCCTGCCTGCTAGTTTATTTGCATTCCAGTCTAGTTAGTTCCTTGTTCAGTCTGCATTCCCACAATAAAGCCGAGGGTTTTGAGTTCACCTGTGCCTCCGTGAGTCCTGCTCTTGGGTCCACCTTTCCTGCCTGCCTTCACACAGCCATGACAAATTCTTCCATTACATGGACCCATTTGCCGCATTGTGCCAGGCAGAAATTGGTTAGATTTCATTTTGAAATGCAAACATGAAAATTAAAACATTTTGTAGTCGCAGTGTGACTGAATAAACGTCTTGTCATTAAAAACTATGTGTGCCATCTCTGTTGCCAGGTTTCCCTGTGAAGATATTCCCCCGTGGGGATAATGCAGTATTGAGCGCTCGAGATATTGATTTGGTAAGTATGGCATCAGGAGTACACACATAAAGAGCATCCACCATTGCAGCTAGTGTTACAGCCAATCAATGGCACGGTAAATTAAAAAAATATATAGATTATAAATGCTCTTAGTCTTCATCTCACATCCACGGGTAAATATGCATGCGGCATATTTTCTCAGTAAATGGCGATAAACCACCAACCTATCTATTTACATGCTGTTGATGCTGGCACCCGACCATGCAATCAACACAGAGCACCCGCTTCAGTTTGCAGAATTAGAAGTGAAATTTTTGATTGTCCCATTAAAGAGGTCCCTCATTATGACTTGGCAAGGACAATTTGCATGCTCTATTCCACAGAATTTGAATGAGGCTCCAATCAATTATACTCATTATCCAAGCAGCTGATTGGTATGTGGTCAGACGTGCACCCTGTCAAGGTAGCGCCGCTGGTAGGCTCACGACACATGCGCACGCAAAGACAAACAGCAAAAATCAGAACGAAAGCAGCTGGTCGTTTTCCTCATGTGTTTGGAAGCATGTTTTACAACTAACACACAGTACAAAGAAATAATGCATGTAAGATTCATTCATTTTGCTGCTTAAAAGTTTCCCTTACCCCTTACCATTTATTAAAACCTGTGCTCCATTTCAGCTTTTAACGGGTACAGGAAGATTGAAATCAGGGTCTCTGAGGGGACCAAGCCATCTGTTTCAGCAATTCATGTTCTTGTCACCAAAGGTAGTTCTCCACAGAATCAATCCAAGGCCATTCAGACGCCTCCTCCCTATTAGCTGATGGATGAATCTCTAAACCACAAATGTGCCCAATACTTGTCTTTTATAGTCTTGGGGTAATTTTTCATGCAAAAAAAATCCAACCATTCTCTTTCAATATGGGGATTTGCTTTTTGTCTTTGTTTTATACTCGGGTCTTGCCATATTTACTACTGATTAGATTTACAAAAACAAAAAAATAAAGTTGTTTCCTAGGATTGTGTGAAAGTGTAATTGACATTTTGGTTGATAGATGGATTTACAGATCAGAAAGAGTCGGGAATATGTGCCGTATTTTTCGGGCTATAAGGCACTCTTAAAATCCTTTAATTTTCTCAAAAATTGTCAGTGCGCCTTATGTATGAATTCTGGTTGTGCTTACTGACCTTGAACCGATTTTATGCGGTACACGGTACTCAAAAATCGGTCAAAAAATGTTTTCGTACGACTTTGGTAAGCTTGTCAGAGCATTACAGCTGCATTACAGCTACCGTAGTCAGGAGCCTTGCGGTGTAATCTGGTTCCAAACTCCGCTTCAGGTAGGGTTGCCAACCATCCCTTAAAAAACTGAATCGTCCCGTATTTAGAAACAAAAGTACACGTCCCGTATTGAGCTGAAAAGGGACGCACTTTGTCCCGTAATACAGTGAGAATCAAAAGTAGTCTATAAGTTTTAATGTAATTAACGCTTTGTTTGAAAACATAATTCCCACCCCCGCTTCTGCTTTGTGACCAATGAGCTGACAGCACACTTATGACAATTCGAGTATGACAATTCAGATTACCGCTCATCTCATTGGTTGAGGAAAGGTCGCTTGCGGAGAAAATACCGGAAGACAACAGATGACCACAACAAAAAGCATGGCCAACAGGGAAACAAACGCCGACACTGCGGTGCAAGTCTCAGACGACAGTACACCTGAAGCTGGGCAAACACTGTGCGATTTTCAAACTGCACGATTGGCTCGCATGGGTTATAAGTTCGTAGGTCACGATGCAGGGTCTCACACTATACCGCCCGATGCTCTGATGCGACCTGAGTGCTCACACTGTGCCTCCATAAAATGAAGGTTATAACAGAAAATCTGTCGCTCGCTCTCCCTCTCTGTCTTTCACTCACACAGACACGCACCACTACCATCAACTTTGCTAAATTGCTAATGAAAAACATGATCAGGCAGCTGTGATTGAGCAGCAATGTAAATCCAACTATTTTCACGGTTGTTGTGGTCGTGATAATTTGGTGATGCCACATCAAAAAGGCTCGGATGAGCTTTCCAAAGTTCTACAAGTTGTGCCTCCATCGCTTGTGTCCAGATCACACGCTGCACTGCCGTGCTGCTCCGTCTTTTTCACCGATGTTTACGTGTTTGCGCGTGAGCAGTGTGAGCGGCTGCGGTGACACCCTCACGAGCGATTGATGATCGGGAGCTGGTCGTGAGGTGTTAATCGCTTCTCGTTACCCCACGTATACTACACGATGCACGATGAAGGCCAAAATCGGGCCGATCACCAAATTGGTCGCACGACTCAAAAATCGGCTCAAAATGGGCCACAAATCGCACAGTGTAATCCCAGCATTAGACCAGCAATGTTTGTTCCTCTCAGAGAAAGAAAAAAAGGCTACAAAAGTACAGGGAAGAATGGGAAAAGGAAAACACCTGGCTGGAAAAGTGCACGATAACACCTATAAAGCGCACTGCACTGTGTGCCGGCGTACTTTTTCCATAGGCATGCTTCTAATGGTGGGCACATGAAGAACATGAGGGGCGTGAAAGCTCGGGGAACCCTTAACCAATTTTGTCCACCAGGCCACGGCAGAAGCAGATATGGTAAACACTGGTTTGTTTGTTTTTAAACCCTCTGGTTAAGGTTAAAATGGGCATGTGCAGTGAATATCAGCGCTATGTGGCCAGAAGTGTGATAATATAATTTATTTTGTGTAATAAACAACTGCAAGGATAGATGATTACAACAAATAGATGAGTAACACATAAAAGTAATACATAGATGAATAATGATGATGAGTTATGATGCGTAATCATGGGAACAAGTGGGTTTACAAACGGGAGCAAAAGCTGAAATAATGCCTCTACTGAAGCCAATTGTACTAAATGCACTAAATGTGCACTGTTACAAGAATATTTTTCTTTCTATTGTTTTCTATTAATTTATATAATTTTAAGTTAAGCAGGACAGAGTTCTTTTAAAGAAAGATTTACTTTTATTCTCAAAAGAAGCATGACAGGCTTCTGTTTAAGAAAGAGACCTGTTTTATTGTGTTAATGTTGTCATTTTGAGCTAAATATATATGGCTAAATGATTTTTGTTTCCCATGTGTTGATATCACAAAGATTCAAGTTCAAGTCAAATGGTTAAAAAAATAATTTCACACACAAAAAAAAAAGCTAAAAAATTCACCACACTGGGAAGGGTGAAGACAACTGGGTGGCCCGGCCCTGGCCACAAGGTGTCCCTTATTTATTTCTCAGGGAGTTGGCAACCCTAGCTTCAGGACCCAAAATCAAACATACACTGTGACATCACTGAGAGTTAAAAACTGTCTAAATTCTTTCATCTTTAATAAAATGATCAGTGTTGCTGCTTTACCAGGTGTAACAATTAAGTTTAACATGCAGGCATCAAGGAGTTAGAAGTTAGCAGGAAGTTAGCTCGCTAATTTCCACCTAAACATGATATAGCATTTTCTGACTGAGAGATTTGTGAAAAAATGTAAACGTACAGCTCTGCTATCACTTCCAACATAACTGAAGAGAGAAAACTAAACAGCAGTGACGTTTGCAGGGTAACTGAAGTTTAACTAGCTGCTATATAATGATGTGCTACGTGATCGCTAGCAACACAGCTATGTTAGCATAACATAAGCAGTGAAGCTGTAATATGAACGCAATATGAATGAAAGTTTTTAGGTTCCCGATGGTCAGGGACAAATGCAATCACATGGCATGCTTGAGATAAATGACTTTCTGATCAAGATATAATGATGCTGTAAACCAGGGGTGTCCAAACTTTTTTCACTGAGGGCCACATACATAAAAATATAGGAGGGGCTGGGCCACTTACTAGAAATTAGGTATATAACCTTAACTTTAGTGTATTAAAGTTAGAAAAATCACTTACAAGTGGTCGAATATATTATATATATATATATATTATATTGTTGAATATAATTAAAGACAAAACTGCCTTCATCACAGCTTTCCATAGATGGATCTTTATTGATTTATTCAGAAAAAGCTTTGGTAGCTCATTCTCAGAACAGCAGCCTCAGATTTCTTCTTAGACAGAAGATTTACAGTACAGAGAAAAAACAATAAAGAAAAATGGGACGGGCACATTTCAAGTTTGTTATTTAAGTTATTAGGCTTAGCAACACACCTATTAACGTTCGTTTGAAACCGTTATCAACATTAACAGACTGAACTGGACTTAATAACAGGAGTGCATATAATTTTAGTAAATTATTCTGGTGAGTATCAGCTGCGCTGGGTATGTAAATCGGGACATCCAGCCGCGGTGCTGATCGCCACTCGTGCCAAAAATCCAGACAAATGTCACCTGATCAAGGAGCAAATCTGCATCAGATGACATCAGCTGACTTTGCGTGTACGTGGGCAGTGCACAGCGGTGTGTACTCTGTGTGTTAACAAGAAAAGCGCATATAAGAAAGTGGTGCGCAAAAGCAGGGTAGTGACAGAATTGATGCGCATTATTGATATTTGAAGCATGTGTACCTGCACATTAACACACGGGTACTGTGGAATATATTTTTTACTCACCTAAAGTGCTAAAAAAAAATAGCAGCTGTGCGGTGTCTGTGGCATCAGTGCTCTCATCGCATGCGATGGAGTAAAGATCAAAAGCACAGCTTTATGAGACAGTTGCAGTTTAATGTTGGCTGACAAGTCTTCAACAACTGGATTTCTGGACATGCTGACGTTGTTGACGGGCGCATTATTTCGGTGACTTTAACGAGGCCGTGTTTTATGAGGTCTCCATCTGAAAAAGGCTTGCCATGTCTTGCGATGAGTTGGGCGACCTCATAGCTGGCTACTGTAGCCTTTTCCTGGACAAAATACTGTTGCTGACCCAGGAGAGCTACCCTTTGCTTTAATTTCTGCTCTCGCTCAGCACCAGTGTAGGATGCATAGGCCTGATGTTTGGTTTCATAATGACGTCGTACATTATACTCTTTCATAACTGCCATAATTTCAGTGCAGATCAAACAGACACACTTCCCCTTGAATTCTTTGAAGAAATATTCACTCTCCCACCATGTCTGAAATTTTCTGCATTCACTTTCTACCTTTCGCTTCTTTGGTTCTGCCATGTTTAGTAACTAACTTGGGCTAAATTTCTTCTGTGATTGTCCTTTTTGGTGGAGCAACTGCCTCGATCGACAATAGTTCCCCCTGGTGTTAAAACTAAGAAGTGCAATACACTCAAGCAAAAGTTGAAGTGCGGGCCATATTCGATTCTATTTATAAAATTACTTGCGGGCCAATTAAAAATGGATCGCGGGCCGCAGTTGGCCCGCAGGCCGGAGTTTGGACACCCCTGCTGTAAACGGACTAAATTTCAGTCAGGAGAACAACTGAGATTATCCATCCACAATACGAGGTTAGTTATTAATATACTGCAACAACATGGGAATAGAGCAGCTGCAAGAGAATTCAACATTAATGAATCAATGGTACGGAAGTGGAGGAAGCAAGAAGAATGAGTTGAGTAAAGTTTGACTTATCTGACTGTTTTGTTTCACTTAATGCGCCTTTCAATCCGGTGCGCCTTATGTATGAAAACAGACCCGTTTATTGACAGTGCGCCTTATGGTCCGAACAATACGGTAATAGGAGTTCTGAGATTTAACAGTGACACTTTTGCTTTGATAACTACCATCAGTTGAACGTTGCATAAGCCCAACATAGTTTGTGCCACGGTGCCTTTAATTGAAACTAACGGCCTTGTTCAATGCAATATTCAACTTGTCTGGCTGGTATGAAAACACTTTGAAACAGTGAAAGATCTACAGGTGATATATATGCTGTGCTGGCAAGACAATATAATATCTTTGTAGTTTCAACTATCCACCACATGAGAACAAAAGTTCAGCTGAATGAATGGTAGTGTCAATAATAGCTAGCTTAGACAGCTTTAAGTTTGCTGTTGTATAAGTCAATATTATTTTCAGTCGTGGGCTTATCTGGAAATCTCTTACCCAAAGCAAACTCTAGCTGTTGGCAGATGTTAAAAAAGTGACTCCCACCTACACACAGAATCTGTGCTGTGCTGTAGATGAGTGAATCCTCACCTACCACAAAAAAAAGTTTAAATATTTATAAGAATATAAGCAACCAGAGTTTTGAAGCTCGAGGGTACTCCCCCGGCGGGCCTCCCCTAACAGCCACGAGAAGTGCTTGCGAACATAGCGGCCACCGACACTTCGCCAACTTGAGGCATGCTTGGCAGTTATTTGATAAGGCTTCCTGCCTGTTGTGGTAGCAACCAGACTGCTTCTCTGCCACCGGCGCAGTTAGACTGTGGGGCAATATTTGCTCTCATGAGTTTTTCCAAGATCAAGCTGCTATTGGCAGGTTAAACGACTGGACAACAGCCAAACGTACGATGGCATGCCGCAAATCAGCTCGCCCCTCTGGCAAATATGCTTGTGAAGTGAGCCACTGTTGAGGATGGAAGCTGCCTTTTGGTGGGTTTTTTTTATTTTGGGGGGGGAGAAAGAAAGAAAGAAAACACACAGTACCCTCAGTAATCAATGCTGGATTAACCTCTCTCATCAGACAGATATTTCCAGCTGAAATTTAAGCAACCCGATGCTCATGTTTTGTGCATTAAACCACAAATACCATGATTGCTTTGCCCATTTGTGCTCGTCTATAGAGTTCTTCTTGTTGACAGAGCTATTAGTCTGAGCGATACCACAAAATTCATCATAGTCACCCTGCGGTTGTTTCGCAAATTCATCATTTCATTACTTTTCCACAGAGGGTGGCACCGGGGAAGGTGGTGGGGGGTTTGGCGGTGGGGGCGGGGGCGGGGGGAGGCGATCTATCAGAGACGCCGTGCTCGTGATAACATCAGAGTCCCCGCAGAAAAACAAACACGGCGGTGCTGTTTGGGTGTTGTGTTGGAATATAATCTCCAGTAAGTGCCTAAACAAGAGCAGAAATTAATATGCAAATTTATGAGTGCTTTGGTTAGAGGACCTAAAAAGGTTTTCATTATATCTTGATCAGAAAGTCATTTATCTCAAGGCTCTCAATAAGTCTGGCCCCCTAATCTGTTGGACAGATAATTAATATCTGCTTATTGAGTAAATGAAAGTCATTATCTTGATTTCCTTCAGATAATTTATCTGTCTGTGATTCACACTGAGGACATTTTATGGTGTGGGCCACATCATTACCTCCACAGGTATTGATTATACTCTTAGTGTATGCTCTTGGACTTGTTTTTGGGGGGTTGGAGGGTATAATCAGCTATGAGGTCAAGGTGTTCTTTGACAATGAAAGAAGATCACGCAAACATAATTAAAACCGTACAGTTGAACCTGTTAAGATCTGCAAAGATTAAAGAAAATCCCTAACTCGGGAGCAATTTCTTCTCTTGCCGTGAACAAGCGTCACAATCAAAAGACTTCTCTTTCCTCCCATTACGAAGTCTGTGCATCACTAGAAAGCCCACTCTCAAATGTAGATCACCACTCACAGCACACATCAGGATCAGAAACCATGGCAACCGACATACATACATTGATTGGTACATTCACTGCCTATCTATGGCCTGATTTTAAAAAAAAATATCCTGAACACAAACGTGTTAAAGATGCTTAATTTTCAAAATGGGTTTCATAATTTTAGTCGTAATTCTTGGTTAATATATGATTTACATGATGAATGCAGGTATCACGATCTAGATGTCACACACTCGTGTGATGTTTGCAACAATTCTTTTTCAAGCTGTTTTGAAGCTGATGTTCAAAAGAAACCTCGTCTTATAAATTTATCCGGACAGTTCAGATAGATTTCAATACAATCCCGAAAAACCGAATCGAATGTTTGGAAAATATGGGAAGGTTTTAAACTTGATCCTTCAAAGCAATCCAGAGAGTTTTCTCAAGTCAGTGGGTTTAATGTTTAAAAAAAGTTTTTTTAAAGAAAGGAAAAACTGATATCATCTCTAAACAAAAATATATTCAAAGCACAACTGAGGCATTTTGCAGCATTTCAGATGTTCACTGGTCTACTGGTTTAGGCCTAAAAGCAGCTATATTTACACACCAAACATTGCCTGTGATAGTTTGAATATGGAACACTGTATCTCTTTAACATATATTTGTAATTTTATTCCCTCTCCCTCTCGCTTGTGGGATTTGGCTCAACCGAGCAGAACAGCAGCGACTCGGTATCCACATCCTGCTGTGAGCCCTGAAGGGTGAGTGGAGTCTGTGGTGCTTATCACCCAGGTGGACTTCCAGCCAGAGAAGCTGCCTCAGCCTGGACCAAGCACCCCTGCTGGCAAGCCTCTGGCCGGGTGCCTTGGCACGGCTGCTCCCTGTCGTCTGGCTCGGCGGGTGGGATGCAGTCAGTGCTCACTGTCAGAGGTTGTGCCTCTGCCCAGCGGAAGAGAGGGTAGAAATAAAAGCGGTGTGACTCCTATTCTAATGGGCTGAGACATTACCATGAGATTGTGCAACTGATGGTGTTGTTCACACTTGTGCGCAAAGCTAAGCAAACATGCAGCTCGTGGCTGTCAGGGTTGCGTGGGACGTTCTCGCCTCGGGCTTAATTTTAAATCCACTGTACAGTAGTATTGTAGCTGTCCTCATTTATCTTGCATTAAAGACTCTCACATAGCTGGCTGCCAGACTGGTATGTATAATTTACAACCACTGAAATGAGTGGCAAACTCTGTTTTTTTATCTTTGAAATGCATCAGTGTGATTGAGAAGATTAGGCTAAAGGTTAAACCAGTTAAAAACAAAATTCTTCTATTTTTTTACTTTTTTTTTCTAGTTTCCTTTTTTTTTTACGTCACTTTTTCTCTGCGTTGATCCTGATTCCAACTGTTTGATTGGACAATAGTATTATCAACGAGGCTGATAAAGCTGCTTTTGGAGGGCGTTCTATTATAGGATCTAATGACAGTATCAATCAAAGAGTTGATGTTGTGTTCTCGTGCATGATTTTTCTTTTTTCTTTCTTTTTATGTTTTTTTTAACTACAAAGCTATGAACACAAAGATCATATCCCATATCAACCTAGAGAAAATAGAATAAGAAAGTAGAATTGGCAGACTGATAGGTATATTTATAAACATAGCATCTGTGACCAGTTGAAAATAGCATGCATGTGATATTAAAGGTTTTTTAAAGTATTTAATTGATTGTAAAATTAACAATACATCTCTGTCCACTAGCTGTTTCTGCCAGACTTCACTCTTAAGATATGTTTGCATTTTATGAAGCAGGTGGTATCTAATCTAGCTCATCATAAACAAATGTATTGTTCCAATGTCAAGTAAAAATTAGCAACTTTGCAAATAGACTTGAAACGCCTACCAACAGCTAATTACTCTATATATTTTTATATATTCACATAACACAGAAATTTAAAGCCAAAAAAGGTCCTCTTAAAACCAAAACTAAATAAATGTAACATAATAAATATAAAAGTTTAAATATTTTATTTGGTTTATTTAAAGATGGACTAGCTAGCTGTCTCCTGCCTTCTCCTGTTAGCTAAGCTTCAGTTAGCCTAGCTTAGACCCAAGAGACATAAAACTATAAGAACAAAATGTTTCCACAATTTTTAATGCAGTATCCATAGTGCCATATATAAATAGTTACTGGCTGTATATTTTATCAGGGATATTTAAAGTTTGATTTATTTGAATTTAATTGTGACCTCATGTGTTACTTGTGGTGGACTGGTTTGCATCCTCGTGTGTTCTCTGGGGCACTCAAGCCCCTGGTAGGTTCTCCCAAAGCAAAGTGGTCCTGGATGAGGGCCCACATTAAATGTAATTCAAAAGACCCAGAGTCCAGAAACCTTGCCTAGATCAGGGATATGGAACCACCCTGGAGCCAGACCTGGCTCAAGCCTGGCAGCACAATAGTCTATCCTCCTGTGGGCTCCCCATGTACAGGCAGAGCTGTAGGGGTAGCTTTGTGGACTGGGCAGCAGTCGAACTCTGAGACCTCAGTGGTCCAAGCCACATTTTAAACTGGCCACCATACCCAGAACATGCTGGAGAGATTATCACTTGGGGCTGGGTTGTGAGAACCTCAGAGTCCTGCGTACTCAGAAGAAATATAACCAAATTAAAAAGAAGAATTTTTTTTTAAAGTGCTGATTTCACCTATGGGTGGGCCTGCCATTAACAGATCATCTCTTCTTTCTCCCCAGAAGAAACTATAAGCCTGCAATTTCCCAAAGTGTCAAATCATTCCTTTAAAAAAATGCCCAGAAAATAATAGGAACCTTATTAGTAAAAGTAAAAAGGGACCAGTTTTATTAGTAAAACTGGTCCCTTTGACAAAAATACTAAATCCTGGGGCATTTTCTGTCAATCTCTGCCCTGTCTGCAGAAGTCAAAAACCTAAAACAAAGCGAAATATCCCAGTAATTCCATCTTTTTGTTGAAAAGAATCAGTCAGACTGAAAGAGTAAAAAGGATAAAACAGAGTAAAGATACCCATGGCTTTTTGCAAAGCAGATGTTTGGCTTGTCTAATGTTGAGGAGCTATGATATTTAGGATCTCCACCATCCTGTCTGCAAGGCCCCTCAGGGATAAAGGATGGTGGGGGCTGATAGCGATGGCGGGCAACACTTGCTGCAGACTGACAGGAAGCTTTATCTCGACATATCTGTCAGTCACCCACATTAGACCTTCCCTCTAAGTTCGGAGAGCTGTCATGCCACAGTTTGCAGCTCGGCTCCTCTGTTCCCCCTCTGCCACCCCCCGGTTACATAACCTGTCACCTCTATCACAAAGACCCATCACAAACCCAAGGCCTTACACACACATGCACACACTGCACAGTCAATGAGATCTGACTGGTATGGATGCACGCAGTTAATGCAGCTATAGAATATGTAGCCGAATGAGGTCCATTGCAACGATAATACTGATCATACAGTGCTGGAGTCCAAAGCAATTTCCTGCTCTCTCCCCGGTACCCCCATCTCTGTATCGGACATAACATCCTGAGACAGCGGAGATTGGTGGCCAGGATCCTGAATCTTTCATGAGGCAGGAAAGGTTAGATAAGATCCTCCCACATTCTGGAGATAGTGCACTTAAAGATCTGTCTTTGCAGCCAGATGGTAAAAAATACATTTGCATGGCTCACATTAGTTCAAAAGTAGATTCAGAGATTAAATATGTCTTGAGTTAGAGAGTACGGATATTGAAATGGTACAAATGAGACACGATGGTTTCTACCTTGCTTGCTTAGGTTTGTGACATAATGAAATTGTCTGCATTCACGTCATGGAAATAACCAAACTGACAGCCTGAACGAAGCCAGTCCCAGGCACGCCGAATGTATCCAAATAAAGCCATAAAGTAAAAAAGGACACAGATAAACGCCTCTGGTACTTACATTTAAAAGCTTAGATTTACTCTGCCTACAAATTACAATTGCCAATTAGAACAATTATATAGCATAAAGGAAACCTGCCTTTTCAGCTTAAAAACACCACATGTAGCCACTCACTGTAAAAAGGAGACAGAGATCTAATCTTTGTGATTGTTACACTAATTTCTCATTCTGTACAGAGGAGGTAAGAAAATAAAAACAATTATTATAAAAGGTGTAACAAAAAGAGCTCACTGTGATTGAAAATGGGATGCTTTTGAATAACGAGTAAAAGGCTTCATTCTGAATGTATTTATAGGATTCGTTTTAGTTTAAAAAGTCGTGCATTTAATTTAACGGAATTAGCGTCCAAGGATTTGATCTTGTGATTTATAACAAAATGCTTTTTTAACATGTTTCCTGTGGAGCACCTGATAGATCTTCCTTAAAAGCCGAAACATCCCTACGCTGATACTTCTGTCTTACTCAAAATGGTTTGAGGGAGAGAAGATTACAGGCTGAGAAACGACCACAAAGCTAGGAGGAATCCAATACAGAAATGGGAGTTGGATAGAGGGAAGGCTTGATGGTACGCCTCGTAAATGCTCCCCTGGGCTTTCTCCAGGCAGAGACATCTACAAATATTTCCATAATCACTGAAAAGCCCAGTGACTGCCAGGCCCAAAGCCCAGATGTAGCAGACAACATGTTTGAGCTCTTAGTCGGAAAGGTCAGTAGCTGCTTTTCAAACATGGATAAAAAGCCGAGCTGCCATTTCCAGTCGCATTCTCAACCACAGGTTGCAGTTTTTTCTTGACAAGAACAAGCTTCTTTCTTCCTCCCATGCAAGACAAGATAACATCAGAAGGCCAGAGGGGCTGTAAATCGTGTTTTTCACTCAAACTTCCCAGCAGTGTATAGATCTGTTTTTACTTGGCAGCAATTTGATGCAATTTGCCGAGTTTGTTTTGGCCCTCATCATTTAAGAGTTTCTGCCTGTGCGTGCATCCAAAATAATTATCTTGTGTGCGTTGAATGTCATATTAAACCACCTCTTTTCCTTGTCGGTGTACCGTAGCCCACCTAATAAGCTCAGTCTCAGCTCAACCTCTCAGTGCCTCACCGGAGGCCCTCCAGTTGAGGACATGTTTTGACACACAGGTTAGCACTAAATTAAGCTCACATGACACTAGCAATAATCAAGAAATAGCATTCCATTTGTGTTAAACTCCACTTGTTGAGCTGACCATTAACTGAATATGACTCACCACTTGTTTGGCAGCCACAGTGACGTGTGCCAACTCTGTAGCAAATAATGATTAAAGAACTTTTATTGGAGTTGAGCTTTTCATGTTGCGGGATAAAAATGACCTTTGAGTGCTTTTCAGAGTTGAAGACTTGTCAAAGCATAATGTGGGAGGGCGAGTTGATGGGTATAATTTATGGGAACGCTGTGAATTTGTTTTCACATTGGTGCTGGCAAAAAAAGTGTCTGTAAATCCTTAACTTTATGAAAGCCATTCTTTACATGAAATGTGCTTTCTCAGAGGCTGTCTGAAAGCAGCAACTGTAACATTTTTAATCATTTTGTAGAACAATGTATGACTGGTGTCAGTTCAGTGCACAGAGCTTGTTACCTCAGCTCATTATACCATATTAAGGATCCCTTTGATAATGGCTGGATCTGCCATATCAAGGACTGGTAAATATTCCAGGAGTGCAGGTATTCACCTCATTTGACACTCAAGGACGTATTTGTTATAAGCGGCCAAGGTAGCTGGGTATGAGTCCACGCAATTCACTTGATGACCCCTACAAATGTGCTTTGATAAATATGTATGTGTTGGTAGTGTCTGGTGCATTGGGACAAGGTTACCTTACAAAGGTGAGCATTTGTAAATATAGAATGGACACAGGTCATGTTGTTTCATGCAGCGATTAGACAGTTTTTCCCCCACGCTGAATAAAGTGACCTCTGAGAGGCTTAACTCCTTTGTCACAACCAAGGAAGCATGAGGGTATAGATGGGCTGCACGTTAAATGAGGCATCATAAATCATTCACCGGTTTGTGGATTTGGAGCAGTTATATGCATTGCTTTTAGCAAAGCATAAGACATTGCAGATTACTATTATGATTTTATGAGTGTCTGTTTTTTAACCACTGCATTTATATCTTGGGTTACATATTACTTACCAGACAAACATTTATGTTATATATTTAGAATGCATGAATAAATAAAATAGTAAGTACATTTCAAATACTTCCCGTTTTGCAACCAGTTTGAAGATATCGACTTCACTGAAATGTTTTTCTTTTTTCTATGACTGATGATTGTCCTTTCTATCCACCGATCATAACCCAACTTAGTTAAAAATATATAGGTTTGTAGAAGCCGCCATGTTGCCTTTCTATCTTAAATACAGTGGCCGAGATGGACATTGTCGTTCCGCGTAATTGCTTTTTTAATTTGTGGCTACCGACCAGCCACATATTTAGTATGCCTTAGAAGTGCAGACAGCTCAAAACGAGTTGGCTAAACAACAATAACAGTTAGTTAGAAGCTAATGTTATGCAAGCTAATACCAGGCTAATATCAGAGTTCAGTGTCTGAGTACAACGATGTTAGCTTGACTTCAAAGACTGTTTAACTGTAACAGTAAGAGTAAGAGTGACAAAAACAGCAGCACTTAACAACAGAAAAGTTCAGGATAGCTTCAACAAGTCACCTCAGTACTGATATAACTGCACAGAAGTGAGCTTCACTGAATCATTGAGTCATATCGGAGTGCTTTCACAAATTAAGGGGAACAAGTTGTGATGCTAGCAAAAGCATCTTTGGAAGTTACCAGCGCTAGCTTATTGTAGCTAGTGTTAGCAAGTTTTGTTTTACTACACAAGCCTGTAAAAATAGCCTCACTATTTTATCATCTATTCACATGAAGAGTTAATAAAATTGGCCATTTACTAATGATCATTTGGAAATTACACTAGAAATAAATAAAAATTAATATGTGAGGATCATCTGCAATCTGCTGGTGTTAGCAGAGGAGAAGAGAGAAATAAGGAGTTTGCTGATTACACTTTGCTTGATAGGTGGTAGTGTGATCAATCTGACAGACACCAAACAAAATATGATTCCAGAGTACAACTATTGACAAGCTGACGCTGCCAAATATGCTCTATAAAATGCTAATTTTTCTGAAATAGTAAGCTAATGCTCGTTAACGTCTCCTTATGTACATAGCGACATCAACAACTTGGGGCAATCGTGGCTCAAGAGTTGGCAGTTTGTCTTGTAATCGGAAAGTTGCTGGTTCGAGCCCCAGCTTGGACAGTCTCAGTCGTTGTGTCCTTGGGCAAGACAGTTCACCTACCGCCTACTGGTGATGGCCAGAAGGGCCGATGGCGCGATATGGCAGCCTCGCTTCTGTCAGTCTGCCCCAGGGCAGCTGTGGCTACAACTGTAGCTGCCTCCACCAGTGTGTGAATGTGAGAGTGAATGAATAATGGAATTGTAAAGCGCTTTGAGGTTCTCGAAAAGCGCTATATAAATGCAATCCATTATTATTATTATTATTAACTAATTTAGAAGTTATTAAACATTAAAAAAGTACACTTAAAGCACAAAGTTTGCCTGAATCTCTTACCTATCACTGAGCATTGTGTTCACCAGCATCTGTACTCTTGATAGTGAAGCCCAGTAGGAATTGCACCAGCTATCTATATAACATAACCCTGACTTTCATATCCATCCAGAACTCCAACACGTCTCCAGGAATGGTAAGGGTAGGAATTTAGATCTGCAGTAAATCAACAGCTTTGCTTTCTCATTCAGCAGATTCATGAAAACTGGTAGTGCGTCCACATCACTCCAGTCCATATGTCAGCATCTTACTCCCACCTTCCTTTCCCGTGAACAAAACCCCGAGATGCTTAACCTCCACTTGGGTCGACCCAGAGTTGGCACTCCACCCATTTCCAACTGAGAACCATGGCCTCAGACGTGGAGGTACTAATAATCAATCATAATTGGATGCAAACCACGGCAGTGAAAGCTAAAAGGTACTGCCTGAAGAATCCAGAAGAACCACATAATCCTCAGAGAGCATAAAGGGGCAGCAGTGAGGGGAGAGGCCCTGTAGGAGGTAATTAACAGTTAGTATATGTTGGGGAAAAATCATTTTTCATGTGAATTTTATCATTTTACTCTCATGAAAAGTTTAAAATTCTGTATTAACTTTTCAAAGGTTTATTTCTGGGAAATATGAATTTAAAGGATATTTTAACCTGAAATTGCTCGTTAATGGTCAACTTATGTTTTATTACACCATTTGCAAAAATCGGAGGCAAAGTGAACTTTTTGGGCACCAATGGTGGTGCAGTGATTAACACTGTTGCCTCACAGCAAGAAGGCCTGGAGTTTGAATCCACCATCCATCTGCCTGGGGACCCGCCGATTTCCTCTCAAAGTCCAAAAACATGCAGTTAGAGGGGTTAGATTAACTGGTAATTGTAAATTACCCATAGGTGCGAATGGTTGTCTATCTTTGTGACAGGCTGGCAACCTATCTAGTGTGTGTCCCACCTTTTCCCTTAAGGTAACTGGAGTAGGGTCCAGCCCACCACCCCTCACCCCAACCCCCCTGCGCAACCCTAAATTGGGTTAGTGAAAAAGAATAGAAACAAAAATGCTTTGGATGATGTTATATGTTGTGTATTATATATAGATACTGTATATAACACATGTACTCTAAGCTGTATGTTTAGAGAGGAGTGGAGTAAACTATACTGTTAACTGTCCGTTAACATATGAGTGTTTTTACCAGTGTTAATTAAACACATTTTGTTACTATATTGTTACAAAATGTCATCCAGTAATAATTATGAGACCAAAAATTTCAAAAACCAATTAAAATTATTGGTATTATACATAACAGAATAAAATTTCAAGCCTTTTAACTTTCTACATTTGGCTCTAGAACTGCAGTGATTGGAATAAGAAGCTTGCCAATAGTAGTTTTTGTAAAAGCAATTAGAATGAACCATATTAGCAATTCTGCTTTCTCAGCTAACAAAGGATGAGTATGCATGTTTTCTCTGACTGCTGCAAAAAGTCTGTGTGAAACTTTAAGAAACTTATTCCAAAATCTTTAAGAAAAGCTGGTCTTAGTGAATAGCATTTGCATGGTTATCGTAGCAATTCTACAGTACAAAATGCTAAACTAGCCATGTGAAATCTGGCGAGTCATCATTTCAGTGATGAGGATTATTATCTGTGATGTTTGCCAATGCTTATGACAACACTAGTGGCATTTAACATTAGTATGACATTAGTAGGAGTCTAATACATAGTTATTTATTATTTGTGGCATCAATAGTAATGCTGAGAAACAAGAACATTTCTCACTGCTTCCTATAAAAAATGAAAGAGAAAATACAAGAGGTCATAGATGAGAGGAAGAAACAGGCCAAAATGTGGCTTAAGCTGTGATGTCAGTAAAATAATAATTACAAGATGCATCAGCAATATGTTGAAAGAACATTTAATGTGTATTTATAGACCTTTATACACAAGTGCCACAGCTCTCTAGTGTTAAAATGCCATCAGGTTGAAGTGCACTATATGGACAAAAGTACAGGTCCAAATACACATTACAGCAGGGGTCAGCCATGCCCGACTGCATGGATAGTTGCTTGATTTTATACACCTGTGACAAGGCCAATGAGAACACCTGAAGATTCAGCGTGAGGCCACACTTTTGTCCATATAGGGTATCTTTTTTTCTTTTGCTTTGAAATACATCTAAATAAAACCAAATTCAAATATTCGTTTAATCCTTTTTAAATGATGATCAGAGGTTAGAACCAACTAGACATGACCTTTTCACCATGCAGTCGCAAAATCTGTAGTGAAAGCCTAACACCTGACTCACTGCTACATCTGCGTCCAGGCGCACATAAATAAATTAGTTGTGTTGACGTTAGGCCTTTCACACACATACCGAAAACCAGTACTCAGTAACTGAATCAATAAGGAATTGGACCAAAAAGGAGAATCAATAATGGGGCTGGTGTCAATAAAATCTTATCAATTCTCATTATGTTGTGCTTAATTGTTTCTGACCCCGCTTATCATTACTGTGTATCCTCCCTGTGAATTAAAAGTGACATCAGTTGCTGTTATACTGCTGGTGTAATTTAATGCACTGTATGTTTTCTGACATAATAAACAACACATGCTATCTATGTAGATAATGTGCTTCTATCAGCTTTACGCTGTGTAAAAAAAATAATAAATGCCGTCACCAGGTTAAACTCCCTTAACATGTTATCTCAGAATTAATTAATGTGTATAATATTTATAGTTTCCCGAGGAGTCTAACACATAGTTATTTATTATTTGTGGACGGAAGAGTCACATTTTCAGTCACAATGACTATACATGGCCTTCTCAAATCCCAAGGGGGTAATCACTACATTTCCCAGTGATGCTTGCTTGGCTAAGCAGTTTTAATACACAAATCAATTTTGCATTACCCCCTTCTGGCTGTGAGTGCTCATAGTGTGAGAGCCATGAAAAATTGATGGGCCTTAGCATGCAGATTGCAACCCTAGTGAATCTTAAATTTGTCCGGGGCCTTTTCTTTCTTTCTTTTCTTTTCTTTTTTACCCAGACAGTGTCAAAGGGGTGAGTTGGCTATTTGTTTTTCTGCTTTTTCTTTTCTCTTTTTTTATACTTAAGTTGAAAAGAGAGACAGCTGCTCCAGCGGAGAAACAATGTTGATAGGCACAGCATGAGAAAGTGTGGAGAAAACAGAGACTCAGAAACATTCCAGTAACCCAGGATGACATTCACACAGGACCCAGACAATATTCCTCCCACTTCTCTATTCTAAAATATCATAAATATAATGCCCAACATCTCATCGAGCATTTGTTTTTACCACGGCGATTACGTTGTGTCATTTGGTGAGCCGCTCTGTATTTGACCAGCTGATGACTTGACTGCTGAAAGAAATTATAGCTTCCATAATTAGCTTTCGCTATGAAATGAAGCTATCATAGGAGAGAATGAAGAAATTTCACACCTTGTAAATTAGATTTTGCAAGGTGCTGTGTCGATGTCCTTGAGTATAGACGCATCAAAAAGCCTTTTTTGTTCAGTCCTTTCTTTGACAAATGCAGACAAAAATCTGCAATGAACTGCAAATTGAACAGCAAAGAGCCACTTTGAGGATCTAACAGCTAAATTTGTTAATCTAATGATTTCTTTAAGTAACACCACAGATCTCCTCATTTATTTTGTCCCTGTTGGCAATCGCAGTTAACTTTTTTTGATATTTTTATTGTGTACAATTTCACGGCATTGCATCAACATTACACTGAAAATACTTTGCATCTTATAAACACGACAGAGTTCAGTTATGTACATTCCTAACTAAACTTCCTTCTACATTTGTCAGCACAAGTCCATGAATGCTACGCTACATGTGCACTGTGTGACCGCGTTCGTTTCAGTTTGTTTCGAAGAGTGCTAAAGCATAAAGTGAGTCACTCCATTTGAACATCGCACAAACAAAATGAAGATGACATCAACATTTACAATTTGACGCCAGCACATGTCAGAAAGTTGGGACAAGGGGCACGGTTGCCGGTGTCTTGCATCAACTCTGCTTTTAACCACACTCTGTAAGCATTTCATTTCACAATGCGTCAAATGTTTGGCTGACAGGTCTGTCAGGCCAGTTTAGCAGCTGGACATTTTTGAGATATTTGGCTGTAATGTGAGCAGAATGCAGTCTGGGATTGCCTTAAGACCTTAAGACTCAATCTCATCTGGATGGCAGAATACGTTGCTTCAAAATCTGTGTGTCGTTCACCTTTAAAGGTGCCTTCACAGATATGCACTAATGCACCACAGTATATAAAATGCAACAGCCATTATTTCATAAAAATGTTTTGTTTTTTGTTGACTCAGTCAGACAGACCTTGAGACCTTGAGACAAGCACCACTTGCTAGGAAAAAATGTGTATTCCCTGATTGGTTGGGGAGTGGTTGCGAGAGATTGCTTGCTATCAGCAGGTGACATTAATTCTAAAAGGGTTAGTGCTGCTCTAAAAAGACACACCTTGTGATTGCTTTGGTTGGTTGCAGATTGCAATGGTCACTGTAGCCTGCTGTGCAGATGCTGACTTGTCTGCAAGTGCTTGGCAAGTACTTGCTAAGCACTTGCTAAGCAGTAGTGATACGGTGAAGAGGGTGATGCAACCCAAAAATGGAGATCATTTGCCTTCAAAGTAAAAGTTGTGCCTTTTGAAATATGTCAATTGCTGCAGAAAAGCACAACTTTTTCTGAATTTGGGAGTAGTCATTTCTGAATTGCATCCAACTCAGATAGTTGGATAGTTACCAAGTGTTTGCAGGCAAACGCAGTGTCTTCCATAGAAATTACAGGCGATCATAAGGAGGTTTTTGGTATAGTATCCTCTTTATGAAGAATTTCCCCCAGGCAGTCTTCTACAACCACTTGCATTGTTGGGGAATGTAATGTTTTTGTCTAGGAACTGGAGTTTGCCAGGTGGTTGCTGACCGGTCTCTAGGTCTGTGTGACTGAGATCTGATTTGATTTGCAGTTCAAAAAAGCACCCCTCCGACAGCCAAACCCATCTGTTCTCTGGTTGGATTGTTACATTTGTGATTGACATGACATTGACCAATCAGATGAAAGGAAGAAAAATAGGGTCAAAATTGCACACATATATGTGTGTGTAACATTTAGTATGGCTGATGCTAAGATATTTACCTGTAGAGTTGTTTTGTAGTTCTCCAAGTTTGTTTGGTTCCCCTTAAATCCTCAGGAAGTTCTTATGCAGTAAAAGTCATAATCTGTGATGCGAACATATCTGACTGTGGAACAGATCTTTAGCTCTTTAGTCTCTGTATGTCCACCTGTTGACTTAGATATTGTGCAGATGAATGTTTTAGGGCCACAGTACATTTTTTTGATCTTCTTCTCCATGATGAGCCGTCAAAGATCTCTCAGGTGGGCAGCTCTGCTTGTAGTGTCCTCACACTTGAGATCGAGAAACAGAATTACTTTTTTATTTTCCACATATCTAGAACAAACTTGCAGAAAACTGCAAGTTTTCTGCAAGTTTGGTCCGACTCTTGTTTTTCTTTCAAAACATTCTGTTTACTATTGGATTTTATTAAGTTAACTTTAAGGCTATTCATTAATGTCTTGCATCAATTCTCCTGACAGTGATTTCATTTTTTTTAAACCTTTTAAAATCTAGTCACGTGTGCTTTATTATAGTGTCTCTTTCATGCGTTCTCTTAGAGGCTTTTATATGTTATGCAAAGCATTTTGTATTGCTTTGTTGAAAGGTGCTATACAAATAAACTTGCCTTGCCTTACCCTTTCTCTATGGAGAAAGGAGTTTGTTGCCATGACAATCGTAATGTCACTTCAGCGGCAGAGATGGTAAGATGGCGGGTGTGTTGCCTTTCATATGCAGGTGCTATGCACAGAGGAGAAGTGATACAGATAATGGAATCAATTTCCTGTGATTTCTGAAGCAGAGAGGTTGCTGAGAAATAATAAAGGAATTAAATGAGCTCGTGCTAAACATCATCCATCGGTTAGCGATGGCTGTTTGACTTCAGATTGCTGCTTACTCGCTAGAATTGAAAAAAGCCAGACTTTATTTGCTGTAATTTCTTATGAGCTCGTTTTTTTTTTTTTTGCCATAGGAGCAAAATGCACAAGGGGCTGGAGCCTCTCTTTTCAAATGCTGCAGAAAGTGCCGGTATCATGGACAAGCAATGATGTGTGCAGGGGTGGGGGGACTGGAAGAAAGAGGAGAAAGGCCTTCAAGACAAGAAACAAAACCACCTTAAACCCCCTGAGCCAAAGCAAAGATCCATAATTGACTCCACAATAGTGATAATGTTTCCCATTTAATGCACGGCTAAGTCACAGGTCTTATTATTGCACATACAGTCGCATGTAATCTGATAGGTTCGGTGCTGTATTTGGCTATCTGATAGTTTGTTGCAGGTCAATAACAACGATTTTTTTCTAACCATCTGCCTGCTCAATACTAACATGCTTATCTTGTACTTTTGACCTGCACGGCCTTGTGAGCAGCAATGTCCCCAGTAAAACAAGCATCTGTCACGGGTTTAATATTCCGTGGAAAAAAGGGGGGAAAACTCTCTAAAGGCTCAGTTGTATGCACTTCTTATTGAATCGGCTGTCAAGTCTGGGAGGTCAAAACATGAGGTATAGAAATAATCGTCGAAATCTTTGGGATAGGCAAAACTAGACAAAATACATACAACTGATTAGTAGGATGGTGGACTTGTTTTTTGGGGGGCTGTGGGAGAGGGGGGGCTGTACTTTCCCATATTTTCCTCTCATACAGCATCTGTGCTTCACTGCACACCAGCATCCACTTGTGCCTGGATCTGTCTTTAAATGTCAGGCTGCATGCTTGTTGTTGTGGAGAGCTGTCCCAATTGGATTTCTGCGTTCTTGAGCTAAACCAAAGACCATGTCCACCGGATGCTTTCTGTAGTAATATATAGTGAGATAAAACCACTCTTCACTGGCAAAAACAGTTGTACAAAGTTAACAGCTGACTACTTAGCAAAGCGAATATTGAATTTAAATAGATAAAAAGGCTGTTTTTGGTGCTTTTAAAGCTCTATCCTTCTGATAGAAACCCAATCTGTTGGCATTTGTTTTACTACAGTAGAACAGTCAGTAATAAAACCTCTGTACTTGAATTAATAAGTATTGGTATCGCTGCTTATTATGACTTCTGGAGTCATGCAAAATGTCATGTATGATACAATGACTTTTACCTTTACTCAACAGACTTTGGTCCCATTCAGGTAGACAGTCTACCTGGAGAACAGCACATCTTAGATCTTAATGCATAGATAGATAGATAGATAGATAGATAGATAGATAGATAGATAGATAGATCACTGTTCTACAGCAACCACGTTTCTATTCCTGAGTTTCTATTTTAAATCTTTTCATTTCTAAGTTTTGCAGACTGATCACAGTTAATTGCAGGGTTTTCATAAACAGTTTGCATGTAATTGCCAACTCAACTCCATTCAATCCCAGACTAATGGCAGACTGACTCAATTTCATTGCTGTTTCACTGCTGTTTTGATGCACCAAAGTCTTTAGAGACAAGTACATCGGTGCCTGCAAGTGGTTGTCAGTCTCCAATGTACAAATGTTATGTTCACAGCTTCTTAAGCTGCCATCTAATGGCTGAAAATATCAATGAATGCACTTTCAAAAGAAATTTGACAGTATAGGTGATTGCGGGTGATATATGAGGAACAAATGAGACGTTTGCTTTTAATGATCAGTGCATTCAGTGTATGTCTTAAAGGATAAGTTATACATATGCAGACATGAGCATTCATCCTCATTGGTTCAGTGAATTGTTTTGTTAAATGTTTTCTCGTTTTTCTCGTTAATCTAAACCTTTTGTTTCCAGAAAATACTGAATGTTTTAGCGTCTTTGTGTTTGCACATTTTCCAGCCTTTTCAGTGAACCTCTCAGTTCTTCATTAGCCCAATATACTTAAATCTGTTGTGTTTTCTGGTTGCCAGCGTTTTCAATTATGCCCGTGCTGTTTGTTTGTAGCTGAGTGAAAGCTACCTGCTTCATCCGTCTCTCAGACTAAAACATGCAAAGACCAAAATCGGGTGCCGTAATACATTTAGCTCACCATTATGAAACACCGACCCAAGGTAGCCCGGTCTCCCATCGCTCGACAATCCCATTGATTGATTCCTCCTCTGAACATAATTTTAGACATGTTGAAAGGGACATTAGCTGTCTGTGCAAGCTGTTCCAGGGAATATTGGCCCCCTCTGCATCAGCTCAAAGAGGCTGGGCAGCTGGGCAATTTTCTCTTCCTGTGCAGTGACAGTGAGCCACATTACAGTAACTTAACGTATGACGGTTGCTATGTTTACTGCATACCCACACATGTCACATCAGTGAGTGACTGGTGTGCCAATTAAGCAGCTGACACTAAATGACGCCGTTGTATGAAGTGCTTTCTTCATGAATATTTTTACTGTTTGCCGCATAAATTATCTAAATTAAATTTATGAGAGGCAAAGTGGGAGGTTTTCAGTTGGAAAGCTCCTCTTGCCTTTCCTTGATCATCCATCAGATTTTGTGCTTACTGCATCAGTCAAAGAACATGAAATATTTAAAAATCCATGTTGTATCAATTGATTTCTGCATCTGGCCATATCCGCCTGTAGAATCTATAATGGGCTTATAGTGTGCTTCATAACATCGCCTCACTCAGTAAGCCAGGGATTATCTTCTGCGGCATCATATATAGGCTGCTGAAATGTATATGTGAAGAAAATGTCCATTAGCGACACACTTTTTGGTAATGTTAGTATGACAATTACCCTAAACTAAAACCATAGAAGAAAAATGTACAAAAAATGTAGAATATGCAAGTTAGAAGAAATGTATACATTTCTAGTAGCAGCAAAAAACTGCTATTGTGCACCGTAGTAGTACATTACAGCAGCTGCTGTACTGTAAATTGCACGTAGTTGAAACAAGCTTCTGATTTAGACTAAGTTGTGGTTTGTTATTCACTGTAAAAACTGAATGTAGTGATTCACCCATCAACCACGCAGATTAGAGTTAATATAACATTTTCTCATGGTTTTTTTCTCATGACATTTCTGTACATGATAGACAACAACAACAATAGCAATAACAATAATAATAATGATAATAATAGCAATAATAATAGTAATAATAGGGATGTGGATGAATATCACTGTTTGTTATTAATGGCTTTTTAATGTTTTGTTCTTGCTTGAAAATCCTTGGTATTGTGACATTAGACATATTTTAAGTTTACTCTTTTAAGCTCCTTCTGCATGCTATATCCTATCCTACCACACTTAACTACTTTCACACAGACAAAACTGCAAGCAAACTCGAAGTCAACCAAAATGCATCACATCAGAATATTCTGACCACTTACATTTCTGGAGCAACAAAAATAAATACAGGAAGACTGTGAAGTGTTTGCTAGTAACATTCATATTTATCTATCTTTCACAGTTTGTGCACATCTGTGGTACACTTTGGCTTCCCATAATGCAAAGCACACCTGGCTACAGTAAGGCATTTAGCCATAATTAAGCCAAAACAAACTAAAAAGTGTCTGATTGTTATATTTGCAACAATATCTACCACATTTCTATTTTTTATAGTTGCCCCACCTGTCGGATCTGCCGTCAGGAAGATGCATTATTTCCCTGCTTTTCATAAACTTTAAGCCTTATTCATTATTTGGATCTGTTTGGATTAGTTTTCACAAAGTGGCTGCTATTCTTCCAAAGGGAATATAAAATGGTAATAAAAATAAACATCACTGTAAAATGATCCAGAACCAATGGGCCCTCGAAGATCTTTTACACATGGAAAACACATTCCTCTCAGCTAGAACAAGGCAGTCAACGCTACAGTGCAGCTGAGCGCCAGGAGGTAGAATGGGTGTCTGACTAATCGGATGAACGGTGGGTATTTGGATCCAATATCAAGTACTTACTTGGCCAGTATTGCTGATACCGATACCAGTAATATTATTAGATATCTTTTATAGTGCATGTTTTAGGTGTATGTTTTCTTTTCCCAAAATGTTATTTGACACAATACAGTGGACTACATCCTGAACTTTGAGGTTAGAAACAAAGTATTGATCCTATCCTGTTAGTATTGATCTGATACCGCTACCAGTGTTGGTATCAATACTAGCAATGTTGGGCTTGATCCGCCAACCCCTACAAGTAGGCTGACCTCTTGCTCTTCTGGTCTGCATGCTCAAGTATCTTTTAACAAGTTGCCTCCACATTATCCAGCGGAGTATGTGTGAGAATCTTGCACAAATAAAAGTGCTGTATGAATGCGTGTGTAAGCGCTTTGAGTGTTCAGCTAGAGTAGAAATGCATTAAATAAGTGCGAGTCTATTTACCATCTCACAAAAATAAACTCAGAGTCAGTCCAATATCAGGGTACCAATGCCACGTCTTTCTCGATGACTATTCTGCTGCTTCTAGCTGGTGTCATTCATGAACTAATGATGTACTTCCCAGCAGAAGCTCAGCAGTTCTTTACTTTTAAGTAATCTTGAGGTAATGAAGCGTTCTCAATAACAACTCAGTGAGATCCACGGCTTTAGAAAATGGGACACACACAAGAAAAGAAGCTCGAAACTACCGTGCAGTTTAGCAGCTGGTTCAAAATAATTGGGGAAAATTCATTACGAGGTTATTCACCATTTACTTGTAAGAAATAATTAGACAAAACATTAGACATTGCTTTGTTAATGTGGTATCTAATTTGCTGTAGTTTTTGATTTAAAAGTTACTTGTTAACCATCCGTCAGTTAGCAGTGAGTTCCCATTCATGCAGATTTTGAATACCCCACTGCAAAAAAAGTTACCTGATCATATCTGACATAAACCATTCGTTGAAATAATCTCAGAGCATCTAAGTCAGTGAGAGGGATCATGCCTGCTTGTGCACGCGCTATATTTCCACGTTTGTGTGCGTTAGCAGGGAAAAGGGGAAGGGAAAAATGGTGAAGGAGAATAGGAGAGATGTGAGTGGCCCATCTATGAAAGCGCCATTAAATTGTCAGTTATGATGGATGTTCCGCCTTTTCTGCATTAACTGGTACATTAGAAGTCATTAATTCTTCAGGATGTGCACTGGAGATCAGAGCCTCCCAGGGGGTCTCACTGCCTTGATAAAGCAGGGAGAGGGAAAGAGAGAGAGGGGAATGGAAGTAGAGATAAAGAGGGTGGAGTGCACCAGCTGAAAGAAGAAAGAACGGGAGAGGCACGCTTGCAGTGGCGGTGACCACTTTCTGGTTCTGATGTCTGCTCGGCTTGTTTCTGTGGCCTTGAGCAGAGAAACTAGTGCGATGGTGATTCTTTAATGGACATGTGGGAAGCTGCCTTTTGTCTTGTCAAGAGGAGGCAATAAACACAATTAGCACTGTTTACAGCACTTTTCAACCGACGAGAGATAGCTTTCATTTTGCCTCGAAGAGCTGAAGGATGCTTTAAAGATTGCATTGTATCCTTGCCCTTTGTTTTGTGGGTTGCACCTACAAATTAAACTTCGAAAGATGGTAAATAACAATGCTGCATTTTTCTCATGAAGCAGTCTTCAATTATGCAGCGGTCCTCTCAGGAATTATGTTTTATTATAAAGCAATACGTTTTCAGAAAACAGCAATTAACTCAGAGAGATTTTCATAAGCATTAAAGGTGGATGCAGTGAAATCGGCGGTGGCAGCGGCACTTCCCTCCTGACATCCTTTGTAAATTGTCAAACCAGAAAACAACATTTCACTGCCAATTAAACAACAATTACTGGACACGGCACACTTTGATGGGCGACTCGGAATTGCTCACAACGTGGCTAATGTGTGTGTGTGTCTCTGTCTCTCCCACATGCAGGCCACCAGCAAAGACAGCCAAGATCAAACACCACAAAAAGCAATAAGAAGAAGCAAACGAATAGAGATTGAGCATTTCTCTTGCCCACCTCCGTGCACAAACGGAAAGCTAAATAATATAACACCCTTAGGATTCGAAATTGTTCTCTGGCTCCTTGAGACTTTATTTTTGTGACCTGCTTCGAACAAAGGCAACCCCGCCATCTGTTGTGTTTAAATGCAGCAAATATGTTGAATTAGGGGTCAACGGGGACAAATAGGGGAAGTTAGCCAAGAAGACACAAAGCTCCCATCCGTGTCCCACAGTCTCCCAGTTCTGTTCCAGCAGACCAAAAACCACCGGCAGGTATTTATCATGCTGTGACAGGAGGTCACAGGCAAGTGTCACAACTATTGTTACTATTCTCTGAATGAGGTGTCACACTCTCTGGGCCAAGGCCACATTTGCTTTTTGGATTAATGTACTGTCTTATGGAGAAAAAAAAAGCAGTGCAAAAATTGCTGCAACATTCACAATGATGAAAACTCCAGGAAAAAGTGAAATGCAAAGTATTCTAATGCATTTATTGCCTTAAATAAATCATATACTCGCTGTACGTTAGTTACACCTTGCTAGTACTTGGCCTGACCCCTTTAGAGCAGCCTTAATTCTCTCCTCGAAGGGAGGATGTGATTGGTTCGTTTGTTTTGTTGCCTGGTTGTTAGCAATCTGACAAATCTTGTGTGATGTTAGACGCCAATAACCCCTCGAGTTGATTTTATTTTGGTGAATATCGCTTCAAGGTCACACCAAATGTGAAAATCACTAAAAACCTTACCCACAAATTTTATGGATCATCTTCAAACTTCACAGCAATATACTAGCCCTTGGGGGACCAGCGAACCTAGGTTGGCTAAACATTAGACTTAAACCTTCATTGTCAGCACCCAAGGTCAAACCCAACCTTGAAAAACGGTTTAGTTTTTCAGTACGACTCCCTATGACATCACAGTGACCCCATAGCACCCTGATGGCATAATAACAACAAGCTGACATTAGCATGTTGTAATAAAAACATTATAAAACATCAAAGTTTTAGTACAGACTTTACTTTTATTTACACTAAATTCTGATCCTACCATCCAATTGTTACAGCAGAACTTTCAGACTCTCAGACAGGGGCGGCTCCAGAATTTTTCATAGGGGTGGCCATATGGGGGCCACTAAAAGTATTGGGGTGGAACACCAAAAACACAATTTCCAGTTTTATTATGCTGCTGTAAAATATAGGTTACTTGAAAAATATGGCAACAAATAAAAAAAATAAAATAATTATATGAATAGTTAATTTTCTGCTCTTAAAGTTGATCTCACTGAAAATAGGTACAGATGAAAATCAATTATGGATTTTGAAATCCATAATAATCTGTTTTAAGCAAGAATAAATAACAAGTTAATGTTTCAACTCATTGTAGGGGGTCTTCCTCTTCCGTCCTTGTGTTTATCAGAATTATTACCAACATAGGACAAGGGGGGTGGCACCAATGGGGGTGCAAATTTTGGGGGGGTGACCAGTGCCTCCTGGCCCCCCCTTGATGGCGCCCCCACTCTCACACAAAGCAACATTTTCGAACATTCTTGTCCTTTCTCGCTCCTCTCGCCCCAACTGGTCATGTGATGTGGCCGCCCCTCCCTGAACTTGGTACTGCTGGAGGTTTCTTCCTGTTAAAAGGGAGTTTTTCCTTCCCACTTTCTTCTGACCATCTGCTTCAAGGTTCAACATGTTATTCAGAGATGCTCTGAGGTCTGGCTGTTCTTCTCTGAACTCTGGCACCAACAAGGCATATTCACCCACTGCTACTCACTGAATATTTTCTCAAGTCAAGTCAATTAAATCACTTTTCTTCCACACTTTAATGTTCAGTTTGAACTAAAGCAACTTATCTTGACCGTGTCTACATTCATGCTTAAATGCATTTCCGCCATGTCACTGGCTTATTAGATATGTGAAACCATAAGCAATTAAATAGGGATGCTTAATACAGTCTCAAATGACGTACACCATTACTGTATGACCATCCAAAATCTATAAGATACTATATTTTATTGTTGTCAACTGATTTGTTTTAAACAAAAACAACAACAACAATTCCATATTAAGTAAAAAACACATAAATTCTACATAGAGCAGAATATAAAGTCTAAATTGACATTAACACAAACTTTATTTACCTGAACTTCATCTTGCGTTCTATAAATCTTATCTATGCCCCCTCTTATTAACCACTTCTCCAATCCATCCCAAATCCAGAAAAGGGTTTTGAGCCTAGTTCCTAATTTGACTCCGTTTTAAACCGTCTTGTATTTAAGTTCTCAATTTAGAACTCCAAACATGACTCGCTGAGAATTGCGTTCTCCCCAAATCATCTGCTCTTTGAAAGCCTTTGCTAATTTCCATATTCATCACAGAAGAAACCGCACGATTCAGATCCTTCAAACACGACTGCATGGCTCTCTTTGTAAATCTATTATACTTTTCCCTTTCGTTATCCTTTGTCTGCTTTCGCTTGTTGTTTTTCCAATTTGTAATTCTGTACACCGTTGACACCTTCTCTGTCAGACTTTGGTACGGTGCTATGTTTTCGTCTGTGTTTCCTCTCTTTACATTTGCTTTTATTCAAATAAGTACTTTGATTGTTGTTGGACTTTTAAAATTGTCAGTCATTGTGTGAAAAATGACAGAATTTAATGAAAGAAATAGCTCAGATGTTTAAAATGTTTCTAATCCAAGTTTGATTTCCATCAGAGGATTGGCTATTATAAAAAAAAACGGAGAGCGAACATACGTCCGTCTCGTTCGCAGTCATTCTCTGATAATGTCAGAGCATGTTCATGCATTCGAGTGCGAGTGCTGCTTTTCTCAACTCATACAAAGTGTGCATGTACAGTGACTCTGCTCCTTTGCCATTCCTGTGGAGGCGACCATAAAATGTTCCATTTTTATAAACAATGTGAAGCGTCAGACAACTACGCCCCATCACGATCGCTCATCTCCACCAGTCATATCGGCCTCCCTGTGTCACATCCTCCTCTGCTTTCATCGGTAGAAAGCCATATGGTGGAGAGCGAGATGTTCCCACCTATTAAAATGTGTCAGAAACAGTTCTTATCTATTACGCAAGCAGAATGAAAAAGTTATCTGCCGCACCGACTTCGACTGCTCACCGCATGTGGATTTTCTTTCCTCATCCTCATCTGACATATTTATTCTGTCATGTCTATGATGTAGAAGCAGCGTGCAAAAAATAAGGAAAGCCCTCCCAGTGATCGTGAGTGTGTGTGTATTTTTTTTCTTTATGGATCTTGTCTGATGATGATCGTGGCTGACCTCGGGGGGCGTTAAGCGTGCCGAACCTTCGCTCTATTACTCCACTTCAATGCAGCCCACACAATCCGAGTGCAGAGTTGAATGGAGAGGGGCTCTCTCGGCGCTGAACCCTCCACTGAGCTGGCTGACCTGTGGCACATTTCTCTCATCTCCCAAGACCTTGCTGGAATAAACACTGGGCTTGACTAATTACTCTTAAAAACAAGTGGGATGTGGGTGGTTTGTAATTGGCAAGTGTCAGCGTCCAGTGAAAGATCGCTCGTCTTGAGGGCATACGTGTCTGAGCCTCCCATTCATGCAGTCTCTCCTCAGCCGGCTGATTTCTGTGCTGCTGCTTCGCTCCCCCACTGTTTTATTCTGCACACTTTAAATGTATTTAAAATATACTATTGTGGCAAAATTATCCAGCGATTCTGAGGAGTGCAACTGCAGAAAGAAAAAGAAGCTTTACTTTTTTTTTTTTAAAGGCACTTTTTTGGTAATATTTACAACCTGTTTGCACAGTTACTTGAACTTTATAGCTGCAAATTGGCCAACTAGCAGTGTAGAAAACATTAAGCTGCACTGAGATCTCGAAGGAAGTGGGTGGGATGCCACACATTACAAGTGGCATATCCACTGACAGGAGGCATAACAGGGCCACTCTGTTTCCATTTATAATGCAGCAGTGGCCACAAAGCTAGCAATTACATGGACCGTGTTAAGAAAATGTTCTTTTATTATTTTAACTCACAATGACTGTTAAATAGTTTGTTATTGACAGTGAGGAATTCACCTGGAGCCATCCGAGCTGTAGCTAGAATTCCCGCTTAGTAATTCCACAACACGGCTCCTTTGGGAGCGTCTTTGTTTGCTCTGGGTTTGAATTGAAGCTGTTTTACTTGGTATGACAAGAACACGTATTGACGTTCACTGAAGCCTCCTGCCTGAAAACGCAGGACGCCATCCATAGATAATGTGAAATCCGTTTCCTCCTTGCACCACGAGGCAGGAGCCGAGGCCTGCTGCTTAAGTCGGTGTTCATCTGTTAATCATTCTCCAAAGCCGAGCGTCCGATCCCCTTTTTGGGAGGGGGAAGTGTAATTACTGTGAATTCAAGGTTATTATGCGAGGCCTTGGGATGGCAGGCGTATATTAAAGGAGATTTCACTTTGGCTGTGACATGTCATGCTGCTGAATGACAAAGGAAAACATAAAGAAAGTATATTTCAATAGACATATATGAGATATGCTGGATACATCAAAAGCGACCTTAAACTTTTAAAGGAAAAGATATTGGAAATGGAATTATGAACTGTCACGGGCAAATCTAGTAAGTCATTTCCTTTCCCCCCGTGGCCATTCGTGGCCTTTGCAACTGCTCTAATATTAGAAAATATTACTGCAAGAATTATTTTCTGACATTCAAATGTTATTGCTACCTCCAGAACGCGTGCTGGTGCTCCCTCGTTCATTTGGATACTTGACAAGTATGACAGGTAGAAAAAGCGAAGCCTTAGCTGGACTTTTCTGTTGTTGTTGGGTTTTTTTAGCCAGTAACCTCACACTGTCCTACTGGCCCAACTCCCTGAAGGTTCTTGGACAGACCATAAACGTATCAATAATTGAGTGTCTCACTAAAAAGGTGGGGTGTGGGGGCATTAAAAATTTTATGGCTTGTCATTATTCCCCTCCTCTAGCATTAGCATCACCACACCAAGGCTCCTACTCCCCCCCCCCCCCCCCCCCACCTTGCTGTGTCTCTCTTCCTTTCCAGCAGGAAGCAGCGTGACATGGGGCCGTCTCTCGGGAGCTAAGTACCACTGCCATGCCCCCAGTCAACTGCATCAGCTTCACGGGAGCTTTTAGGGAAGTACTAGCTAATGAACTCTCGTGGAAAACCGGGAGGAAATGTGGAAGTCGTTTTTGGGGGTTTGGCTTTGTTTGATTTGCATTTCTGTGAAGCACATCTATGAATGGATTAATATTTGATCAGCGTTATTATTAAAACATGACTGTAATGTGGAAAAAGTATGTGGTCGCTCATCTCAGCTGTGAGTGACGGTGGTCGTCTTGGGATACATTTCAGGATACATAAGTAGAATTTTCATGTATCAGTATTTTACTTGAGTATTTGTTTTTCTGACAACTTTTTGCTTCTACATTTTCACTCTATTTTCTACTCCTTACATTTTGAAAACAGACTTAAAACCTTAGGTTAGACACATTTTAGGAAAGTTTATATTTCCCAGCATCCTGCGCCTCCAAACATCAAACTGATTTTAGCCTAAACGACGGGAACAATGATAGATCAAAGACAATCCTATTGGTGTATCCATCATAATAATCTCTGTCTCTCTTTCATAGCATGTCTTTTATCCTGGCTTCCTTCTCTCACCCCAACCGGTCAAAGCAGATGGCCCCGCCCCTTCCTGAGCCTGGTTCTGCTGCAGGTTTCTTCCTGTTAAAAGGGAGTTTTTCCTTCCCACTGTCGCCAAAGTGCTTGCTCATAGTGGGCCATGTGATTGTTGGGTTTTTCTCAGTATATGTTATTGTTGGGTCTACCTTACGATATAAAACACCTTGAGGCGACTGTTGTT